>NW_009258894.1:4942262-4949240 GCF_000687185.1 Egretta garzetta
CGGCATACTGAAGAAACATCACACTTCTGCTGGTGCCAGTACAAGGAGAATGGATTTAACATAACGCGTAAGGGAAGAAGCGGAGGGAGGAAGGGGAAAGAGGTGAGGGCTGTCCACCGCTCTCGAGCACATAAAGGAGGCTCCTGGACAACAGGACCTGCTTAAAAGATTACAGCACTAATTGCACATCCACCTTGTTCAGTAAGGAAGGTCGCCCGAGCCACAGACCTTCACCAAGGCAGAGAGATCTGCGGCGAATGGCCTGGCGTGCGACAGGCAACCCTCCTCAAGCAACTGTATTTCTCCTTCTTCTGTACCTGCCAGGGGTGAAAACATCCTGCTCGGCACCGAAAAGCATACTGCTGCAAACCAGCTGGTGCCTGCATGCCCCTGCCGGAGCTGAGCCAGGGGGCACAGGGAGAGCCTCTATCGGTTCGAGCTGTGTGCTAACAGCACCAAGGAACTTACCCACAGAGAGGATCGTTGTTCTGGGTAGCGTGTAAATGCAAAGAAACTAGTTTTTGCCTGTGAAGGCTAGGCAAAGAATAAAAGAGAATTGTTCCCTTTTCCTGGATGTAGCAGAGCAATGACAAGATCTATCCGTGATCACAGAGGAAGACTGCGACAGACCTTTCCTACCTCCTTAGAAAGTAAGGGACAATTTCTTTCAAGAGCAGCATCAATAATTTCTCCAAGGCCAATAGGCAGTTCAAACCAGACAGCACAAATGCTCACTGGCATTTCAGGGGTGAACAGCAAATAAGCATTTATTCTTGAGCAGATGCCCTCCTCTCTTCCTTGTCTTAGATCTTCTTTCTTCTTAGGCAAAAAAAAAAAGAAAGACAAAGGCATTGCTAAGTAGCTTCCATGAAGGCATGTGGTGCCACCTTGCCAGGGCTGCCTAGGCCCTGGGCAGGACCCTGGGTGAACATCCCAAGGCATCTTGCCCGTGCCAGGTTTTATTTTGGCTGGATATAGTTTGGAAGGTGGTGTCACCTGGGAAGAAATGTGTGAGGAGATGGGCAGCAGAGATGCATGGAGGAGGAAGCAAGTGCAGATGAGGAGCTTGGATGGGGAGGAAGCGTGCAGCAGGGAGGAGATGGGTCTGCCCCAGCCAGCACCAATGTCGCTCTGTCAATGCGTGACTCAGTCAATCCACTCTGAGCATGACATTTCTCTGGGTAGAACATGTCCTCTCCCCAGTTCCTCCGCTCTAATGCACTGATGCTTTCATTTCAAAAGGTGACATGATTACAAGGGATGCTAAAAATACACATGGGCTTTCATTCCACTCCCCCGTCTCTGGTGGAAGAGAATTTCCAGCTTTCCTGTTAGCCAACAGTGATTTAATCTGAAAGGCGTTCGGGGGACAAGACCGTTTCTTTTCATTATCTCCTCCCTTTACACAACACTGACAACCAAGGCTCAAACTTGGAGCCCAGTCTAGTTCTTTGGGTGACCATCAGTTAGGCTCTCTTCCCTTTGGCTGGGCTAGGGGAGGGCTGTCTCCTACCCATCCTTCAGTCTGCCAGCCCTTCAGCACGATTAAAGGTCTAGCCCTGTAGTGCTCAAGTTTCCCATGCTGTTGGTCACCTCAGCTACTCTCTGAGGTCCTCACAGCCCCATCCTTGCCATAAGACTGAGGATACAGCAGACACACAGAGCTGGGGTTCATCACACATGCAGCAGCCAGATGCTCCCCCGAAACACAAGCCTCCCAGTAGACAGGCACCACGAAAGCCCTGCCAACCACCTGCCGCTCCTGGGTGGTCCTGGGGACCACGGCACAGGCTGGGTACATTGTCCTTCCAGGGGATACAGCTCATTGATGCATAGATCGGGTGCTCCAGTACTCACTCCAGACCAGAGATGAACATCCAGTCAGTCTCCATTTCACAAAGCCACCTTAGCATTTAAGAACAGGAGGGTTTAGATAACAAAGAGTTAATTATACAAATGTTAAACTTCTCTTGCTCCAAATACTCGATGTACTTGCAATTCTGCTAAAAAAAGAAAAAAAGAATCAGATATCAGGCAGACTTTATGCAGGGGAGCTCTTCAAACTGATGGGAAAGTATTTAATAAAATTACAGTTTATTCATATACCATTAGGTCACCATAAACTTTCTCTAGCTTTAAATGCTTTTACCTCACATCTGAAACATTTTCTTTTTCTGCTATGGTTTGCAAGACATATCCAAGTACCCAGTTATGGTAATTCCTGCTTATGCGTTAGGTATTCAAAATAGAAGACTTAATTGCAAGTTGTGAATGCTATAAATGGCAGGCAATAAATCTCAACAACAGAGGATCAAAAGGGAAGAAAAACCAGTAACATGGTTGTTTTTAATCTAAAACCAGGACACGTTAGTCTGGTACAAGCCCTCAGTTGTTAGAGGAAGAATTTTACCTCGAGCAACAGATTCTATGAAACCCTTCTGCATTAGGAAGATTAAGAAAAAATATAAACTCAGGATCATTGTCAGTATCCCAAAACTCCACGTTTTCATTGTTCTTTCAGAAGAAAATGCCCTTACGCCTCTGGTTTGTACACACTAAAGTGCAGGGCTATTAAAAAAATACTTCTTTTAATAAGGACTCCAAAATTTTAATTTCAAAATTTCATAGGAGACATTGATGACTGAAAACATTTTAAGCATATCTTTTGTGGTTCCCCAATTTTTTTATTTGCTTAAAATCAGACATTTACTCTTACACAATGGAAAACTCTTTTGAGGTGGATGTTTTGTAGCAGCATTCAAGCCTCCTAACAACTTCATAGCAAGGTCGGATGAAGAGGACATCTTTATGTGCAAAGCCAGCACTGCTCACTTTATGTTCTAGTTACCGATCAGAGATTGTTTAAGTATGAAATTTCTGTCAAGGGCTAATGAATTACTCCTTTGGGAGCGTGGAAGCGAGTTCCTTAGTAAACTCAGAAACATGAGCTACCTCTCCGGAAAAACGAAAAAGAGGGACAAGGACCTTCTGTTTCGATTACAGGATACGAGAGCTCGTTACTTTTTAAGAGATGACTGTACCGTGAAGACACTTTCACATATGCTTGGACCAACTGAAACACCTTTTCAGCTCCTATGAAACAAAGTCAGAAGTGAACTGAATATATATATTTAATACATATGTGCGCATGTACATATATAAATGCTAAGAGGGCTCTAAAGACATTCTGCAGATGTGCTGCCCCAAGGACAGAGTCTGCACCCTCTGCACCCCCCGAACTGTCTGTGCGTTTGTGGTGAAGGACTCCTGCCAGGACTGAGGCACTAAGCCACGGTGCCTGTGGGAGGCTGACAGCAACGCTGCTGGGCCCTCGCTGCACAATATATTCCATTTCTACAGAAGCTTGAAGAAAACAGATGTTTTTCCTCCACGGAGCAGCCAGCAGCGCCCTGCCCTCCCAGCACAGCAGCCGGCCACAGCAGCGTGCCCGCTCTCCCCGCCGTTGCTTACCCCGTCCCACCTGCGGCTCCACAGCAAGCCCGCGGCGCGGAGCAGCGGCTTCCCAGGTCAGCGCTGTTTCCTGACATGAAGGCATCCCCAGAGTGTGGCATCAAGAGCAGTGAGAGGCTGGCAAGTGGGGCCAGCAGCTAGCGTGACACTTCTCCAGTTCAGCTTCTAATGGGATAATGAAGTGCGATTTCAGGTAGTAACAGCTTCTGTTAGACATCGCCGGCCCGGGGCCGTGTACTCACAGGGAGAAAGAAGCTATCCTTGGTAAACAGATTTCACTTGGACTGAAAATTCAGTGTTTATTCACCGATTTGTTTCGTGAAAGCTGTTTCAGTGGCTTTCCCCCCATTATTGATTCAAATACTTTGGCTAATTATTTAGAACACAGCAGAGATTTGCCCAGCTGCCGCAGTTATCTGGGATTTAGCAAACAAGAGTCACCAACTGGTAAATGCAGTTCTTCTGTCAGGGAACTCATTGGCTTGCTTACACAGGAGCAAGGCTCACCGCCACGTATGGAAATGAGGGCTTTGCTGTCCCCTGAGGATAGTCCAAATGCTCCTAGGTCTGTTCAAAGCTCTTCAAAGAGACACAGAGAGAGACAGAGCTCACCTTCAAAGTAACTGCGGTTTATTATTTATTTCTACCTTTTCCTTTTTTAGTAAGAAAACAGTCGTAATTATTAATCATGATTGTTTTGAGTGAATCTAATTGCAGTGTTCCCTAAAGCATAGCGACACTCCCTCCACGTTCAGCCAACAGAAATAGAAAAATCACATCCTGAAAATAGCAGCAAGAGACAGTGAACAAAACCTGGCCTCTTACAACTTGTGTCATTAGACCAGACAGATCTTTGAGATAAAATCAGCTGGGAAGACTCTGGAAGACATCGCTACCTTCCCTCAGAAATCAGTCAGAGGTTTCCTGCAGCAGAAGTCTCCTAAATCCCTCCCTACGCCAAGGGATATAGAGCTGGCTGGTGCTGCCCCAAAAGTGGGTTTGGAAGGTGTTTGGCCAGCCCTCCCTGGGTAGAAGGCGAATTCACAATAGCCTCCACCTACCTCCTCTAGAAAGGGTAGCTGCAGAGACAACGGTGGAGTTTTTAAGTGATTCCCCCCCCCAGCACAAGGACTGGAAGATACCCTGTAGTTACAGAGTCTGCTGTAGGAATGCTGGGGTGAAATTCCTTTATTTATATACAAGGTTACACTATATAATTTTAAGGTCTCTTCCAGAGATAATATATATGATTTTCTGTTCCATGAGTGACTTAGGCAAAAAAACCCCACCCATGCATAATGTAATTACACCAATGCAACTGTTCCATATAATCCCTGAGGTAAGTCCACTACAGAAAGCAAATCAGGGACTGCTCCGAAAGAATTGCCAGAAAAACGTGCAGAACTCTCTGGCCAAAATCTGCAAGCAGAGAGCTCCTCACCTTGGAGGTTAGGCTGCTGCAGTTGCATCAGCATGAAAAATAAACCGGGAAGGAATGGACACACCACTCCTGTCACAGCAGTTAGAGTGGGTCACAGCTCAGGAAGGCAAGGCATGAAAAACCCCAATGTCCCAACAAAATCCCAGATCAAATAGCATGCAGAAGTTTTTACCTGGGGCATAAGCATCTCCCCCCACTCCATTCTGACTCAAGCTAACTCTTTTTCATTGCAAATTAATAGTTCTGTATATAAAAGCCAGAGTTAGGCAAGTTCTTCAGGCACTAAATCTGGCTGGCAATTACAGCAACCCTTGTGGATACTTAGCTTTGGATTTAGGAAGTTTACAATTACCAAAACTAGAAAAATATGGACATACTATCACTGTATTAGCATCACAGCATTTTAAGGGCTTCCTGTGTAAGAGATGTTTTTTGCCTGGTCCCAGAATCTGAGCAATGCAGGGGTGCAAAGCTCTCAGGAGACTTACCTATGCTGTCTTCTTCCAAAAAATTTTGGTTTTATATTTCCTCTAAAGTAACTAAAAAAAAAAAAAAATCTCCTAGTGCAGATAAATACTTTTGTTGGCTTTCAGTATAACAGAACCAAGCCCACCACTCCAGAAAGCAGAGGCCCACCTGCCTTTTGAAAGAGAAGTAATTCAGGCCAATGCATCTCAGCTGTACTTGCAAGGCACATTAAAGGGGACCTGACTTCTAAAGGCTGCTAGGTCTCTTAAAGAGCGGGAATGATAGTAGTTACAGATGGAAAAGACCTAGGAGGTCACTGAGCCCAGCCTGATGCCAGGGCAGGATAGAGTCCCCAAAGACAGGACATGTCAAGACTTCAACTGATACTACGCTTGATCCTAGCCAAAGGGCCACGAAGCGGTAATGGGAAGGGGACTGAGAATAAAAGCGATGGGCAGCTGCCTCTGTGTGCTCTGCAGAGGAGATCCAGGCAAACCTCTTTGGGATAATGCTCAGAATTCATCAGGTTAGGTAGATGGTATTTGACTTGCTGCTCCTAATAGATAATCCTGAAAGGTCTATGCCAGTTCTCTGCTGTAATAATAATGCTGCTTTGCATGTTACAAGAAACCTGAAGCAGCATCAATAAAGTAGTCTCACGGGGCCAGTTTGCTGACACACTGTTCATGCCCTTGCTGTACACAAGGTTATCTTTAATGGCAGAAAATATCTTTTCATTGCTCCCTGTTGACTTGGAGGAGATTATGGATCCTCTGACCTTACTGCCCATAGAACATAAGCTTTGGCTGAAGGATGGTCTAAGCAAAACTTTGAAGTAGGAAAGATGTATTCTCTTAGCTTATTTCATCCAGCAGACAGGACTGCATTCAGTCCTGCCCAAGAAAGTCTATAGTATGACTTGCCCTTGTCCGTGCCATGATTCGCCTCCTCAGAAAGGTAGCTTAGACGCATTACCTCTGTAGAAGGCAATGCTGGGGTTGCAATTTCTATCTAAACACCAGTGTGACAGTTAAGGTGTTTGCTGATCTTTGTAATCATAATTTACTGAGATAACTTTTATTTAAGCTGTCAAGAAACTCAGCAGCCTTTCAAGAGAAAAAAGAAATAATAAATTGAAAAATTACGGCAATATCACAGCTGCCCTAATTTTCAAATTCATTCAGAACCCACAACCCTGTCCCAGAGGGTTCAGGGAGAGAAGCTCAAGGGCACTAGCAGAGGAACACAGGCCCTTGCTGGTTTTGCAAGCACCCATCCGAAGGTTTTGTCTTAAATTCCATGAAAGCCAACAGTGGAGTTCCCCAGACTGCTTACTAAATGAGGAGACTTGTTGGGATCCAGCTGACCCAAAGCTAGCCTTATAAAGGCAAAGTGAACAAAACTCATCATCTAAGTGCCTTCCAAGATCATAGAATCATAGAATGTTTTGGGTTGGAAGGGACCCCTAGAGGTCATCTAGTCCAACTCCCCTGCAGTGAGCAGGGACACTGCTAAATACATCAGGTTGCTCAGAGCCCCGTCCAACCTAGCCTTGAATGCTTCCAGGGATGGGGCCTCCACTACCTCTCTGGGCAACC
>NW_009258894.1:4951524-4965568 GCF_000687185.1 Egretta garzetta
GGCCTGTAGTAGACACCAACCACCAGGTTCCCTTTGTTGCCTCTCTCTCTGATTCTTACCCATAAGCTTTCAACCTGCTCATGGCTATTCTTCAGGGACAGCTCTTCACACTGTAATGATTTCTTGATGTAAAGATCAGTGGAAGGGAAGAAGTGGTGGAGCACAATTCAACACCTACCTTGGTAGACATCTGCCTTTGAACGCAGCGATCACTGTCTGCATGTGCCTTGATGGTAATGTTTGCCTAGATGCTTGACTTCTGTGGAGCTACCATGTACACCGGTGGGAAAATTAATTCTATCCTGTGTAAGCCGGGCAGGCAATCACTTCACAGAGCCAGTTCCTTCTAAGGCAACCATCCTCATCCCTCAGAGGTGAGCCCTGCAAGTCCCCACCTTGGCAGGGCACTGACTGTGAAGGGACGCTGTACTCCAGCTCTCCACTGTGTGAGCATACAGAGAGGAATGCAGTCTTCGACGCTGTCTAAACATGTGTGTGTGTGTCTTCTACAGATATTTGATATATAATGCACACCCTCTAAAAAAAACCTTTAACAATCATATGGCAACACACAAGAGACTTTAAGGTATTATGTATTTTCCAAATTTCAGATCTTCTGCTATACCTCTTCACGCAAAGAAAGTAGAGAGTGGTGAACCCTCCGAGGGCAAAAGAAACTTCTCCAAGGACAAAAGAACAAGGCACAGAAATACCTTGATCGACTGCTGCAGGAGTTCCTGGATCATAGCACCTCTGGGAAGAGAACTAACACCTGTTCTCCTGCTAGTTTCTTGGCATGACCTGAAGACACAGAAAGGGAAATGCCAAAAGACTCTATAGAATATGTGGCAGTTAAAGTGGATGGTGTTTGCCAGCAACAGAGCTTAAAAAACCAAATTTGATGAAAAGATCCTTTTTGGCAGAAAAAACATTGATCTTTTTAACCTTAGGGAGCTGTAGAAAACCCTGTACATCCTTCTACTGCTAACAAGGAGGATGGGGAAAAAACAGTGGACACCTCAGGGATAAATAACTGGGAGACCCTGGTATGATACATGCAGAAGATACTGTCAAGTTAGTAAGGTTAATCTAAGGTAGTGATGTACAAATCTGGCTTTGCCAGGAAATTATATCTGCACTTTTAAGATCATGTGCAGTACGTGTTAGAAAAATGGACCTGTCAGATAACATTGCACATCCCTGTGTAGCTTCAAGGGACAAAGAGCATTCAATTTTTAATTTCTGTTGTGAATAATTCATTACAGGGGTAAGAAATCTTCTTGAACAGATGTAAGAGAAGAGATAAAGGTCTCCTCCTCTGATTCGTATTCAAAATCACTGACCAGCCAACTGGGTCTGTCTATAGAAAGCACAGGTTCCCATATCCAGCTTTTTCTTGCAAAGTCTAAATAACCCGGATTAGTGAGAAACCTCAGTCCAGTTAACAAAAAGGGACGTGTTCTATGCTGGTCATGGAAGATACACTAAAATAGATATTCAAACATGCATTTAAGACATTACAATGATAATAAGACATTGATATTTCTGATTACTTAAACTATAGGGGGTTTTTAGCTAAACTGAAACATACTGTGAATATTCCCAGCTGTTCCTCTGCAATGACTTCCCTAAGTCAAGCTGCAAAACACTGTCTGTCATAATTCACTTTCAAACCTTCAAAAAAAAAAACCAAACCCTTTCGGGGCCAGGGTGGACTTTTAAAAATTTGATCAAACTGCATTCGAGTTCATCTTGATTTAAAGGATGATAAAAATAAACCATATGATTTTGCTGCCTATTATTCCAGCACAACCGATAAGGATGTTTGCACTTCACAGGAGGCACACAGACCAAAAGGCCCATTATAAGAAATGTGCAATCTCAGACTTTTGTACTGGAAATATGCATTTAACTTTCATCACATCTACAGCCCAGTCAAGATGTTTGCAAGGCAAAAAAAAAGCACCTGCAGTGGGGTGAGTAGCCAAATAATGGTAAGACATTACTCCAAAATTGGATAGACTGCAGTCACTTCAAGTACACATGAACGTGAATAGGACCAGACTCTTTCCATCTTTGATTGCCGATTTGTTGCTAGACAGGTGACTTAAAATGATGGAAACCCTAGACCTAGCACTTAAACCAGGGGCAACGCCTTATTTTAGGCTGGGAAAAATGTTGGCTTTCTTCTTATTATATTCCAACTTCTGAGCATGCTGTTTGAGTATCTAATAAAAAAATGACATTATTTAAGATGAACTAAACAAATAAATTTAGGTTGTAGTATTTGTGAAAGCAGGGACAAAGGAGAACTAGCTTTTGGAAGCAACTTCCGTCAGTTTATGTAAAAGGTACAATGTCATTACGTGGGACAGCAGAATACTGGATGGAGGAAGGGGTAGGTCTTTTCTTACGAGTTACTGAGTAGCAAAATCCTCTGTTAAATTGCAAGCATGCAACTTCCTGAATGCAGGTGTGTACCTCTGGTGGGGGGAAGGCTGGCATACACAAGCACAGAGGCGTGCAGTCGCGCACTCATCAGCAAGCAGGCTCAGTGTTCTCCAACTAACCAAGGAACTGACTGGCACAGCTGATAAAAGATCTTTTCCAATACTTTTTTTTTTTTTTAATCTGTTTGACTGACATTTTGCAACCTGTTCATTGAGAGGGATCTGTTTTGATAGATCTTTACCCTTATTGAGAACACTTTTTGCAAAAAGTTTTGGAAACCGTTGAAACGTTTTGTGCTGGCGGTCTTTTAAGTGAAAAAAGGTGCTTTTAAGATCAGTGGTGGTTTTTCATTTCCAGAGTTAAGCTACCTGAGGAAAAAGAATCAAGAATAGAAAAACATGAAAAGCAAAATAAAACATTGCGGTTCACCCAAATAAAAGTAGTTCTAAAACCACTAGCTTGCAAAATATCATACTTGACACTTCATTCTGACTTGATAAGGGTACTTTTTGAGCTCAAAAGTTTTTCCCGAGACAGAAACAGTTTTCCTTCCTACTCTATCCAGAGGGACCAGTCAGAAAGAACACTCTGTTTTCTATTACTATTTTTGTCCCTAAGCTTTTTTCTTTCCACGTTTCTTCTTTTATTTCCTTTTTTTCACTTTCATTTTCCTTCCTTTTCTTTCTTAAAATGCCCTATCTATTGCAAAACAGAAGAAACTTGAGCCTGGAACCCAAGATTCTTTGCTCTTCCTCTCCTCTTTTCCTCTGTTTATTCAGAAGGAGTATGAAAAGAGCTATATTAAGCTGAAATTTTATTCTGCTGTCCTCTGTTCAACAAAAGATAGTCCACTAAAGCCACTAAATCACAGATAACACTTCTCTGGGCAACATTATTAGGAACTGACAGCTGGTGATGGATGAAGATCTCATCTTTTAAAGAAAAAAGTACATTTAATTTCCTTTGTACATAAAATAGAGAGCACAGCATTGTGTATCTAAAGATAAAAAGAGACCCAGTGTATGCTGGGTGCCATACTTATGGGGATGTAATACTGGGGCTGTGTTTCTGAGCTTGCATTCTACAGGACATCTTCAAATGAATTTAGAAACCACTATTCTTCAATTCTTGGTAGACAATTAACTTAAAAAAAAAAAGAAAAAAAAAAAAAGGGTGATGTTTTGCAGCCAGCTCCGTAAGAGAAAAGCAGCTCAGAGACTGAGCTGTTACTTTTTAGGAAGAACACTGGAAGGCAGGACAGAAAGAGGAGAATGGCTGTGCAGGGCAGAGAGATGGGTTTACCCCCGATCCTGCCTGAGATTAAGCCATACTCCTGGGAGCCACTGAGCTTCCTTGAGGTTAATACCAGAATGGATTTGATACTGAACATGCACCATGGGGTTGGTATTGAACATTAAGGATCTCATCAACTAACTTGAAAAAGACGTGCTAAATAAGCATGGTCCTGTTTCCATCGACTGAAGTGCCATCAAGCCAGACTCCAAGTATGGCACACAGATTTCTTCTACAGAGCACTGGCAATACACAGTATGCCCTTATTTCTGGCTTTTGAGTTTGTTTTTTTTTTTTTTTAATTTCACAAATGGCCTGTGACTATGACACATACTCTACCTTTCACATTTGCAATGTATAACCATATTTTACGTGCCCTTTCTGCAGCACTACCAGCTGCTGCTTTGGTTGAATTTAATTTTAACACACTTCCCAAGCAGTACAGAGATGGCAAAACTTTAATTGCCTGTCTGTGTTAAGCAAGACAGTTAAACATGCAGTTAAAGCATACGTTCAACAAGAAAATATGGTTGGTCTAATTCCACTGGTATGAAAGACTGCTTTGGTCTCCTGGGCTGAGGAGAAGTTTAAGAAAAACATCGTCTAGAGACTATTTGTGCCTTGGTTGAGTCTGGCTGCAAGTCCCTGTAGGAAAAGAAGGCCTAAGAGTGAGCAATTACCCTCCTTCGATTAAAACCTTCTAGTTAGCTAGTCTAAAATAGAGTGGAAATTTTTTGTGAACCTTACTCCACTGAAGGATGAAAAGAGGTTTTCCACTGAAAACACAGAACAAAAAGCAGCCTTTTAAAATATAAAAGTTTATGGAAAATTCTGTGACCATCTTCATGTAAAAGCAGTTATTCTGCTTCCCCTAAGAATTCAGATCATTCCCTTCCTTTCTCTGTTTCTTTATTCTTATTTTTTTCCAGCGGACATAAAGTAGTTAGTAGCAAAGGACAGTATTAGGCTTTCTCATTTCCTACAGAAAGAAAAAACTCTGGAAAATACAAGGTATAAAAATGAAACTTGCCCAGGACTTGTGCTGGAAATTCAAAAATAGGTGACTCAGAGCAAATGCAAGATCATCAAGAAGTACAAGGGTCTATGTAGTTATTTCAGAAGGTGAAACCTACTGCTCTAAGTTTCACCTATACACATGCACATACAGTTAAACAAAAAGTGTCCATGTAGAACATCCAATAACAGTGCCCTTTACTCCACTCCAAGCTACTGCTTCTCTGTGAAGAAATGGATTTGCCCTTCCACTTTCGGGGATTGGTCCCAAGCTAATGACGGGGTATGTTTAAGTTGTTTTTCAGAAGTTTCTGCATTCTATGTTCTGGTCTAAAACTCCCATCACTCATCTCTTACTATGCCATAACCTCCCTTTTTGGGGTAGCTGGAGCCATTTTCAAGACCTTGGAGGATTGCTGTTGGCAAGACTGTTCTCTGTATCTTGATTCTGGAAGTTTTTAACATCCAGCTGCTCACCCAGATGTATTTAGGAGCTTTGAAATTCAACTGCTATGCTAGTGAGCAGGTTTTGAAACCTTTTTTGGATCACAGTAGCTACAGCTTTCGCTAAGCCTCTCCTTCATCTGTGTTACAGCTGAACTAAGATACTGAGCATTTTCTCTTTTGGGTGATCTGTGAGCCTGCAAATTTGAAGTGCTATAGAGGCAACAAACTCAATTAGCAGAATCCGCAGGGCTGATCTCATACAAATTTCTGCTTAGCGTTTTGGGCTGCAGATAGCTGCCGCTGGGAACCATCCAGCCGGACACCCACTGGTGCCCCAGATTCCCTCCACTTCTCTGCCCTACTGCTCTTCTTGTTACGGAAGATCCCAGAGGCCAACCTTGCCACAGTTTCTTTGAGAGAGAGACGCTTTCCCCTTTACTGTCAAAACAGGGATTTTGAAACCGATTTTTCAGTCTGCATACTTACAGACACTCACAGACATAGCCAGACTTCCTTCTTTCATTTCTAATTTCAGCGACACTGACTAGAAGATCTGGCTTCCTCAGTGCTCTCTCTTTTATGCCTTTAATACTTCACACCTTTCACTAAAGCCTTGTTTTCATTCCCCTCAGACCGGTACGTGCCAGTAACCAAAGAGGATGCAAAAATACCAATTGGTGTCTCAGACTGACAATTGCATCTAATTACCTCTGACCCCCCCAGCCACAGATGTTTAGAATAACAATTCAGTAAGGTTGTCCCCAGGTGCCTTAGAGATAACCAGAAGTACTGTAACATGGCTTTCAAAAGGATAGTTCAAATAAGCAGCCACATTAAGCGCGAGTCCTGAACCAACTGAAGTTTGCCTCTTTTTCTAGAGCTGTGAACTATAATTCTCCATGTTTCAGGAGTGCCTTCTACTTTAGGATGCATGACAACTTAAAGAGACTTTAATTGACTCTCAACATGCCTTTCCTAAGTATTATTTCCAATTCACTGGCTAAGAAAAGCACAGCATAAAACATGAAGCCATTGTCCAAGTGCATGACAATAAAGAGAAATTGCTGAAATAGCTCTCCCCATTTTATGAAAAGTACAGCTTCTGTACCTGCCAAAAGTTATTGTTGTTTTTTTATTTTAATTCATAAATGAGTCAACAGCAGTAAAAAAAAAAAAAAGTGGGAATTTTTTTTGGTGGACTGTCAGTACATATGTCTCTCAAAAAGGAAGTTGGAGAGAAGGGCAGGTTGGAAAATTTTCCAACTGCATGTCAGTGTTTCTCACAGATGCCAAGATAAATCTTAGATAATCTCTTTCCAAAGATGCCACTTCAAAGGCAGTCACAAATATGCCCTCAGAAACTACAGGAAACGTAGAGCCTATAAACAAGGGAGTTGGGGGGACCCCACAACCAGCAAGCAACCAATTAGAACTGGCTCCTAAGTTACGACATTAAAAAGTGTTCTCCGTAGAAGTAATTATTTACAACTACATTCCAGACCTGCTGAAATAAGACAACCATTCCCCAAATAATATTTGCAGGATATCAAATTGCAAAAAATACACAGGTTATTTCAGTGAGTGTTTTGTTCATCAGGAAAAACCGAAAAGCCTAAGGGCTTCATGAAAGAGAAATATCTTTGCTTCTTCCCCTGGGGGGAGGGGTAGTTTTTCTTACACACGTTGTTCCTAGAAAGCCATGTGTTTAGAGCATTGTTGGTCCATGCCGTGAGCCAGCGTTGCAAGACTGGGAGCTGATCATGCCTCTCCATACGCAAAGCAATGGCAACTTCCCCCCTCCTTCAGTCAAGGCTGGGAAAAGGAAGACGTGTATCCTCTGGAAAAGACATAGTGAATCTGCAGAGTCCACACAAGATGGGTCTATACTGGGGAACGTAAAGAAACATTTCCAGTAGACCAGCTAGTGCTGTAACAGCAGCAGTGATGCTGCAGGGGCCCTAACTCAGAGAATTCTCTGTCAGTGTAGCCAATGAGTTGATGACCTTCGAGCAATCAATCTTGGTGCTGTCAGTAGAACTGTACCAGAATTTGAATTTAAGATTTGAAAAAATGCTTAACGAGGTACACAGTTTTAACTTCCTATTTTCTGTCATATTTGCCTAAGAATGTTGTTTTAGGTAAAACTAATGACAAAACAATTAAACCAATTTCCTTCTTGTCTAGATCTAGCACAGTTTAATGCCTCCATATTCTAGTTTTTCAGTTTTTTCCCTGTAGCATTTATGATTACCTCACTCTTGTAATGCTCCTCTTGTTCCTCCCCTGGTTGGTTTATTTAGAACCAAAGATATCTATGATACTGAACAGAGAGACACACAAACACACAGTTCCAGCCTTGTTCCAGATAACATGCAACACTTTCTGATGGTTTTTGCAATTCTGTCAGAAGAAAACAAGCACAAAACATGACTAAGGTATTTCATGTAATGCTGTATGAATTGCTTTACAACTCTCTAAAATCCAGTGTAGATTATTCTTCTGAGAGAAAGACTGGACCTCATCACTGAGAGCCTAAAGAAAATTAAGTGCTGAGGGATGATTTACATGAGGACAAGGAAGCTACCCTAAATAAAGTGTCCAAAAGGACATTTAGATTGCATTTGACACGCCTTGCAGAGAGAAATAAGACCACACCTCTTCCAAAGACAGTTCCAAAAGGATTTACATATAGGTGTCACTGAACGCTTTGAAACTAGAATTTACTGTTAATCTGTGCTCTACTACTCCATTCCCCTGAAGAGGAGTTTCAAAAGCTTCATTTCATCTCAACAATTGACTAGATGCTTCTTCCTTCAATTGTCCCAGCAGAAGGGTCCTGAATGTTAGCATGGTTTCCTCTAACAGCAAACATTTAGCATACAAAGACAAATATTAAAAGACAAGCATTTCAGAAGAATTAATCAAAAGATAAATAAATAAATTCTGTGCACGTGCACAAATACACATGTAATACTACGTGTAAGATGAGCTCTGCCACTATATAGTGGTTCAGGAAGATTCTGCTACAGTACTTGCTCACAGAGAAACTGCACAGCTCTTAGTGAGGAATTCTTATTCTTCCAACTTAAACTGAGAAGTTCCAGCACAAAGGTCCTGCCTGCACGAAGGTATCTATAAACTAATAACAAAAATCTAACCACAGCTAAACAAATGTTATTTGACCAATTACCAGCTGACACTCTGTACATGTCTCTGTACAGTCAAGTTCCTGGAAATGAAACACAAGAATATTATTTAGCCAAAAATGGACTCACTGTTCCAAACAGCTCACGTGCCTGTGGAGTCCCAAGCTTAAGAGCCTGAAGTCATGCAGGGGCTCCCTGAAGCAGCATTTATCTGGTCACACACATCTAGATGACAGCACTGTTGTTCTCATTAGGACAACAACTTCTGGAACTGACAAGTGACTCCTGAAATGTTATTCCTTACTGAAGCATCTCAGTTTGAATGGTAGGGATTGAAAAACAATGGGATGTTCTCAGTAGAATAATCAGCTATTTTTTTAATTGAGAATTCATATATACAGCCTGTGGAACTCTGTGCAAATGGATGCAAACAAAGAACTTCATATAATACAGTGCCTTTTGGATTGATCTCACAGTTACTTATATATACACTGGCATGAATTGCTCAGTGCAGCTCCCCCCTCCATGTCTGTTCCTGACACTGGATTAAAAAATGACAGTCCAGCCTGGGACCTTTTTTTTTTTTTTTGCAGAGGCACCCAAGTAGGCTTGCTCAGTTACTCTGTCTTGAGACGGAGAGCCTCCCGTCGTTGCTTCTGAACAGTCCTGGAATCTTCCAACAGACCGGGTCCTCTGATATTCTCCCAGTTATCCAAGTCAGACTTTTCCAGCTTCTGCAGATAAACAGCAAAAATAACAGTGTCACCTTGACAGCCCCATGATTTAAAGTACGTATGATTCTAAATTGTTTTCCTTCTGCACAAGAAACTCAGTATCACTACTGGGTTGATGAACTTTCATCAACTGCAAGAGAAGTTCAACAACAAGGAAAAAAGTTTGGGGAGTTATCCATATAGCTACGTAAGTGACTAGGGTGGGCATTACTGCATCTGCTCATCAAAAGGTACGTATCATGTAAGACAGAAAGCGCTACAGCATCTGAACACAACTGAAGATAACTTCTATTCACCACTTCTTTCTTCTCTCACCTTGTTTTCCAGGTCTGTTCTTCAACTGCAAGTCTGCCAAGTACTGAAGTAGTAGGAGTGGTAAGCATTTGTATAGCTCAAACGGAAGATTAGTAATTAGTGACCTGAAGTATCCTGTCAGCACAGATACAAAGCATACTGGAAAAGATTAATTATCCAGCACAAAGAGAGACAGTAACAGTGCAATCCCCTTCAATGCATGTGGTTTTAACTTGAGAGAGGTATGCGATGCTTTCTGCTGCCTAGTTTCTCATGGCACCCAACCATTGCAGATAGGTCTCTTGCTAAGTCATACATGAGATATGCTAACCGGCCGAACTGTCAAATACTTAAAAGCATGTAGATTTTAATTACCTCCTTGCCTGTTCCTATCATCCCCACTCAGAAGCACCAATGACTGCAGTATTTATCTGGCCTTAGAGGTGCACAAAAACGACGAACAGGCACCCTCCTGAGCTCACCTACCAAATGCTGCAACTGAAGATGGCAAACATATACTGCATTTTCACAGTCCTACTGGCAGAGACATAAAGTCCTTTGCCAGCAGACACAGACCTCCAGTCTCACGTGCCAGCCTGCAGTCTGGAATGGTACATAAGACACGATGGGGCTCTGCCAACAGGAGGCTGAGCAGGGGGTCTGCACCACTGCCAGAAACGGGGCTATTCTACATGCTACTGAAGAGGGCAATATCGCATACCATTAATGATACGTACTGCAAACTTCTGATCTGTGATCAGGGCCTCATCTCAGCAAATGCTGTAAAAATACACCAGAAAATACTTAACCCTGCCCTGAGCCTGTGGTTTAATTTGCCTGCCATCAATCATCCAAATAAATGGCAAATACTGAGGGACTTGAATAATAGTCGCAGAATAATTCAACAGCTAGAACAGAACAGACCTGCTGCTATTAGTTCATGTTATGTAAAAGTTTTCTGCCACTTCTACAATTGAGGAAATTACAATGAGGTTAGTCAGATATCAAAAGAAATTAGGCAACATTCAACAGAAGATACATGAGAATACATGCACAAACACAGCAGACTTTCACATGATAGGAGTAACTGAATTTTTCATACAGCAGAGTTGGTGTAAGTCTTTCTGAAGAATTGTCTTCACTACTTTATACATCTTATGATTAGCTTGTACTTCAACTGGAAGGGATCTGAGCTGATGTGGAAGGAGGGACAAGGAGGGAAGGTACTCATCATCCCCCACACAGAAGCAACTATCCCCTCTGATTGCAAATCCAGAATTTAACATCTGATTCTAAGGGAAGCTTCAAGGAAACTACACTGAATATAACCTTGTGCTTTCACAGAAGGGAAGCATGCCAATTTTATTAAACACAAAGGTACCACACAGCTGTGAGGATCTAAACAATTCCCAAAGGTCCTCAGCTCCCAAAGCCTGAACAAGAATCAACATTTAAAACACACACAACAAAACGTAGTATCTAAAGATAGAGTACATAAAGAAGTCTATCGAGAGACAGGCATACTGGAGATCTTTACCAAAAGTTTGTATTAATCTGCCCCTGAAATTTCATAAAGGCTTTTCAGAGAGGAGTTTTGTCCAAAACAGGAAAAATTTCAGAACTATGCAGCGTAAACAAACCAGTACAAGAAAATATTTTGGCAGTTTCCAATGGAAAGCATAAAGGTACCTGGAAAACACACTGCGAGATACCAACAAAATAAAACAACCAAGGGTTATGTACAGTAAATGGCATTGCCTCAAACTACAGAACAGTTGAGATCTATTGACAGAGTTAATTTTTGTCAATTAAAATATAAAGAATTAAAGATTCTAATGAATACTAGAGAAACTGTATTTCTATTTTTTATTCTTATTGTATTTATAAAGAACATTAACATCTTGTGTCATGTATAAAGCCTGTGTTTGTTCCCTTGCTGCAATTCAAGAAGAAAGCACCTTCCCTACTGGCACATGACAGTATCTGCAAAAATGAGTAGTTTACGGGACAGGTGTCTGTTCAGTCATCAGAAGGCAGCACGATTAAACAATCGAATTTTCTAAACTGATGCTATCAAGTTTTGAAGGACTAGAGGACTCCTGTTGCATGTGGATAAGCATAAGAAGGAGTATAACTGCTGAAAGGGGACCCGAAAATCTGTTCTGCAATGCTTTCCTACTGTACAGCTGTTTTCACATGTATCTACCTGTGCTGGTTCTGACTGGGATAGAGTTAATTTTCTCCATAGCAGCTAGCATGGGGCTATGTTTTGGATCTGTGCTGAAAGCAGTGTGGGTAACACAGGGATGTTTTCATCACTGCTGAGCTGTGCTTACAGAGAGTCAGGGCCTTTGCTGCCTCTCACCCACCCCACCAGTGAGGAGGCTGGGGGGGGCATGAGGAGCTGGGAGGGGACCCAGGTGGGACAGCTGACCCCAGCTGACCCCAGGGATATCCCAGACCTTGGGATGCCATGCTCAGCACAGAAAGCTGGGGGAAGGAGGAGGAAGGGGGGGACGTTCAGAGCGATGGTGTTTGTCTTCCCAAGTCACCGTTAAACATGATGGAGCCCTGCCTTCCTGGGGATGGCTGAGCACCTGCCTGCCCATGGGAAGCAGGGAGTGAATTCCTTGTTTTGCTTTGCTTGTGTGCGAGGCTTTTGCTTTCCCTGTTAAACTGCCTTTAGCTCAAACCAGGAGCTTTCTCACTCTTACCCTTCCGATTCTCTCCCCCATCCCATCGGGAGAGAGGGAGCGAGCGTGTGGCTGAGCTGCTGGCCAGGGTTAAACCACAACACTATTTCACATACATAAATAAAAACTAACCTTTTTGCTTGGTCACTGATACGAAAATTCTTACAACGGTATCACCCCAGAATAAATGGCTACATTAGATGTAGGCCAATGTAGGCTACATTTTAAATTAATCTTAGTGCCGAGAATAAGACCAAACTGACAGTCCTCCTATTGATGAGGTGCCTCACAAGCTGCAAAGTTTCACAGCTCCCTCAGATTGCCTGAGCTGTACAGTGAGAATTCACGTGAGCAGCTCCAAGATGAAGCCAACTTCTTTCATTCAAGCTTGTTGGGTCTTCTCAATTTTTTTTTAATTTTTTTTTTTTTTTTAGCCACCTGGACCCTGCCCACCTAACTTCATAAAGATGGTGAACTCCTTCCAGCTTTTACTAAACTGAAATCCATATGAACTGGCAGTCTAAAAACCAAAAAGCTTTTCCTCCCAATTCAAATGTACTAAACAGTCAATCGTTGGAGACTACGATGAAATGTAATCGGATCAGACCAGCACCACTATTCCTACTTGTCTCAAATAGCCCAGGGGATATTGAAAATTAGCTGTTTAAAGTAAGATCAGTGTAGTCCATTAAATCTACTGATTCACTTCCTAAATCAGTTAAACTGCCTCTTAAAAGTATGGGGCTGACAGAAGCTGTAAATTCCAGAAAAAAATGCAGCTATGCAGACAGGCACAGTGAACCAAAAAAAAATGTTAAACTGTTTGCCACACACTTGAATTTTAAGACTTTTGCTAAACAGCTTGCCTGATGCAAAGGTACAAATAAGGACGTAAAGAGGCCTTCATTTCTTAATTGCTTGTTCAAATGTCTGGCTTGATATTAAGAAAAAGCCATAATCCTCTGCCAGCTTTAAAATAAAATAAAGTTTTAAAAATAGTTTTAATTCTACTCTTGCAGGATTGTCTTCATGCCACAACAAACAAACTGAAATCTGTGGAAGTTCATTTAGAGGTATTGGTGCTCAAGCTGAGTTAATTCAGGGTGGTCACTTGCAAAAAATATTTGGCTTTAGCCTCTGTTTCCCACATGTGAAAAGAGGGATAAGAATCCTGTTTACTTTACAGTTTGATGCAACAGATTCTGTGATGAGCGCCACAGAAAGAAATTACTCTAATTCAGAGAGACAATTATTTCCCATCATTATGGTAAGCAAACCCATTTGCAGATAAAAGATGAGCCAGGAAAGAATATCCTCACGGCTGAAAGATGCAGTGAAAGAAATGCATTAAAACCAGTCTGGTTTTGCAAGGGCATCAAAACACCTTGAAGACCATAAAAGATATATTGAAGAACTCTATGATGACTTATAGATGCAGAGATAGAGAATTAAGGCTAACACTGAAAATCTTAACTTTATCATCATACTGATATGGGTTATTGGTTTTTTTATAACTCTTCCCCAGAGCCATCTTTTGACATCTCATTTTCTTAATATAAACCTCGTGTTACTTACTTTGTTTAGGATATGACATAATTTAATATCTGTGACTAGTGATTTATTAATCTGTGATTTAATAGCTCGTGATTAGTGATTTAATCCTCAGATTAAAAAGAAGTATTTTTTCCAACTAGAGAATATTTAGGTTTTATGTTACTAGTATACAAGCAAGTCAACAAGCAGCATGCTATGGCCAGAATAAGGTAGTTTTGTTCATTAAGGGAAGAAATGTTTGATTTATTTTTTTTTTCTTTTTTTGGATGTAAGCGTCCAGAGAGCTGCTTCTCTTTTTGGCTTTGCTGAAGACTGGCAGAAACCGCAACGATGAAACCAACAGAGGTTTTGTTGCTAACTTCAGTGGGATCCAATACCATTGATCCAGGGCACAATTAATAAACCTGTGATAAACTGT
>NW_009258894.1:4965616-5002422 GCF_000687185.1 Egretta garzetta
TATGTGGAGCTGTGCCCCAATCAGAAAAATGAAATAGATCAGGAAAACAAATACATACTGTTTATGAATTAACCCCATTGAAGTTTAAGACTATGCAAACGCTTGAACGGGCACAGCTGAAGGAATCATTGGGCGGAGAGAGAACAGAAAACATCTTTAGGTGGCTATGTTGTAAGAGATGTGTATCAAGGAACTGCACCACCAATTTGTCTGTGTATCGTTTTCCCCATCTGAAGAATGAGAACAGGACTTGCCTCCATCTCAAAGGTGTCATAGGGTTTAATTAATGTTTGCAGAGTGCTCTCAATAGTTCTGTGTGAAGATGCTACGGTGATACAAATTACTCAGTAAACCAAACAATTATAGCACTCATTTAAAACTACATGAATACACAGCCTGGAATTTTTAAAATAACAGAAAATAACATTAGGCAGATAGATTTCCATCTAGGAGTTAGGGTTTGCCATGATATCCTCCCAACTAACAAACAGTTTCCCTTCTTAAAATGAAGAACGTCTTAAAAACCACATCAAATCTCAGAGCATAACCCAGTGTCATTTATGCATTACACATGCACGTCACTCAAGATGGACTTCTCGGTCCAAAGGATTTGCAAGCTCTATGGGTAAAACCAAGTGAACTCATGCAGGGGTCATTTACTTTCAGCTTCTTCTTTTCTTGAGCAGATATGAAACTCTGAAACACCCAACACAAAGAATAGCACGAGTGCAATAGTATGACTTCAAGATCAGACATACAAAATTCAGCAAATCCCACTTTTAATTAAGCAACGAAGTACATGTAGGATAGTTTTCATTTCCCTTGTATATGGGAGTTTTATCAAGCTATGGTTAATGTGCCCCAGAGAAGCGCTGCTTATTAAAGTTTATCTCTGAATTTAGAGCTTGGGAGACCTAGACAAGTTAACAGGACCAAGGAATTTCCCAACTTTGAGTCCTCGATCTTGCCAACTTTGTATCATATTAAACTTTGTAAAGTAGGTCCTAGTTACTGCAGCAGAACCCTCTAGAAGAAGAGCAGCCCAGGAGAGGCTTTTGGGGTGTTTGCAGGCTCTTTTTCAACTCTATAAAGGTGAGCCTGGCTGAAGGGGATATATGATCTTTTAAGGTGCAGGAGTGCGGTAAGAGCAAAAAATGACAGTTCTGTGGCTGACAGGAACAGCGTATAGATTTCCACAGCATAACCCTGTTGGGAGCACACAAAAGTTTCCTGACACCACAGAGAAGGTTTATTTCAAACATCTTGCTCGGCCTATGAATACTTGGAAGTGTGGACAATTTGCCTCTATCCTGGCCTCAGTTAGTTCAGGTAACATTCACACAGAGTTAGTGTAGTTGAGGACTTTTTGTTTCTTATCTACACTTCCCTGATGATTTTCCACTCGTCTCCCTTCCAGAACTTGCTTATCAATTTACATGGTGAAACAGAATGCTTTTCTCTGTGTAGAAACTACGGTTTTGGCTAAAAGTTACCAGAGCAACTTCAATCTTTTCAGCCATAGTTTTTACAGTGACATCAATGTCTACTGTTTGATTTGTGCTGTTGGCCAAATTTCTCATAGGAAAAGGAAATCCTCCTGGCTAACACCCCTGGTCTATTTGAGGACAGTAATACGAGTGTTAGTCCTCTGCTATATTGCTGTATAGACAGTAAAGCTACTTCTCAGCAATACTGCTGAATGTACAGTACACAAGTAACTTGCAAATGTATCTACCTTTCATACTATCAGAACCAACATGTCTTCAAAATCAAATCAGAAAGACTTCTATCGGAAATGGATCAAGGCACCTCAATTTTTACAAGAAAGAAGGGAAGTTTTAGTAGACAAGGTCTGGGGTCTTTCTATGGTTGGAGGGTATTTTGGTTTTGAACTGCATCATGCTTAAAGACCCTTCCTTCACTTTCATGTTAGAGCTGTAAGATGGCACAGCGGGACACTGGCTCTCCAATGACTTGCTGGGAAGATGCCATGAACAAGATGGAGTATTACATATTGAACTGCCAGCAGCATTTCCCCCAGCCTCTGAACTTCTCAGTGATGTCTCCCAGCTATACGTGGGCAAAGTCTTACCAGATGTACGATGCAGTCAGGGGTTCAAATAGGGAACTTTTCCATTAGAAGTTTGTTTAGTTAAGAAGTGTGCAAACTCCACGGTCAGTCCCCACCATCATCTTGCATCTCATTTTTTCCATTTGATCAGTAAATCTCTTAGGACAGACAGTGACCCACTCTCTGACAGTAACTTGCTACTGCAGAGTACATCTGTACAGTACAGGTTGAGCATTAAATAAAGACAGGTAACAATAATTTGAGAAGCAAAGAACACAGGAGAATGGTATAAAAATCTTTTAAAATACTTCAAATTTAGCCTAAGTGTCCATGTGGGCATCATCTGGAAGTTCTCTGGCAGTCACAGAATATTCCAGATAGTGTTTATGAAATTGGACAAAAAGAAGAAAAAAAAGCTAAGCAAAATAAACAGAAGGATATTCTCGCAAAAAGCCACTTTGCCTGGTTGCTGAGACAAAAGCTTCCTTCAAAACTGTCTGGTTTGCTGTATCCTCTTCAGAGGCAGTCAATGAGAGGAATGCATACAGCCTCAGCTGTGTAGCTATAAATTCCAATACGCTACACTAAAGTTACTTCACAGATATTTTATACCAAAGGTCTAGCAATTCCCCACTGGGGGCCCGTTAGCATGACAGAAGTGCTTAACATTTCCACCTAGTCAGCTGCATAAGAAAATGCTCCCTATACTGCATGGTAGAAGCTAGCAGCATCCCTTAGGACAATAAATGAAAGAATTCAGCCAAACTGCATGGATGCCACTTTCCCAACACATGGTGTTGGCCCTAACATGCTAAGAGTCAGTCGGTTCCTCTGGGATTAAAAAAAAAGCATACAGGGAGCACAACCAGGTACAAAGGATTCTATTTTGGAGAGAGAAGAAAGGGTGAGGAGAAGAGATTATAAATGACAGGCATTTGTACACCCCGACCATGCCTGCTGTCTGATTGCACTGTTAACTGCCTCACTTGGTTTTCCATCCATGAGAAATCAGTGTCATCTTATGGGATAAGAAAACTGCAAATGCAACACACATGAAAGAAAGAGCTCACAGTTAAGGAAAATCCTGTGCAAAGAGATACGTTATTAACATGACCATGGAAGAATTTACAGGACTATTTAATCATGATGAATTCCAGAAATAAGACCAGTAAAAAGTGATACCCTGTGAACTTTCCCCTGAAGGCTAAATATCTGTTGTCCTGCAAGAAGGCTTTTCCACCAGAACTCTTCCTGTGCCATACCCATCACCAAATTCCACCTTCTTGTGTTTCCTTGATCATGTTTTTACTATAGCATACAAGACTTTTGAGATGGCAATCAGAAAAGGAACAAACTACAGCTTGGCTATGGACTGTACCTCCACTCAGAAGAAAATGCCTAACACAAACTACTTGAACTAAAATTCTTTCCTTGTCTTACCCGTGGCAGTTTCCATTAATGATAAACTACCACCACTTTGTCCTTTTCTACTAAACATTAAGCGATGAAGACTCACAGTGAAATAAAAACTCTCAAGGTCATTGCACCTGTAAGTAAACTGAAACGCAAGAAACTCTAGTTGTCCCAGACACAACCTGGAGGACAGTTGGAATCTAATGGCTAGGCTGCACAACATACCAACAAAGAAGAGAGTATGGAAGGGACCGAGTGATTAATGGGGGAAAGAATAATATCTCAACCTCATTTAGTGCCACAACAATCACTAAGGAGGGATTTTTTCCCCAACATCTTTGACATCTCTCAAACAGCTTAAGGAATTTAGCCACTAGTATCTTCAGAGACACTGAAGTGTATCAATTCAATATGCTAATCTGTTAATTCTTAAACCACAGCAAAACCAGTAATCATCTGGTACTGATAATGGCAGCAGCAAGATACTTCAACTACTGGCATTCGGGAATTACCTTCCCTCTAGAGTTCTCCTCATGTGCACACACTTCGATGCATCTTCCCCAGGGCTCAGTCCCAGGGCCAGTCTTATTTAATATCTTTATCAATGATCTGGATGAGGGGATTGAGTGCACCCTCAGTAAGTTTGCAGATGACATTCAATTGGGTGGAAGTGTCGATCTGCTTGAGGGGAGGAGGGCTTCACAGAGGGACCTGGACAGGCTGGATTGATAAGCCAAGGCCAACTGTATGAGGTTCAACAAGGCCAAGTGCCAGGTCCTGCACTTGGGTCACAACAACCCCATGCAATGCTACAGGCTTGGGGAAGAGTGGCTGGAAAGCTGCCTGGCAGAAAAGGACCTGGGGGTGCCAGTTGACAGCCAGCTGAATGTGAGCCAAGAAGGCCAACAGCATCCTGGCTTGCATCAGGAATAGTGTGGCCAGCAGGAGCAGGGAAGTGATCATTCCCTCATACTCAGCCCTGGTGGGGCTCCACCTTGAATACTGGGTTCAGTTTTGGGCCCCTCACTTCAGGAAGGACATTGAGTTGCTGGAGCGTGTCCAGAAAAGGGCAACGAAGCTGGTGAGGGGGCTGGAGCACAAGTCTTACAAGGAATGGCTGAAGAAACTGGGGTTGTTTAGTCTGGAGAAGAGGAGGCTGAGGGAAGACCTTATCGCCCTCTACAACTACCTGAAAGGAGGTTATAGGTCTCTTCTCCCAAGTAACAAGCAATAGGACGAGAGAAAATGGCTTCAAGTTGCATCAGGGCAGTTTTGATTGGATATTAGGAAAAAATTCTTTACTGAAAGAGTGGCCAAGGATTGGAACAGGCTGCCTAGGGAAGTGGTGGAGTCCCCATCCCTGGAGGTTTCAAAAATGTGTAGACATGGCACTTCTAGACATACTTTAGTAGGCAGGGTGGTGTTGGGTTGACTGTTGGACTTGATGATCTTGGAGGTCATTTCCAACCTTAATGATTCTATGATTCTATTTAATACTATAAATTACTATGTTACTACACTGTCCCTTCATGGAAAAAATGTTTCATCCATTCTGCTGGCACTACAACCCTAAAGTTAAGTCAAATGAGCTTTATGTGGCTTGAATCTTTTTGTAAGAGTTTATTCAAATTCTTCTTTTACTCTTGAGGCAATAAATAGACAGGTTGCATTCCCAAGCCACCTCTCCATCTACCTGCTTTTACTTTTTGAACTGTCCTGAATAAACATTTTAATACTGCAATTACAATACTTTTGCTGTAATTCTCAGGACAGTTACACAACGTTTGTCCAGAGCTAATGTTGACCTTCTGTGATTTATCAAATTATGAGGAAGAAAACCTGCTCAATATTCATATACTTTAAGACAAGAAAACAGCCTTCTCTAGACTATTTGCAGACCAGCATATTCTCTCACTTATCCCATGCTGAGTCCAATAGCTTGCAACCAGTTGAAGGAAAACTTTTTAAAGTTTTACAGTTTTGATATTCTGAAAGAGAGAACCTCTTTTTCTTGCTGTTGTGTTCAAATGATGTTCCCATCTATTAATAATGGACCTTACTTCTAATATTAGTATCTTTGATGCAATAAAAAAAAAAAATCTTCAATAGCTAGCACTTTCTTCTTATGAAGGTATTTATATATAACTAACATTCTTTTTGGTACCTTTAAAAAGATTTGAATTTTTAAGTTTCTTTAAAGGCATTTTCTCAAGCCCTAAGTTAATATATTCAGCCTGTTCTGCAACCTATCCCATTTTTAAAGCCCTGCTCAAAACACAGACACCAGAATTAGATCCAGTATTTCAGTACTAGCCTTGTCAGTGCCACACTCAGAAGTAAAATCACCTCTTCCTACCATCTACCATTCCGGCTTATATTCATAAAGACTGAATTAGCTCTTTGTGCCACAGCACCACAGTAGAAGATCAGTCTGAATTATCTATTCACTGACTCCTAAACCTCTTCCAGAGTTGCTGCTTTCCATAACGCAGTCCACTCGGGCCTGTATTTCCAGTTTTTTAAACAAATAACTTTGGCTACTTTAAAAGGTACTTTGCTCATCTAATGGGCCCAGCTTACCAAGTAATATGAACAGCTCTCTGTCCCTGCCTTGCCATACTTTTACTATTTCAATATTTTCATGTCACTTGCACATCAATAATGATCTTACAATTTCTTTCATATCACTGAAAAAAGTACTCTGTATTACCCAGATATGTCCCAAATCTCACAGAACACTTAAAAATATCACCTTCCTGCCCAGTGATGATTCCCAGAGAACCACCAGTCCCAGACTGAGATTTTCAGCAGCCATTGAAGTCTTCCAAACATTTCCTTGGGACTCGGCTACAAACCATCAGAGCCTAATAGATATTAACATCTTGTTTGGTTATTAAGGAGTTTGGAAGTACATCCCTTGTCTCTTCTGATTTTAATACAAAGGACTTTCCTCTAAAAGAAATACAAATATATTTTTTTGAATGTTTCCATTTGCCAATGTTACTCATGATTTTACATCCCCATTATTTTACTCTTAGTTTGCTGCAACACCATCCTCCTACCCATATCCTTGTCAGCTTATCAGACAACTCTGATGTTCTTAGCATCTTTTAGCAATCTTCTCTGCTTTATAAACTTCTCATTTACTGCTTCCACAGCAATCCTTCATATTTTTTATTTATTGTGATTTTTTTTTCTTCTACCTTCAATTGCCATTGGTTCCCATTGGATATCACGTATTTGATTCAAACTTAACTGATTTTTCCATTGTAAAATGTTAATAAATTCTTCTTTAAAGATGTTTTTATTTACTTGAAAATCCCAAAGCAACAATTCTATAATTTGGGGTAGCTGACCGAGGCCAGATTTTTTAGTGCATACTAGACTATTAATTTCACAGAAGTATAGAAACCAAGTGCTAGAATAAGGAATGTTATTTTGAGATTGCATTTAAACCGATAAAAAGGAATAAAGGGTGATTGTTAAACATCCACGAGCATGTTTTTCACTCATCACATTAATCATTTTTTTATCCCCCTCTTTCAAACGATATTTTTGTGCTTTCAAATAAAGTACTCTAGGCTTTTGTCACAGGTCAAGCATTTGACATTTTTTACAGTGTGTTCTACAAGGCCCAGCTCAGCAGCAGAACTACATTCACATTAGTACCATTGTCACTGGTGGACAGGACCATGATTTATTAGGCAAAGGGAAGCAGCAGGACTAATTGACCATATGAGGACACATAAGGGTGTGAGAGGAATGCATAAACAACGGAGAACACATGCAAAAGTAGCTTGCTCCCCTGGCACGTCCCAAGGCACAAGATAAATGGCATTATTAACAGATCTGAGATACAAGAAATGCAGTACAAATTACACATGTGAATTCTTTCTTCCTCAAAATAGCACCCTTGCCAGAAATACTCCTATAGGAAATAAAGTAAATTTTGTGTAATTTGAGAAGATACAGTGTAGTAAAACAGAATGTGAAAAAGTGTCTTTATGTTAATTTCTTCACAGTAAATTGATTAAATCTGTGATTACAACTTTTTTTCATCACCACCACCACATTGGAGACAAAAATGCAGACTTCAACATGTTTGAAATACCAGAAACGCCTTTATCTTTTGCAATATGCCCATAAAGGTGTATGCTACTAGCAGAAATTATGACATTCTAAAATCATTCAGTATGTGTTCAATATGTACATTTCTGTAAGGACAATAAGATATTTTTAAAAGTCTTAGGGAGGGCCAATAGACATTTGCATGCATCAGGCAACCATGCTTCCAAAGAGCTGTAAAAAAAGTAAAAAAGTAAAGAAAGGGTAAAAAAATCCCACCCAAACCCCCCTAGCCTAAAACACATGGGGTCCACAGAAAACTACTCTCCTAAATGTCAGCCATAACTCAGTGATTGGTTAGATTCTGTCCACCACAATATAGAGGTAACATTGACTAAAATTGTCACAGACTCAGCACAGAGCCTGCAAAGTACATGTGTGACTGCTGGTAGTTCCACAAGTTTCACTGAAGCAAGAAATGAAAATGCCTAGTGCTTGCAAGTTGGTACCCACAGTAAAGTATACACTGAGATCAGAGTTCAAAACAATAATCTGAATCTATTTTCATTATGTGGAAAGGCAAATCCATTTGTTTTGTTGAACTGGTCTGCCATCAATAAGACCCAAACACCAGTTTGGAAGAATTTTGGCCTGGGAACCCTCTGCAGTTTAGATTAAGAAAAAAATAAGATTGCTTCTGTAATTTCTGTCCATCAGAAAGGAGCCTCATTACCCAAGTAGGCTTGTAATATGTTGTTATGCCAGTTGTATTTTATTACCATTGATTTATCCATAAAGCTAATGCAATTATGGCCATTTAAATATTATCCTCCAACTATTTACTTATCTTCTGGACAGAAAGCAAGGCATATCTGAATACAGATCAGTTGATTTTGGAGTTTAGTAGTGAGTTAAACAGAGAGATGTGGTTCTTTTTACTGCTCATGGTCCTTCCACGTATATAAATCAGAGCAGCCTCACAGTATATTCTATGGGAAGTGAGAGACACAGTAATCCCAGAGGCAGTCAGAACTTAATGAATTTGTACGCTTCATGTTTCCATTGGAGCTTTCCATATGTACTCAGGGATCAAATATTTTTATTCCCTACAAACACGGTTCTTTGCAGGAGGACGACAGTCCAAAACTGTTTGCAACAATGGTAAAACACTACCACAAACCTGGCAGGTAGGCAGATGTTCTGTGAAACTAGGCATGTAAAAATAAAAACGGTAATTTTTATTTTTATTTCGGACAAATCACAAAAGAGTAATATAACAGAAAGGTTTTATTAGCAAGACCATGACCGCTATTGGGACACCTAAGTATAACAGCTATGGGTGCAATCAAGCTCTTCAAAGGCTTGTGTCAGGAATGTGGTAAGGGAAGAAAAAAAAAAAAAACACCAAAAAAATGAACCTGTGTTCAGCATAAAGACCACAGAGATACATGAAGTGTTAGCTGAACACTTGATCCAAGTAATTTTAAAGCATTAAAAATTATCTTAAATAGCTTTATCCTTTGTTTTTGGATACAGTGAGGCTTTTCCCAGTTTTCCTAACATGGCTTTTTGCAGGCCTGAAGAGTTATGAAACTCTGGATATTAAACTGGCCAAAGAGCCATTCTGGAGCTCAGTAATGTTTGAAGAAAATGCATTGTTGAGAAAAGAGTGAAATATTTCTCCATAAAATCTTCTGAAATAGTGAAAAAGGAATAGCAGTTATTTGAAAGATACGCATAAGTTTCAGAAGCAAGAAATAACAGAAAGCACATCAAGCACATTGTTCTGTAATTTGCTATAAAGATCATCAAAACTCATGCAGTAGAAGTGCTGGCATACACGTATACACATTCTGTCTAAGGTCAACATCAGCTCTACATTTATAGACTAGGTTAACCACAGAAATAGTGGAGTTTATTTGTACCACTGTACTTAGCACCTGGACATGAAAGTAAAGCTGTGTTCAGAAAGAAGCACCGCATGTTCAAAAACCTTTCTTTACATAAAACCTTGTTTTTATTGGACATCAGTGAGCCAAAGGCAGATGGCTGATCTAATTTTAGTTAGGGACAGATACAACCCACCAGCGGCCAGGGTAATCAAGGGTAGCCAAGGTTATGAGCCCCAAGAAACAAATTTATTTTACCTCATATTCAGATTCCAGCGTCACAGTGTTCTGTTTTAATTTTTCTTTCAAAGCTGGATCAACCTGCAAGACAAACAAGAATACAGCAAAAAAGTTTGCTTTTAAGAATTTTTTTTAAGGAAATCTTAACCTCAAATAAACTAAATATTTGCACACGCAAACCTTCCTCTCCTCTAAATGAGTTTATGTGCTGTTTGTTCAGACACCAGGATGATTAACACAGTACAAGAATTGGGCTGAAAAGAGACAGGTAAACAGCCAAACTTCTCAAATCAAAAAGGAAGCACATTTGTAACTAGCCCTGCACTTACATTTCCTTACATACTTAAATCTGTAACTCTTCAGTTTGAAACTGTCCAACTAAACAAAGCCTTAAACAAATGAAACAAGGAAGACCAAGAAAGAGAAAATTGTGATCACATTACATATTTTACTCCTGAATGTTGTGTTCAGTGAATAGGTATACAATATATTCTGGTTTTCAAAGTCTAAGCATGAGTCAAACTTCCAATTTTCTCGTGAGCACACAGCTCTTTCCTAGTTTTGATTCTGTACCAACAATGCTGGTGATTCCTGCCACCTTTCAGAAAAGTTTGCTCAAAGAATCTTAGAGCAGAAATGTCAGTGAACCACAGCAGATGCATTCCACATTTTAACTTCTTCTGACCCAGGAGTTATGTTCGTTCCTCCCTTTGCTAAGTAACATCTGTCTCCCACAGGCCTAACGGTAGAAGCAAAGGGGAAAAAGATCATTGGCATTCTTCATGCTTAGAGAAAGCATTTTACATTCTCCTCAAACAGACATCAGCCACATATGTAGTATTCAGACACAGTCTTTAGGCTAATCAATTAAAATATCAAACAAATCTACCATGAGAAAACATTCTCATTTTTAGACCTTAAATACAACAAGTATTTTATTTAAGTTAAACAAATCAGATGTGTAAAGAGACCGGTAATGTGTTTAGTTCTATATCCATGGTAGAGTAGTCCGAATACGACTACTGAAGAAAAGTTGTTCTTAATTTGCTTCTTCTTGATCTGAATGAAAAGGGCTCAATTACCCTCAACAAAACAAACCTCGTATGTCTACAAGTGATCTAGAAAAGAAAGAGAAGGGAAGACAAGTTACAGAATTTGCCTGGTCAATGAGAAGATCCACCTTCAGACTCTGCACACAAGCTCCTGATCCTCAGAGATACTTAAAATACACACCTACTATCTGTATTGATGGGAATTGCTGAGGAATTTCCCTAGGCCATAATGTTCCCCTTGATTACAGACACTGCCTTCTAGTTAGTATGCAGTCTGTGAGACCTCAATTCCTAAGGATGCTCAGACAGGCGAGTCTAATGCCATCTGTGCATGGCCAGAGGTTTGATTTCCCTATCTGATCAGAGATCTGGCCATAGAAATACATGCATTTGCAACCTCCAGACTCATTACACTTGGGAACGGAGCCAAAACATCTAAAATAGTTAAAGTTTGTACAGGATACAGCTCCCACTTTCTTTGTAATAATAATAAAAAAACCCAAACCCAACCCTTGTAAAACAAGATACTGTCTTTGCACTAGCCCTCTACATCAAATAAAAAATGAAAGGCTACATCTCTGCTTTGGCATTCAAGGCCTCCATAGAACTGCCCCTCATTAAAGATGGATTGCCTCTCTCCTCCTGTGACCACGACCTCCAACAATAGCCATGCTCCATTAGAACAACGAACCCATCCATCACACATACAGAAATGCAAACAGAGAGGCTTTGGAGCTTGCTTTCACAGAGGTAAGAGTGATCGTGGACCTCACTGTATTCAGAACTAAATGCAAACACTATTTGTTATGCTTGGTGTTCTCGCAATATATGGATGGACAAGGGGGAATAAATGCTCCAGCAAATAAAGAAGCAAGAGAGTTTTATTTCCTCCTATGTTTTCCCTTCATTTAATAATAAGGCATCAAAGATAACACAGTCAGAGTAGCATTTTTACTTAATTAATCACAGCCAGAATTTAACTTACAAAGACAGCTCAATATCCCCATTACCAAGCTCTATTTTAGCAATTTTTAGTGTGTGTGTGTGTTTAATGTGTGGTGTTTGCATGGCCGCATTTGTGTAAGGTAAAGGGAAACAAGCAGTGAAGTTCTCCTCCCTTCCAGGCCCTTCTGTCCTCAGACTTCCTCGTGTATTTATTCTCCTCTGCCTGCACAGAAGACTAGCTAAAACTGAGACACAGCATCCCAGTACTCGTAACTGTTTGATGCTGCAGCTTTAATATTGACAAAAATGCAGAAATGAAAGAGGCTAGTTGAAATTTCTCAGGAAAAAGTTCTCCTGTAAATGAGAAATGAAGAGAAACTGCTGCTTCTTTAGAAGCAGGAATTTATTCAGCAAGTTAACTTACCAAAAAGAGTATTAAACCCTGTTTTGACGGCAAACTATACACACACTTTGGCAAGCTCTTAATATTTAACACACAAATACATGAAAGACTTAAGTCCATTCTGTGGACCATGTTACTTTGCTCAAAGTTCCACCAAAAAAAAAAAAGGGGGGGGCGGGGAGCAAGTATGTATTTCCTCTTACCCTTACCTTTTTTCTTCCCTACATACTTATTTATGCAGAATAATTTAAACATACTTGACTCTGCACAGAAACAGAGTCCTCTGCACGTTCTAAAGCCTCGGTTGCAAACCCCTACGTTTCAGTCGCCAAATGGAGATGGACAGGTTACAAATTGTTTTCAGAACCAAAATGGCACTTGAGAAAAAGTAAATTATAAAGTTCTGTTTCCATAGTGTTTGTACCATGCAACATCACAAGAATAAAAAAAGCAAGACAGAATGGTGCTGTTTTCATTCTGACAAACATCAGATAAACATCAATATGAGCCACGATCACAGATCACAGCCAGCAAACACCTAAAATGTGGGCAGAGGCAGGAAAGTGCCCATGCCAAAGTGGTAGCTCCTTTATATTACACATCTGCCACAAGATCCAAATACAAACACATACATTTTGCTTCCATGATGACTGCTATGCCAAAACACATACTGCCAAATGAGCTAGAAGTATTCAGCTATGTACTGGCAAATGAATCATCAGCTAAATTATGAATACAAATCTCCATTAGTAAATACAATGGGGGCAGCAGACAAAGCCCAAATGCCGTAACAGCCTGGCAGTGTCCTCTGCACCGTTATTTAGGAGGCAGGAAGGAACAGAAAACAATATCCCTTTACACTAGAGGACAACTCCTTGCCAGGCAAAATCTCAGATGCTCCTTCAAGATCCATTTAAATTCAAGCTTTGTCTCTAAATATGGAATTCAAAGATGTGTGGACTTATAATTACAGCAGAACTTCACATTAAATTCTTACTGAAAAACTATTGAAATACGTGATGCCAGTATTCAGTCAGCTTTCATGAGATGCTGTCTGCAAGGCTTCGAAACCAATACTGACAATATAATTTTTCAAAGCTTTACTTTTTTTTTTTCTGGGGTGTCACGTGGTTTTTGCTTCCTTTATGTGGCACTTGTGGCAAACATGAGTGAAACATTCTCAGTATTTTGCATTATACAGGCTTATTTCATATGACATCAATTGATTGGAAGTGCAAGGGCAGGTATATAGACCAATCTCAAAAAAGGTTTAAGAACAAAGTTTTCAAATTAGAATTTTGTCCTATTTCACACTCCACTGCTCCTTCAGATTTACCCTTCCTTAACTTCAAAAGGTTCCCAAAGATACAGACTTAAAAAAAAAATTCTTAGGTGGCTAAAAGTAATAGGGGTTAAGCACAAAAATATTCTTAGAAATCTTAATAGGCAGCTGTTTGAGGCTGTAAGTACCTAAAAACCTTTTAAAATGTGGCTGCCACTTCTCATTTTAAGGCTGACATTTCAGTTTTTCAATGCAAACCTGGACAGAATTTCTAGGTGGAAAAAAAGGCGCACCTCAGGGCGCAGACAAGGGGCACCACTTCAGAGCAAAGCAGGAACACCCGGTGCCTGCAGCCCCTACCAAACCAGGGACTCCTGCAGTGCGCTGTGATAAACTGTTGGCCTCTCTATACTTCTTTCAGTAAAGGAAAATTTTTGTTTGTGCACAAATATTTCTGGTACCCTTATAAACCTAAATGTGCTGCTACTAAAACCTCACAAGGTGTACTCAACAGCTCACTTAGCAGCACTCACATCTCAGCTAATACAGATTCACGAACATCCATTTAATGGAATCTAAAAGATTTTTCATATAACAGATGCCAAGCTATGCAGCACCATGAAAACTATGGTAGTAGAGAGCTTGGCTGAAAGCAGTTTTAGGCACATAAATGATCTTCAGTCCAAAAGCGATACACATCAGGGCAGCTGCAGAATGGAATTTTTAAGAATTAAAACTTTAGATCTAGGTAGATATTAAGTCCCTGAAACATTAAGTCAATTTTTCCTATCTTTATAAAAGGCGTAAGACTTCTCTGTCTCTGAGAGATATGCCACCAACTTTGTCCTTCTCTACTAAACATTAAGCGATGAAGACTCACAGTGAAATATAAACTCTCAAGGTCATTGTACCTGTATGTACCATGTTACTTTGCTCAAAGTTCCACCAAAAAAAAAGGGGGGGGGGGGGGGGAGTTTGGATTTCTTTTTACCCTAAAAACAGAATTTCTAGGTGGAAAAAAAGGCGCACCTCAGGGTGCAGACAAGGGGCACCACTTCAGAGCAAAGCAGGAACACCCGGTGCTTGCAGCCCCTACCAAACCAGGGACTCCTGCAGTGCGCTGTGATAAACTGTTGGCCTCTCTATACTTCTTTCAGTAAAGGAAAATTTTTGTTTGTGCACAAATATTTCTGGTACCCTTATAAACCTAAATGTGCTGCTACTAAAAAAATTCTCTAGCTAACAATTTTGTACTGATCCTCAGTGACCACAGTTCACTTTGGTTCAGAAGCAAGTAATACAGACAGAGAGCAACTGTGAAACTTGTGAATGTTACTTTACCTCCAGGATATGGAAAGGATAGGTCTCCCACAAAGGAAAGCAACGAACACCATCACTACCCCCTCATGATGTTCAGAGGGCTGGAACACCTCTCCCATGAGGACAGGCTGAGAGAGCAGGGGTTGTTCAGCTTGGAGAAAAGAAGGCTCCAGGGAGACCTTATTGCGGCCTTTCAGTACTTAAAGGGGGCTTATAAGAAAGATGGGGACAGACTTCTTAGTAGGGCCTGTTGCAATAGGAGAAGGGGCAATGGTTTTTACTAAAATAGAGTAGATTCAGACTAGATAGAAGGAAGAAATTTTTTACAGTGAGGGTGGTGAAACACTGGAATCGGTTGCCCAAAGAGGTGGCAGATGCCCCATCCTTGGAAACATTCAAGGTCAGGTTGGAAGGGGCTCTGAGCAACCTGATCGAGTTGAAGATGTCCCTGCTCATTGCAGGGGGGTTGGATTAAAGGGTGACCTTTAAAGGTCCCTTCCAACCCAAACTACTCTATGATTCTATGAAACACGGGAATACAAAGCAGATTAGCAGTGTCACTCCTTTCAGCACTCAGACAAGAGGAGCAAGTCTGAGTTCGCATTTTCAGGGTAGCCTGGATCTGTAATTTAAATAGCTCACTTTCACAAGCAGTCTCTCTCTCTCTCAGCTGTAACCATTATTATTTATTTGTCCACTTACTATTTGTGGCCACGGGGTTTACCGCAAACCAAGTCTCGAATATATTACACCTTCTAAAATTAAGGGTTCAACTAATACACAAGGAAACAGTCAGGACACAGACATGTCATGAGAAGAGGACTATGCTTTTAACGGTCTCCTCTCACATAAGTCAGTGCAGTAAGTTGTATACTTGTGTCCAAAGACTGGCATGTACTGACCAAATATTTGTATGCCAAAGTCTTACAAAACTTTCCCTCTAGCAAGCATTTCCAGAAGGCAGTAGATAGGAAAAAATAACTAACTGGTTATTATTAACTAAAACATAAGTATCCTTTCCTACCCTATCCTCCACAAAATACTATTCCATTGAGAAAGATTTCAGCCTTTACTTTGGAAATAGGGAAGGACAATGGCTTGAATGTAATGAGCATGAATTAAGCTTTTTTTTTTTTTCCTCATCTGCTCACAGTGGCATAAATAGATGGGACACAATTCTCCTGCAGTATCCACAACACAGAGAGTCCACAAAATGACTGTTTATATGAAATTCTTCATTTTGTTCTCCCCACCCATTTTTTAAACTTAGAATAAACCAGAACCACCAGCTCTGGCTCTCCCAGTATAATATCTTCTTTGAAAGCATTTATCATATGCCTAACTCCTCTAAATGGAAAATCAGCAATCTTGTGTGGATCAGTCAACTTTAATCTTCCTTGAGAGGAAAATACTCCCATAAATTGTTACTAAAGTCTGTGCCATAAATATTCCAAATTGTGGTTTATGAACAGAGTGAGAAGCTGTAGACAAGACAGGATAAATCCCAGAACTCAGGAAATGCAGTGTGAACTACAGCCAAGCTGAGCACAGTTCTACTTAAGGAATTAAAGGAACAAAGCTTGTAAAGGTTGTAAAGTATAAGAGAGGTTGTACTTACGCCAAACTGCTTGGCATACAGTCTTTGGTAACAGAGAACAGCAAGGCAAAACAGAATTTCACGCAACTTCATTCACAACATCCTGTAACTACATTATTTGTAACACTTCATACATGAAAAACACTTTGGTAAGACTACTGCATGTACTTGGATAGGAATACTTCTGAATACTACGGAGACAGCTGAGACTAGGCGCAAAACCTGGCTTTGTGTCCTCTGACTCTTTCCTAAGATCTGCATAGAACACAGACAGTTAAACAAAAAAAATATTTCATCCAGCCTCTGACAGAAATCAATGCAGGCATTTCCAAAGTAGCAATATAAAAATCTTATTACAGCAGCAGTTCCCAGAGTTACAGTACACAGTGCACTAATGATCTCTCAAAATCCAAATCTTCTACTTGCTTCCAGATGGATCAAAAAAAGACCTACAATCCCAAACTCCAGACCACACATTTACACATGATAATGATAACTTGCATTTCCCATGTCTTTAAGTTAAAGGCTAATATGACAACCAAACCATCCCACGTTGCAGCAAGCACTTAAGAACATCTAGGTTTTTCATATATAAGGTCATCAAAACTAACAAGGGTTCTACAGCTTTCAGTTCTGATAAGAACCTACTCAAGCATTTAATCAATGATTTGTATGCTTTCACATCCAGCTTGATTTGCAGGTGCACATTTATTTATTTGATTTATAAAACATAAATTGGTGCCTTAAACCTTGGCTCTGAGTATGCCAGCATAAATTTCATTTCACAGTAAAATTCAGAACTGTTCCTTAGGGTGTAAAATAAAATATTCCAATAGAGAAAAAAATCCCCACATCTCCAGAACTAACAGCAAGACCCCTGGTGTTTTTGAAAGGTCCCTGCAAGGAAGAGCAGATTTTGTTGCATGCATAAAGATGAACCAGTGTGCAGTATAGACCCAACCACTCCCCTCACCTTAAAGTCAGAATGGCAGAGCTCTCCAAGACAACCCAACAGTACAGAGGGAGGAACTTGCAAAGTATTCTGCACAGTTTTTCCCAAGTTTCCTTTTTACTTTCTTCCAAACAAGAAACAAAAGTGTAAGACCTCCCAGGTGAATTGGATAGAACACGCTAAAGATCCTTGGTGTAAACTATACAAGAAAGGGAAGAGTAGTGCAGCTTGATTTACTATCAGAGGATTTAATGCATTTATTTATCATCACAGAAAGGGGTGATAAGTAAGGCAGTAACACGTTCTTTCCTGTGGGCCACAATGTAGACCACTGGTCACAATGTAGACCACTGGCCACAAAAAGGATTCTTAGCCTGGAACAAGAGTTGCAGAATTTGCTGAGTTAGCCATCACAAAATTTTAACAGAGAAAACAGCAAGAGGAATAAGATGCTTATTTTAAAAACATTAAAAGACAATTTCTCAAGGCGCCTTTGTAAAGCCTCTTTAGTATGCTATACCTGTCCTGCTACATCCACTTAAACTTCATGAACTACAGGACATAAACTAAACACCCTTAAGGTATCAGTTCAGAAAAAGGAAACATTACACAAAACAGTATTCAAAAAATTCCTTTTCTTCTCCTCAAAGTCTGGGTATAATTTATGAAAAATTAATGAAATCCACTAAAAGATTTTAAGTTCTTAAATACTGGTTTCATCATCCCTTAACGTACATGCAAGCTTTTTGCAATGCTTTAACAAATCTCTCAAAATTCCTTAAAATGCAGCTGCTAATATGCATATTTGACATTTACATTTTCAAATGTGTTTTCTGCATACGTCAGTTAACCAATCACCATGTTATTCAGTTACTATTAGTAGAGCATTAACCAATGTATGCAAAAGGAAAGCCCAATTCTAATATAAAAAATGTTGAACTCCCGTATTCAGAATCATGGGATCTTTATTGAAAAAAGGAAAAGCTTTTACTTTGAATGGAAGTTGCACAAATAGAAAAGGAACTTTAATAAAGAGTTCTTGAATATTAAAGAATTATTTGCTATATACAAATTACAGGGTTAATTGGTTCCATCTGCACCAACTTTCTGAGCGTCATGTACATGCTAGTGAAAGCCTAGGTATACAAAAGGACTCGCATGAGTGTGAGTTTGTGACACCGGTATATAGGGGGCAAAAAAAAAACCAAAACCTTTTTGCCTCTAAATAGAAGATAGTTAATATCTGGAAATAATAAAGACAAAATAAAACTTTTGGATGCAACTACTGCAGAGTCAACTTTTTTAAATCATATTTTTAAAAGATTGCTTTTGAATGGCTGTGTGCCTAATATGCAAGTTAAAGGTGGAAAAATAGCACACATACCGTTTAAGCTTTTCCTTATTCCTCCCTCAGTCATACCCTAACTCTGGACAGAATCAACTACTTTGTGGTAACTCCAGAAAACAGAAAGGTCACTTAAATTTCTGTTAAAAGCAAGTACCTTCAAGAGAGAAATCAGGAATTGGCAGGCAAAGCCAGCATGCAAGCAATCTATGTTCCTCTCGTCTTAATCTTCTCGTTGCTGTACTAGCGGTCAGAATAGGATTGGAGAGGGTGTCCTCTCGAGTTCTGCCCTTCTGCAGAAATACTTGCGTTCAGGTGTTCACTGACTGTTCCATTAGGGTCATCCTGGTACACCAGTCCTGGTAGCCACTTACTTTAACAATATGGCAAAACCAAAGGCACCATACAATACCTAAACCACTATCTTTCGCTTGGTGTATCAGTTCAGAAACACAAACGAATTAATTTAAAGGGAAAAGTCTAACTATCTCATAGGAGACCAAACCTTAAAGCTTCAATAAAAGTACTGAAGCTCCAATAAAACAACAACACCCTCCCCAACCCTAAACCCAAAAAGTCCCAACCAACCAACATTCTCATGTAGGAACAGAGACAGCCTGATTCTTCAGATGACATATAAACACATCATATAGTTGAATGAATGCACAAGCACACTTACAGACTAGGAATGCTTTCCTTAATCAAACTTAAAGCATATATAAATATATATGCATTTTTTTCTTTTCTTAATGCCTCAGCCCTGCCTTGACCCATGTCAAAATATACTTGCTACCCTCATACAAACAAGTCTAGCTTTCACAAACCAATAGCAAGAAAATATACATTAACACTTTTGCTGACTCAGAACAACAATACAAAAGAAAACCAAAAAGTCTGCTGTTCTTTAACCCTAAAAATTGTTTTTAATTATGTTTTAAAATGTGTTTTTTTATGTGGAATACAAATCTCAAAACTGCCTGTAAGTACCAAAACAAATTTTCACTTTTTAAGTGTTTATTTGAACAGAAACAATATTCAGATTTCAGTGCGAACTTACCAAAATTGCTTTGGTTGTCCTGAAACGTGTTCTGCAAATAAATTATGTATTGAGAACCCCCCCAACTACCAAATTCTAGTAAGTGTCATCCTAATTCTGTATGTGTTAAAGGAATTAACACTTCTCATTCTACAGTTCACATAGCATTTCTGTAAAAATACTTTCCACACTGACATCTAGTGAAGTTTTCCAGTAAGAAGAAAAAGCCTATTCTAATACCTTGCACTTACAGAAAGCTTTTCATCTTCCAAATTACCTGTATTTTAGATTACTAGAATTTGCAACACAGTTGTACATCATGCACTATTTTATTTTGAAAGATATTTTGCCAGTATTTTTAATAAATAACATGTTTACCTGCCAAAGGCTCAGACATTCTGATGAGTACATTAGAGAAAGTTATAATGGTAAGATCTGGTGTAATTAAATGTAAAACATGAATACCAAAATTGCTGCTATGCCAGATGTACTTGTAAGGGCTAAGCATCCAACATGAACAAAACAATTCTACTAAATTCACTAGGAATTATGAATGAAAAAGATCTTAATGCCTACATTTTAGATATTAATAAGACAAGTCACCTCTCTTCCCTATGCAGTAGCCAGAAAGCTTGTATTCCTACATTCTCTCTCTAATCAATGAAGAAAGAGAGGTTCCTCTGGGAATACCTAAATTAGTCTCCTGCTCTGAATCACCCCAGAGCTTACGTGTGGTGGGCTTCATGAACAGCACACACAGTTTTTGAGGGTGCAGAACTGGAGGGACTGTTAGGGAGAGCTTGTGAGAGAGGAGAGCTTTTTTTCACCCCATAGCTGCCCATCTACTCGCACAGGGACCACATACAATCTCAGACACCTTCTACCCTCCTTGAGCTGCACTCCAGGGAGGCAAGATATGCTGTTGTACCAGCTACAACATTAATTTCAGCACTTATTAAGGTTCTAAAGGCAAAGTCTCATTTTTATGCCTCATCAAAAAAAGGCAGTTAAGCACTGCCTGACACAACATACAGGAGGTTCAGTGCTGACTCCAGGGAAAATGTATCACCTATTGAATCACAAGCGAACCTATAAATGCTTTCTGCAGTGGCAGATATTTGAAGGGAGACAGCTTATGCATTTTCCCCTCTCATTAGTGGTTGTACTCCAGATATGAGTTTGGGCTCTGCTTTTTCAGACTGCTGCATAGCTGTAGCTTGCAACAGAACCAACTGACTTGAGTCTTTCTAGCCTCAAAACACAAAGGAGAAGAAAAGGAAGGTCCATTCAGACAGAGATCATGCTTAAAATGGAAACATTCCTGGGCAAAGGGTTTTCAGCACTTCCTTGGTAAAAACTCTAGTGATCCCAAGTCAAGAAGTGCAGAAAAACCTGGTCTAGGGACTGGGGCCCCAGTACTTCTGTTTGGGCTTCAATCTGCTGACACCATGGCTATTGGCTTTATGAGATGAGTCTGGAAAGCTAGATGTCTTCTGGTGCTTGAGGGAGGTGAAGGAAAAAAACAGCTGGATATTAAATTATGTTTTGGCTAAAAGCTGCCTGAAGCTAAAGTACACACTTGTAATCACTTCACTTGCAAGGCAAAAATACTAGTAATTATTTGTGGCAATGTGACAGGATTTAAAGCAACCAAACAGAATTCTTGGTAGTATATAAAATGTAAAAATCTGAAATCTATCAACATTTTATGTACTGAAATTAGTTCCACTTGCAGTAGCATCAGAATGAGTTTCTCCAGTTAATAACCTGCTCTTCATCTGAATCCAATCTTGACAACAGAAACACCATGAAGAATTATGAAATGGAAAAATGGCTTCTGTTTAAAACAAAGAACTCTTCATACTTGCATTCTATTTTGTATCTCATCACAGAGAAGCTCGGTAATCTGAGGTACGGATGACAGATACCCAGGCTTTTCCAGACACAGCCCTTTTTTCCCACACAGAGATTCTGTCCAGGCAAAAAAAAAAAAAAAAAACCAAAAAACAAAAAACAAAAAAAACCAAACAAACAAATTTGGCCATTTGCCTGGAATTTCCAGATGCTGGGCAGCATAGTCAGGTGGTAGCTCTAATGTGCCTGCCTGATGCTTGGAAATCCTGGACAACGTATATGTACCAGGACTTTCATGCATCTGAACAAAGTCTTACCTTATGTGCAGAACATACCGAGCATGCTCCCTTTACTGAGTAGTCCTGAGTAAGACACGCCAGATAGGGTCCAAATTCTGTCCTGAATTTCCTGGATATAAATATGAGAGCCCTCACATGAAACACTCACTCTAAGGCAATCTTCTAAGTGCATCCACAACTTGCATATGCCTATGAGAAAGCTGGAACAATGCATAGGGCCACCAAGGTACTTACTAGTTCAAGGTAGGTAAATAGCAATGGGCACATACGTGTTAATACACACATCTGCAGATTCAGAACTAGATTTACAGGGACCTAGCACCTGGTTGTGCAGCAAAATCCAAGCCTGAATTAGACCTTTGGAATAAAAAAAAAAAAAAAAAAGCAAGAGAAGATTTAGATGCTTAGAAAGGGGATACACACTGGGCAGCAATTAGAGCAGCAGTAACTACAGACAGACAAGAGGAAAGGCTGCAGAGTTTGTCTTCATCCCACACCTCTAAGTACCAGACAACTTATCCTGAGATTCGAGAAGATAACTCCTTCCAGTTAGGATTCATAGTCTTTAGCCATCTCAGAGTGAGATGGACCAGATTTTGTTTGTTTGTTTGAAAGAAAAGAACAAATCCCTCATTTCAGAGAAAGAGCAAACACCTTGAAAAAAAAGGAGGCCCAGCTTCAAGATGTTAATATCGAATACTCATTTGATAAAAGTACAGAAATACTAAATGGCATAGGAATTAAAAAACAGGTTTCCCCTACTTCACATATGTAATCTAACCATTAGGTCACAATCACATTTTCTCCTTCGTTCTTCCAATTTCTTAACTATTCCATACAGAGATGAATTTTAAAAAGGAAAGCTGATAATGCTTGCAGCTCAAGGAAATCTACAAATGTATGGTTACTACATGTTTCCCAAAGAAAGCAGTTGTGCCTTGAAACTCTTATCCGCATCACTGGTACCTGCCCTCTGGCTGAACCAGGTCTCAGGAAGCAGCATCCCTACTTCTATAGCCACTTGGTATGAAGCCTCACAAGGTGTACTCAACAGCTCACTTAGCAGCACTCACATCTCAGCTAACACAGATTCACGAACATCCATTTAATGGAATCTAAAAGATTTTTTTATATATTTAACAGATGCCAAGCTATGCAGCACCATGAAAACTATGGTAGTAGAGAGCTTGGCTGAAAGCAGTTTTAGGCACATAAATGATCTTCAGTCCAAAAGCAATACACATCAGGGCAGCTGCAGAATGGAATTTTTAAGAATTAAAACTTTAGATCTAGGTAGATATTAAGTCCCTGAAACATTAAGTCAATTTTTCCTATCTTTATAAAAGGCGTAAGACTTCTCTGCCTCTCAGAGATACGCCATTTTGATTCAATGATGTTTATTCACGTATCCTTACACACAGCATAGAGCATGACATCCTAACACAGGTGGCAGAAAACCCCTGCGATTTATACAGTAGTAGTAGCTACCGCATACATGGAAACTGATAGGTAAGGGCTTTTCTTCATAAAAAAAAATCTTAGGAAAAAAACCTTGACAAGGATTCAGTGAAACACTTCACCATAGAAACCCTGAATATTATTATTTAAGGTGTCTGGCCGAAACTCAGTATCATTAACAATACATTTTCATATTCATTGCAAAAAAATTATGCTGGCACAATATTATAAGATTGAAACTAAAGATTCACTTAAAAACCAGATATTTCAAAGTCAAAAAATAGTACAGCTTTAATTCTTCATCAGCAAACACACATATTACCAAAATAATTTCTGTATTACTATTATTAACATAATCATATCCAGATTTAATGAGACTGTCCCAACTTTTAACAACTATATTGTTATTTTGAGAGCCCATACATGTTTCAAGTTATTAATAGAAGTCTTTCTGGTATTGACAGGCCTCTTGGTTTCATCAGAGCCTTGGTCTCTTTTTTTTTTAACTTGATACAAGACAGTATGGAAGGGCAGGTATGGGCAATACCTTATCTCCAGGTGGTCCTACAGTGCTTTAAGCTGTTTGTGGTGACAACAAGCAGTGGGTCTACATCACTAGAAACCATTCAAAAGCATACACACAGTGTTAGCCAACAGCAGCAACAAAAATCTTACTGAATCCCAGACTGACTCTGTATTTGCATTTTATAGAAAAAAGGTGGTTAATACATTAAACTGAAGGATGTCTGAAAAATGAAAACATACACCTCTCTCTGGCATTCTCTAGCAAATTCAGTAAGCAGCTGTTCAGAGACAAAGTGGGGAAGCCATCTGAGCTCAAACAAAATGGATTAGGTTTTGCTGAAATCAATGCAAAATCATGCACCCAACACTAGCAGCTGAACCTCAAAATCTTCAAGAACAGCATGGATAAAGAGCTCATTTCCATACAATCCCTCTGGACTGAACTGAAACAAGAGAGAAAACTGATGTCTGAACATCTGGTACCACCACAATAGAGAATATGAAAAGCTCTGCTACCCTTTCATTTCCATGCCATATCATAGGACTGAAATTACTACCTTGGAAGATTTTGAACCATGGTCAAAAGATGTACCCAGTTCCAAATTCCCCTTGCCAACAGAAACAAAGACACTATAAGGGTACCTGCTTGGCCATTAATCAGGAGCCAGGCTGCCTCTCTTAACATCCAATTCTAAAACCCTCCACTAAGCAGGCCATGCTTGAAAACAAGGTCTGCTTTAATTTAGAAAAATGCACTTCATTACATAAAGATCTTTTCTTTTCCCCATAAGCAATCATAAATATATGCCTCTCACATTCTCTAAAGCACCAAACAACATTTCAGCGTATTATCTTCTTAATTTTTGGAGGACCTAGGGCCAAGCTCATTAATGAATTTAGTCTTTGAAAATCAACTAAATCTACTCTCACAAGGAAATTTGCCAAAGTTTGTCCTCATTAGACTTGAGACTCAGGCCAACCTGACCTGCTTAAGGGGAAGAAAAAAAAAAAAAAAAAAAAAAAAAAACAAAAAACCCCACCACAACACAAAAAAACCCAATAATCACCCATATCAATCCCCTGCCACACTGTGCTTGTGTAATTAGTTTACTGAAACCAATTAAACACATGAAGATGCATTTATAAATAAATAAATGCTAAAAGGCTATATGAGAAGACTTAATTATTCTTCCAAGTTCAGTGACAGATGCTAAAATGTTTCCACGTTCCCTTGCTGATAATTTTAGAAAGGGAAAGTTTCCCATCCAAAAAATTCCACCAGACACCAATTAAAGATATTTTGATTTTACTTTGTTCACACTCAAATCAAACAGGATCTTTTTAATACAACCTCCTATGAAATAATGAAGGAAATTCTCCAGAATCATGTAATACCTCAGACACAAACAACAGATCAAATAAGAGTTCCTCTACCTTCAAGTCATCTGCTGGTTTGCCAATGAAGCTCCAGGGAAAGAATATTTAGGGCAGGCTTCATCTCGCCTGATTTTAGCCATCTAAACTTTTGACTTGAAGCATAAAATCTCTATTTATGCTCTTCCTACAGTCTGCTGAATAGAGATGGGCGTTTCTAGAGAAAATAAATCCCACTTTAAGATATGCGTCCAAAACCCTAACACATCTGCACCTAAAGTTAAGCAGAGGCTTATTTCGCCTACCATTCCCTGGTCATATTAATTATAAATATTTTCATACACTAAGGATGGTACCCATCTCACTCATTACTACATTTCAGTGGTAATAATAAAGTGTTGAGCTCAATCTCTCTACCTCTCCATCAGTCAAAAGAGAACATCTTTCTCAAGCATTTATTTTAAAACTGAATGAAGCATATTATGGGAGCATTTCTCTCTCAAATCATCTATACAGGCTGCCTGGATAGCTATCTCAAACCGGGCATTTCATTTAAGACAATGAAAGCACAAGCAAGATGAATCCCTGACTTAGTGCACAGCACCACAAACATAGATTTAGATTTAGCTGAACAGATACCCAGTGTTTAAATTTCACTTCCTTAACTCTAATAATACAAATAACCCATTTAGAGTATTTTTATTAATAACAGTGTTAATTTAAGTTGACCTCAGCATTGGTAGTGAGCGTCAGCATGCCAGGAAGTCTAGAGGATGAGTCTAAATCCATTTGGAACACAATCAGGCAGAAAGCCTGCAGAACACAGAAGATAACTGAGTGCATGAGTGACCTGGGCTTGCAGCAATAGCACTAAGTCCATTAGTTGTCATTAGAACAAAATATACCACCATGCGCTTGCCAGTCCAGTCCAAACACAATGACTTGGCCTAGCCAGATTACTCCTTGAAATGGTGAAGGCAGACAAGTTTTGGTCAGACTTTTGATCCTTGGGAACACCAAGGTGATTTCAAGCATGGATGCTTATCCATTAAGAACTGCAATAAAAATACCTTACAATTTTCAGTCAGCTGAACAACTTGGGGGAAGACAGTAAAAAACCACACCTTCACATCCAGCTACAATACTGTGTGCCATCTCAGTTAAACTCTTAGTATCTTTGATAGCTTTGCAAATAGAGCAAGTCCTCAAATAAGATAAATAAGACAGTGTGCAGTAAAGCAGCTCTGTCTAACACTAGTAGCTCACAATATGTTTAATGATGGGGACAATCTGCTGACATTCCACAATTATAAGTAAAAAAAGGCATTACTTGTGTAATTTTAAATGCTACAGACATATTCAGAACTTCAGGTGACTCTTAAAATCTTCACCTCATATGAAATACATTATTTAAAGGAAGAAAATGATGTGACATACAGAAACATGACAGATTGTTCAGAAACCATACTAACTTTACAGTAACCTTTTAAATTACATTTAATTCTGTCACGCTTCTTTTGGGGGAGGGGGAAAAAAAAACCCACAAACAAACAAACCAACCAAAACCCACAACGAACCAAAAAAAAAAAAAAAACCAAACCAAACTTCTGCTGGGGTACAGAAATCCTATCCAGGTTGAGTTCATAAGCAGGTAAAATAGAGGCAATAACCAACAGACAATTATAGTCGTAATACTTCAGGTCATGCCTATGCGTGCAACTCCTGTAGACGTACCTGAGCTACATAATGACAGCAACATGAATGTGCCAGCCAGCAACACTGCATAGTCTTGTCCAGTCACTTGCAAATTTACTCCCCTTTTGAGGCATATGTTGCAACCTCATTCAAACACTGTGCTGCTGCAGTCATCACCATCTCAACTCAATGGTTTAAAACAAACCGCAGTATGTCTGTAGACCAGAGTAATGTTTCGACAGAGACACACAAGCACTCTAACAGGCAGATACCACCCGCTTCCTGACTATCCACTTATAATAATGAGAAAATGCTGGACTGATTTCCTGGACCTTCCTGAGGCAAATCCCCTGATATAACGGCCTCATGGAAACTGGTCAGTTCTCAGCTCCTGTCTCCTCCTAAACTATTTCACCTTGACCCAAAACACTTGAATTAATGGATCTCACCTGTGGAAATATTTTTTTAAATACTCATTTGAATTTAAATAATTCCTTCTGTTTGAATTAATTAACTTTCCTGATCCCAATGTAAAGTAGAGCAGCATTAATCATCTCCCTTCTACAGACTGAGAAAGTGACACTCACTAAACTTCAGCGACTTGCTCATAGGCAGAGAGGAGCTCCATGGTAGAGGAGGGAACTGAAGCAAGAACCTGAACAAGATGGAAATAACATTTCCAATGAGATCAGTGGAAGATATTTAAATCACATGCTGCCGTGGGTCCCCTGACACCCACTCGTAAGCTTCAATACACGATATTAAAGTACAACACCAGGGACCCACCAACAACATTCTAACACTGTAATACTGAGTATAACCAACAGACAGTCAACAGACTTAAATCACTATCAAGCCCAATTATGAGAACAGCTGTAAACCAGTAAAATGTCAGTGTCATAAGCCACCATATTAGCCTTCTTTTTTCTTCCACTCTTCATTCTTTTCTTTTTCAAAGGACAGCAAAGCTTCCAAGATAATCCCCTATGCACCAGATGTGCTTTTCTTCCCAACTCCGAGGTCTAGGATTATAAATTGAAGGCTGAGATCCTCACAGTCATATAATTTTATGAGATAGGACTTCAAGACACCAAGTAAATGCAATAAATGAGAATTGAGAATGGCAACACTGACACCTTGCAGGCGTCTATAAGCGGTGTCTCATGGGTAATTACATGCCAGTCAATTGGTCAAAAAGATTAGCTAAGGAGCTCTGAACACTGCCAATCCCTTTACAGAAATTTTAAAGGCAATCTACTCTGCCTGCATAAAGAAAGCTTTACGCTCCTAGCACGCTTTCTAATGAGTATACTTCACACCACCACAATCACTCCTTTTATACCTTTTCCAGGCTTACTATTCTATTGCTCATAGATGATGGCGTTCTGAAAGAACAGGTCATGTATTTTCATTTTCAATTCAAGTTTAACTCTGGTGTGCCACTCAATGGTCATACATATTTTACTGCACAACAGCTGATGCAAGGGTAAAACTCAAAAGATTGAACTTCTGTCATTTTGACTCTTCACTGCCCTTACTTTCTGCCTCAGTAAGACAGAAAACACTACTATTCTCGTTTCTTAGCATTCTGCTTTTGGGGTGCACTCACTTTGCATAGGACAAAGTAAAAGTGAACAGGATCTCCACAGTTCGTAACACTAAAGAGGTCAGTATAGTAACACTGTCGTACATAATCCACAGCCGAACTATTTGCAGCCTTCAAAGACTAATTGATGCTTTGTTTCCTCACAAAGTGACCTAGAGATCCTAGCTGTCCTAAGAGTGCTTCTGCTGCATGCTACCCTGCAGGAACTTGCTCAGTCCTATCCCTCCCCATACTCTGAGAACCTGCCTCGCAATAATACTTCGATAAAGCAGTTTTGGAGCTTACAAACTCTATTTTATTAGTCTAAATGATTTGCTGATGGCCTAAAAGCCTAGATTTTCCCAGGTAGTTAATATGTTGCTTCTCTTCAACCCCGTACAGTAGCTATCAGCCAATAGTACAGACCATTCCACATGTCCAAGGTTCTTATATCCAAAATTAGATCTGAATCAGCAAGTCTCTACCATGCCTTGAATGACAACAATGGGCACACGGTAAAGAAAAATAATTTATTATAATATACTTACATGGAAACATTTTCTGTATGTTTAATAGAAATCACATATTCTGTAAAAAACCTCCTTAAATAAGCATCTCTATTCAATTACATGCACAATGAGAAGAAAGACAAAGAAAGCCTAGCTTTCCATTTGAGAATAAAGGCATTTGGAACGATGACTATACAAACCTACTCATTTCTTCTCCATTAATTGAACATGATTTTCCCGTAAGCATACCTGATTTTCTATAACCAATTTTGATTTGCATAAATTCTTCCCAGAAAAAAAACAATTACCTAACCTAATGATGTCTCCATTAATGGACATTTTGGCAACAATAGATAATGGAGAAATCCTTGATTAGTTTTAGGAGAATTCTGACTAGCCTAAACAGGCATTTACACCAATAAGAGTCTCAGTGTAAGTTCGCTTCAAATGCAGAACATTCAGTGTGCTGAGGGAATATGACTGATTTAGCTATCCTGAACCAATTAAGAAAAGCATATTCTACTCCAACACAAAACCATAAACATTCAGTGTGCTGAAGGAATATGACTGATTTAGCTATCCTGAACAAATTAAGAAGAAAAGCATATTCTACTCCAACACAAAACCATTTTAACCAGTGAAAAATTAAAAAGATGTTACGACCATCAGGATTTTTAATAAATGTTTTTATATTAATGTTCTTTTCCTGAATTCCATGTATATTTCAAACTAGGTTTATCAGTTAAAATACACTCTAATCTCTTTTGATGTCTTATTTAATGAATTAGAATGGTTCTATTTTTATGGATGTAGAAACAGAAACTAATGGAACACATTGCTTTGATTTGTCTGTCTACGAATGACCTCAAAGTTGGTGTTGCTAGTTCTCAGCCAATACTGCATTGTTTTTTATTTAATTTTCATCTATTCCTAAACAAAATCATAATAAAAAGAAAAAGAAAACACAAGAGAGATGCTGCAGCCTTAAGTAATACTGGTTAGAGCAGAATCCAGATGTCCTCTTTTAGCTTTTCAGAGCTTAAAAACTCCAGGGTGCAGTAGCTTCCCCTCAGAGCTTTCATGTACTACTGTCTAATTCGATGATGCTTCACTTGATTATAAATGCTGGGACAAGGAGCCTCATAGGTCCAAACCAGCACAACTATTACCGGGTTTTTTCCCTGGGCTGCAGTCACAGTGGAGATCATGGAGGCCAAATGTAATTCACCAAGTATGACTGACCAAAAAACTGACAGAAACGCAACATGCAAATTCTTGCCCCTGTTGTGATCCCCATCTGGTTGGGAAAAAAACATAAAGGCTCCAGCTGGTCCTAAAAGCCCAGGACTGATAGAAAATAACTACCCAGAAGACCGCACTGGAGAAAAGATTTGTAATATTACTCTCCCTTGCCTATGGGCTATGTCAAATAGGGGACTCAGCAGGAGTGGGCCACATGGTGCTTCAAAGGCTGCAGCGAGGTATGCAACACAAAGAACAAGGAGGAATGATTAAAGTAATTTAGATGGCCCACAATAAGAGTCTAAGACAAAACAAGGGGGTCTCCGAACTCTCAACAGCTCAGGATCTCCAGGATTTGACCAAAGTCACAGTGTCCAGAGTTTTACAAAAATATTTTTTATAGTGCCATATAGTCTTAAAAAGAGCTTCATGCCACCTACAAGTCAGCAGTACTGAGACCAGAAAGCCTCTCTGCATTGCAATATGCTTCTCTGCATATTACGAAGTTAGGGAAAGCAAGCCAATATTACTTTCTGCTGAACTAACATGCTCCTTTCAGAACATTTCCTATACAGTTTGGAACTAGTGTTACCCTTGGAGGTGTAAGTAGCACTAGTAAGCAAGCTATTTCCCTCATTCAAGAGGTTTCCAGTTTGTTTAAAGAAAGGCTTCTTCCATATATGTATGTCGCCCATTCCGACATACTGAGTAAAGACCAGCTCCTGTTTCTTTCACAGAGCTTAAAGAACAGCATGTTCTTTAAGGTATCTGCTTATCTCAGTCAACACAAAGCCAAGTCCTGAAAATGATCTAACATTATATGGAAAACACTGGGACAGGTTGCCCAGAGAGGTAGCGAAGGCCCCATCCCTGGAAACATTCAAGACCAGGTTCGATGGGGCTCTGAGCAACCCGATCAAGTTAGCAGTGTCCCTGCTCACTGCAGGGGGGTTGGACTAGATGACCTCTAGGGGTCCCTTCCAACCCAAAACATTCTATGATTCTATATACTCATTGCTAGTATTCTTTGAAAACAGAACCTTTTAAAGCATCAGTTTTCTTAGTCTAAATCAGATACAGTATCTTTACAATAACCTCCTTCTAGATGGGCTAGATTTCTTTCATAGGATTCAGAACTGCCACTTACAATCAACCAAAGGAACAAAATTTTTTCTTTTACTTACATTGATCCATTTCACAAACAGTAAAAGGATTCATCATCATGTCAGCTCCTTTATTGTTATCTACACTACACACTGCTAAGAACCTCAGCTGTAGCCCAGGGCCCAGTGGTGAAAGGCAAAATCCCAATACCAATAGTTTGCTTGTCCTAACAGTCCTTTAGAACACAGTACACACACAAAATTAAATTAAAAGTAAAAGTAAAGAAAACCATTTCAACTACCTTGCCACGTAGTTTGTGGACATCATATCTTATTTGAGCAAATTCACGGAGTCCAAAAGACCCTCCAACAAGATACAGCTGAAAAACAACAAAATGAAAACACACGTTAAGACTAATATGAAAAAGAATACTTTGCATACTTACAAAGAACACTTTGCATGCTGACCCAATTCATTCACCAAGGGACCCTACTATTCTTTCAAGAGAAAAACCAGGAAGTGAAGAAAATAATCAATTGGAAGATATGTATAGGGGAAGAGGGAGTATATGTAAAGTCAGAGCTTTCTTCCACTCTCTAGGCCTGGATTTCACATATTTCCTCCTTCACACAAAGACAGCTGCTTCATGACTTACATTTTCTAGGGACTTCTCTCCTCTTACCCCTTCCTTTCCTTCCCCATATGGCCTCCTGACGTAACTGCAGCAAAGGAACCTCTACCTCACTGCCACAGGATTTATTCTCATCATTCTCAAACTCTATGGGGAAGTAACAATGCCACATTGACTTACTCTGATGTCTGTGGGTAAGAGATCTAATTAAGCTTCTGAACAGCCTAGCTGATTGGAGCTGTGGTTCAATGATACATTATCACACAGGCTAAGAAATCATATCCAGCACACCTGCACTTTTATTATCACCTCCTTAGACGTCTTACAATTCCCTCCACACCTGTGAAGCTTATGAACAAGAATAATAAAGGAAGAAATGGGGGGAAAACCCTTTCCTATCCACATAAAGAAATCGTTACATTATTCTTTCTTATGACAGCAGGATATCATAAAACTGCCTATGTATTTTTACCATTAAAAACGGACAACCAAAAGATCAAGTATTGTTAACAAACACCATTAAGGACTTGAAAATTAGCTTAGAAAGCTAGCTACTCTGTGGAAGAATCAGGCCTCTTGCTTCTGCTCTGACCTGACAGACTCCGTCTGCTGTTCCCTGTTAAGGCAGATGCACAGGGGGCCAAAAGGCTTCACATCTAGAGATGCACATCTAAGGAAGGTGGAAGCATCAGAAAGCTCTAAAGACCTGAGTGGAGAGGAAAAAAAAAACCACCAAACCGAACAACCCCAACACCACCCTATTTTATCACACCGCACTACTGTTACGGTCCTTCAATACAGGCTGTCGCTGCACTGGTAATTGTTTTCTACACAGTGCTGGCTGATTCCTTGCTACCTATTGGGTTTGTGGCAATGGCCTTTGGCCCAGAATTGTTATAATTATGCTGCACAGGTAGTTAAAATGTATGTTCTTTCCAAAAAGTACGCCATCCGAAGTTCTGGTCGCCACAAAGCCATATTCATTTGCCTAAATTTGAAAAAAAAAAAAAAAGAAAAGAAAAAAGCCTTCTACATTGATTCTTTCTTGTCCTGGTTTCAGCTGGGATAGAGTTAATTTTCTCCATAGTAGCTAGCATAGTGCTGTGTTTTGGATTTAGTACCAGAAGAATGTTGATAACACACTGATCGTTTTAGTTGTTGCCAAGTAGTGCTCAGACTACTCAAGGACTTCTTTGAGCTTCCCCTGCTCGGCCAGGTGCATAACAAGCTGGGAGTACAGCACAACTAGGACAGCTAACCCAAACTGTCCAAAGAGCTATTCCATACCATATAACGTCATGCTCGGGGGGGTTAGTCAGTCGGTCGGTCGCGGGGAGACTGCTCACTGCTCGGGGACTGATCGCGGCTCGGGACGGGCTGGGCATCGGTCAGCGGGTGGTGAGCAATTGCATTGTGCATCATTCGTTTTGTATATTCTGTTATCATTCTCATTATTACTATTATTATTATTTTCTCTTATTAAACTGTCTAAAAAAAAAAAATCGCAGGACTACATGATTTCCCATCAAGCAGGTAAAACTACTGACAACCATGTGAACACACTTCCCCCTCACCCCCCGAGATGCTGGTATGTTACAGACTGGTACCCAGGAACTAAAGTGCTGTTTGCAGCACAGGGAACCCGTCACCAACAGCCAGAAGGCTCCGCAGTCTCTTTCTGGCCTGGCCCTTTCGATAAGCCTAAGAATCTAGCTGATAATTAGAAACAAATAGACCAAAATTTTGTGATACAAACATCCAGCTGCTAGGCCACAGAACTCTGATTTCAGAAAGCCAGTCAAAAAATGATCACATGGTAGCAAATTAACTTTCCACAACTAGAAATTTGACCAACCAAAAACTGGATGGCACCATACTTGTCTCATAACTGTTCAAGGAATTAATGATGCTCTTGCAAATACTGAATCATCAAAATACACAACAGAAAAAAAAGCATTCATATAAAGGGGAAAAAAAGTAGTCTTCCTCATGTATCAGTATTTTGGCATGAAAGAATAACAGGAAACAGAAAATAAAGTATTCCAAATCATTTAAGAGAACCTGAAAATTATTCAAGATTTATTCAATCAAAGCAGAAGATCTGTCAGCTGAAGATATGTAACACATAATGCTGAAAGTCTCAAGGTTCAGACTATAATTGAATTTTAATATGGTTGACACCTCAGTATAAGTTTTCATTAGCTGATCTTTAACTCCTAACAAGTACTATGTTAATTAACAGCCAATGAGTTAACAAACTTTGAGTCCTAATAAACAGAAATTCAAAGTGCTACAGACAAGTTTGTTACAAGGCTGTTACAAACCACAGCTTATCACCTCTGTGTGTATTAGCACGTTGTCAAAGGGTGGCTCTTGCAGAGCAAAAGTAACTGCACTAGGAATGGTTTGGTACACAGTTTTTAAACTAGGCAGAAAGCACGAATTACTTGTGACACCAATTAAAAATTAGTTTGCCCAACAACAAACCTGCATGAAGTGCCCAACAACAACCCTGCATGAAGTGCATACCGTTATGAGGTGCCATATGAACAAGTGGTAGACCTTTCAGCGGCCTGTTCCTCATAACCAACTGTATTTAACATAATGAAAAGGCATGCTGTGGCTTACAAAGCCATGCTCCAAGCTAAAAAAGAACTATTACATTCTTCAGCTCTGATCATTTCAAACTACGTAACGTACACTGTAACTAAAAGAAATCAAGTAGAAGGCTGATGCATGAAGTAAGTCACGTGCTACTCGTTTTGTCTCATCACACATCCTATTACTTGTTTGACAGCCACCATCTATTATACAGTGCATTTTACATTTGCAGCTATACATGTGATAAAGAAGTTGATACAAGCACCCCTCTGAGTTCTTTTAGACGGGTTTTGGCCTGAGGCTGTAATTTTATTCACATCACCTTTGTGCTACTAAAGGCAAAAAAACGGCCTGGTTTCTGATGTACTTTTGCTCGTCAGACAGCACAAGCAGTATAACTATCCTGGCAAGTTGGCACATTTCGCTTGTCAGGCATTACCGGTACAGTTGCCTTTATGCTTCCAATACCGCAATGGTTGATTGATCTTACAATCAGACATCAGTTAGGCTGTGTCAGAGTCAAATCACATTGATGCTGCAAGAAATGGCAAATACCACTGAAATATTACACAGTATAATGCTGGAAGGTTAGGATTAAATAAGTTCCAAAAGCACAGAATACACACAAGAATAGTTTACAATTTTACTTGATGAATGTTCTAAAGAACCAACCATGATGTCTAGGACTTCACTGCAAAACCAGACCAGATTCAGTCATATTCAGCATTTATTTAATCAACCGACAACGTGTCAATGGTCAGCCGACAACCCTGACCATGAATTGCCTTGATCTACACAAGCCAGGGCAGCAATGGACAGCTCTTCAGTCAATTACATTTTTGAAAACTGTGTTCAAAAGCCAACAAAAGAAGGTATAAATGAGTTTATGCATCTACAATAGCATTAAAGCTAGTAAAGGTCTCAGTGACTGACAATGCACTGAGTCTTGCTTTAAGTCTCTCTCCTTTTTGCATTATGAGGGAAGATGTCCTCTCTACCTTCATTTAAGTTAACTGTATTTAAAGGGAAGAACGCATACATACAGACAACAATGAAGCATCAAGCGCCACCAGTCAAAATAATTAGAAGTGGGATAGGACTCAAGTCAAAAATTCCAACAACATTATCACCTTGTTGGCTTTGCATATTCTGTATGTCTCACATATGTTTCTAGTTTCCCAATTTGTAAAATAATCTCTACATTCCTTGCAAAACACTCAGTTAAAAAAGCACTACGATGGATGGATTTTCTCAATGTGAGCCAAGGGCAACAGCGAAGTCCAGTATGTTCCATCCACCAGTCCAGACATAAAAGAGACAGAAGCAGCTATTTGGGATGCCATATAAATAAAACAGGTTGGCAATATTCTAATGAATTCAGGCTCAAGTTCACTCTCCAGTTAACTGAAAGAGGGAAAGAAATGCCACATATAATAAAAATTAAGACATATTTTTCTTCATTATAATTTTTGAATCATAAAGATACTTAACTGACATTATAAAATGTTAAGGCATTGGCATCTGAATAGTACTGAAGCTGGAAAGTTCAACTATACCTGCATTCTTCCATTGTGAGGGAAGTACTCACTTTATATGCTTTAGAATGTGGAGCAAAAAACTTTATTATGTAGTGAATATCATCTGTCTAGTTACTTGAATGCATTCAGCAGATTGATGAAATAACAACTTCTCACTTTTCCCTTTACACCTGAAGTTTACCTTAAGAAGGCAAGTCATAAAGCATACTAGTCAGCCAGCACTTAACATGAAAGCAAACAGCTTAACAGCACTGCTAGCACAACCCCCTATTAAAGATCTCACATTGGATTATTCCTTTATGTTTCAGTGAGTACACAAAAAAAACCCACCCTACAATCTTGTAATGCAATTATGCATGCATGGAAGACTTGCATGTTGCAAAACAAAATGAAAGACAGGATGTGACATAAGAGCACCATCTGTCACATACACTCAGCAACCTCAATAAATGTTTTATGTAAAAAGATGACACAAAATTCTCTTTAATAACATTCTTTCAAAAATTCTATTTGTTCACTTCTCCACGTTGAGGTATGTTATGCAATCAGTTACGGATGGCATCAGACTGATCCTTTGAACTGTATCTTAGGATGGGAAATACTTGCATTTGTCACCAACTACAGTGAGATGTTCACGGAAGAACAACTTGGGACTTACAGCAGATCCCTACTTTTTAGTTTCCTGCATAATCTAAAGCAGCCATCTTCACTTCCTTGGGCTAACAAAATAAAAAGAAACTATTCCTCTGGCAGCACCAGCAATTTGCTGTATTACAGGCAT
>NW_009258894.1:5002439-5010166 GCF_000687185.1 Egretta garzetta
TGTCATAAATCCCTAAATTAACCAAATCACAGTATTTAGTGCTGGCAACACAGATTATGCAGTGGTGGAAAATGTTATGATACGTATCACTGGAGAAGGAACATGGTAATTTTCTAACCTCTTCTTCAAGACAGCTGCTGCAAAACCCTCCAGCTATTCATCAGGAGCTTCAAAACTAGAACAGTCATGTGAATTATTTTATTTTTGTTTGCAGTGATCACAGTAAAAAGGGGTTTGGGGTTTCCTTTTTAAAGAACTGTCATATGTGCAGTGCAATACTGGTGAAAGATGGCAATGTGACAGCCCAGAAGACTGAAGTCTCTTATTTGTTCCCTAAATAAAGTAGCAGGGCAAACTGCCAGTCCCAAAAAAGGCCCAGGCAAGTCATCTTAACCTGAAGCGCCCCCCTCTGCCAGCTCTAACTCTCCAGAGTTTATTTCCCACAGCCATTCCAGCACCTGAGTCTAACGCTGAAACTGCTAAGAAAAAAAAAAAAAAACCAACAGTACAGAAGTTTCTTCTCAGAAACTTACTAAATCCTCTCCTCACCCTCATGGGAGCAGAAGAGGGTCTACCTCTTCTTCCTGTCTGCAACAAATGGAAATCATTTTTAGTTCAGATCAGAGCCTTCCTTCGGGGGAAAACAAACCAAAACTATACATCGCTTAGTAGTTATTCCATTCGAGAGCACCACAAAGCAAGAGAATGCCCTGACTTAATGCATATACTAGAATTCACAAATTGTACGAAGACTGAACCGCATTACATTAAAAAATTGATTAAATATGCCAGCAGAGACCACACAGATACCATGCTGGCAACCCAGGACAGCAGCTGGTATAAACTGGAGCCAGTCGTAACTGACTGATAAAGCAGAAGAGTGTAGCTTTCACAGCAGGTAGAATTCTGTGCAGAATATTAAACTTGACCCAAGGTATCAGGTTAATTGGCTCCGTACAGAGTATGTTCAAAGCAATGATTTTAAAGATTGCAAATATGAATGGCTACAGGCCAGAGTACAACACAAACTGCCCCTATCCTTTCAGTACCACTATTCAATGTCTTAGGAAGAAAACAAAACCTTTGTTTATTAAAGTGTCTATTTCATAACAGGCTGAAAAGCACAGAAAATGCATTTAATAGAAACCAATCTAAGAACAGCACAGAAGAGACAGAAACCCATATGTTCCTCAGCGTGAGCATTAGCAAAAAAGGGCATTTTCAGCCACAGCGTTGTCATTTTGCATTACATACATTGCTTGGGCTGGTCAGATGACAAGGGAATTTCACTCAGGAGCTGCAGGTGTTTGAAAACCTGGTGGTCAAGCTGCAGTTTCTGAACACCACCTTCTCCTTTTTCATACGCTTCTAAAAGCCAAAATTTCAACTCCTAATTAAAATTATCATTCCCATTACTCACAGGTCCAAATCTAGCCAAGGTACACTACAATGGGAAACTGGCTATATCTCATGGCAACCTGGTGTTCTTGGGATGCGTTAAGCCCAGCTCAAAACAGCAATAAACTGAAACCTGCATTAAAGAACATAAAGAAACCACTACTAGTCAGGTAATACTTCCCCGCTGACAATGTCAGACAGGTGATGAAGATGAAATGTACTATAGAGTAAGCATTAATCTTACGTCTTTACCTTCACTGCCCCTTGAAGAAGGTGGAGGCTTTGGGTAGGACTAAACCTGCAAAGTCAAAACAGGCAAGTCTGTATTCATGTTCCTGTTCTGAGGCTCAACACAGAACCTCAGTTCCCCCAAGTGCCAGATTAGTCCATTCTAACAGCATTAAACAATGCAAATACACTCTTTATGTTTTAAAATGAAACAGAGGGCAAGTCTGGAGTACTAAAGAGTGTCTTATTTGCTTGTCTAACATTTATCTGGAAAATAGTACTCAAAGATGAAGAATCAAAAGAAAAGTTTAAGGTGTTCGATTCAAAAGGCGAGCTAGGAAATTTTAAGGCCTGACAGTCAACTGAAAGATGGAAGTCAGCTAATTCAGACTGCACAAAGTGGAGTCCACAGAAGCCCATTCTGCTTGAACACGCTGGCTTCCACTCCAGCACAAACAGTTCCAGGGGGTGGTTTTGTCTGGAACAGCTCCACACTCCGCTGTGGATGCAAACACACAGATGAACAAGAGATGCGCAGCAGAAGTTGAAGAGGTATCTCCTCATAAGCTTAGAGACCCAATATTTATAATACAGGTCACTGAAGCATAAAAGCAACACTCTGATTTGCTGATTGGGAGCAACCATTTTAAAATCCTAAAACCAGTTTTGTATTTATTGCTTTTCTAGGCTACAAATGTAATACTTGTGACTTCTACAGGCAATCACAAGTTAACTACAAATATTAGAAGTCAGAATTTTCTTCTCATGGGTAAATTTTAACTTCTACTTATCTCTCAAAAGCATATTAACATTTAAATCAACTGTTCTGCATATGTCAAATTTTATTGTAAAGTTACATGAAGTAATATTAATATTACAGATATTAATAAAAGTCCTGCAATTCAATATTATGAATTGTTCAAGGTGATTACAATAACACTGACATATCTGAAAGTGAAAAACACTGATTGTAGTAATCCTTTTTCAAACAATATCAGAAGATAATGGAATAACAGTTTCTATACATAGACAATGATGGCAACTGGATCTCAGAAACATGATTACTCCTGAGAAGAATTTCCATATTTCTCAGGGTTCATATCATCTTTCATGGGCAGATCCTCCTGAATCCGTGGGAAAAAGTGTGCCTTGCACTTAGCATATCCCAGGACTCAGAATTCAGCAGCTTTTTATGAAATTAATTAGGAACACTGTATTTAAAGAAATCTTTGGAAACTTAAGTTACTTAAATACATTTAAATGATAAAAACATAGCTTCCCTACCCATTAACCCTGTAAAACTTCCACTTTCTCACAGCACAATAAAACATCATTTCACAATATTTGCAAAACATTTCTGAGCATCAGTCATGGCTTCCAAAAGACCCCGAGTTCACCAGTGAACAAAACTAATCCACAGACATTTAATTCATGTCCTGATGCCTGGGAAAGGTTTTTTTGTTTTATTTTGTCTGTCAAAAAGGTTGAGACACAACTGGTTCATTAACAAGGGCCTGAGATGCCACTGACCTTCTCTAATGGTGCCTGGAAGCGCTGAGCACATTGCTGCAGGGTTGTTAGGAACCCTCTCTAATCTGACCTTTTTTCTTGTCCTGTACATGACATGCATTCTTGGCATCTCTTGACGAAGTGTTTACCAAAGTAAACTTGCACTGTTCAAGGCAGCAATGTAGATGGCATTGTAGTACAGTCTGTGTGCAAAAACACTGATGGAAATAGATTTTAGAAACATGCTTATTCACAGAAAAAAATCTTTCACTGTTCCAAGCTACCCCCATCTTCTCTTTTGGCAACACGAGGCACAGCATGTAAAACACCAAAGACAGGATCCAGAAGGAGAAGCAAAGTACTTGTAAAAGTACAGTCATTACAGGATGCGGAAAAAACAAAACAAAACAGAAAAAATGAAAGGAAGTAAAAATCTACAGCTATAGATATGGAGAATGTTGCAACATACTGAAAATTTGAAACTTGCAGCACTACATATGTACTGCAATATATTTATTTTAGGTATGCAATAAAAATCACCAGATGAGCCATAGACTGTATTTTCTGTCTGCTAAGATGCCACTTCAGATTCTCGGAATTTAATTTTTCCCTTGTAACATGTTGGCAGCAGAACTGGAACTGCATCTATACATTCATTTTGCAACTTAAGAGAGTAGGATAGGAAAGATCCTTGTCTAGGATCAAAGAACCACAAACGCACGTTTTAGAAAGTGGTGTGAGCATATGAAATCGTGTTTTTTAACGTGTCTTTTAAAACTGTTACTGCTTTGCAATTTTGAAATCCAAATGTGTTTCCTCAATGATCTAGAATCACCATTTATACTTGTCCAAAAAAATAACTTCCAACAACCTTCAAACATTCTAACTGCACTAGAGAAGTAGTCTTACATGTTCAGTGTCTCATAAGAAAGGTGTAACACTGGATCCACCAGCTATAACAGCAAAGAGCCTTGTTCTCTCAAGATCTTACAGAATGACTGCAGCAGCAATAGGACATTGATAGACACATCCCTTTTGGTCAGGTAGAGTTGACTGTGGAATACGAAGCAGCAGTGACTGAAGCTCTTCTACAACAGAACCAAGTATCCTGAAAGACTTGTAAGCTAAGCTTCATAGGGTAAGGGAAGAGTTTCCATCATCGTGATAGGAAACAGAAATGTCAATATAGCTGACAAAGATGTTTAAGTTACCACAGAGGTGGCACAGCCCTCCACCATAACAGCCAACTTTTCAGATATGTCTGCAAGGTCGCTGGAGTTCATCCCAACATCTACAGAGATGTTACCATCTTTGCCAAGGCTTTAGGACTACTCGCCCTATAGCACTCAAGCTGTTAAGATATTCCATGCCAGGTTGCATCACTCTCTCCTGCGCGCTTACTGTTTTATATAGTGCAGAGAGATCTTATCTGTGAAGCTTACAGAGTTAAAGGAAACATTCACAAACCAAGGTTTCCTGCAGGTTTAATTCCTACCCCCTGCAGTCTTGTTGGTGCTCACAAAGAAACACTCTTATCTGCTGAGAAAGTATGACTGAAAACTGTGATTTACACATCTTCCTCTGAAAGCTGTTGTCAGCTTGAGGTTTAAAGATCAACCAAGAAAACTCCATCTGCACTGAAATATTCCAACAGCCCCAAGCCCAAAAGAACAAAGAAAAAAGGATCAAGATATTTTACGCTAAAAAGTAAGAAATATTTTTAATATCTATTTGTGCCTGTGTGTGTATAATGAGGCACTCATCTGTCTTTGAATTATGATCTCTTTAACCTTGGAGCCTTTAGCAAAAGTGGCACAGGGATTTTTCATTCAAATATGCAGTGTAATAAGGGAAGATATGAAAGGAGGTTGATTTTTTTTTTTTCCATAAAAAAGCAAATATGGTACTGATGAAAAATCCAGCAGCACTGAAGAATGAAGTCCTGTAGCTGTCTAGTGAAAAGAATTATGTACAGGATGCAAGAATCTAACAGAAACCTTCAGTTTCGGTATTATCAACAAATTCAGCAGAATTTAAAAGGTTACAAAGGCATGGTTCTGTGCACAGATTCAGTGCCTTTTCTGCTGTAATTGATCTTTTACCACAATTCTGTTCAGCTTCAGAGATGCTTTCAGAGTTTAACAGACAGGTGGGGAACTGACAAGAATTGCATGCATTTTCCTTTTTCTTACTCCTTGGGAAGCAGCACAGAAACGTTCTGAAGTATTCACAGGGGAGCATAATTTTTAGGCAAAGAGACATGAAACCCTGAAAAGAAATATAACAGAATATTCTCTGTGTAATATTGTCTCTGGAGTAAAGAGCTCTGCAGTAACAGAAAAGGAATTAAATTAGTCAGTACAAAGCCGAAGAAACCAGTCTCAAAAATTTCTGCTGTGACCTACGGCAAATCACGCAAAAACACCAGGAGGGCCAAAAGCACAACCACATGCCTACCTCGTCCTGGGAAGCTGAAGCCCTAGCTCTAGCACTAAAGCAGAACTGAGAAAATCTATGCCATTGCTGCCAGATGGTTGTTCAACCTCTCCTTAAACCCTAAGTATGTATCATGAGTGCTCTTTCCTAACAAAGAGTAATATTTTCCTACATCTGACCTAAAGCTAATTTATTTTGATACTTCTTTCCCAAACTATGAAAAGCAAGCACTGCTCTCAATACATGACATATAGAACTTCTCAGGCTCTTCTAAAATAAACTAAGCCAATTCCTTCAAGCATTCCTTAAAGGTGGAATGTCTGTTGTATCTATTATGTTACTCTCCTCTAGACTTTACAGTTTGTCTTCATCATCTCCACAGTGGCATCACAAAGCTGGACAATTACTCCAGCTGAGGACTCTGAGTAGACTGGAAGAGTCCTGTTCCATGTTTTACTTTACTTTTGACAAATTTCTCTGTCTTACAATGACATTTCTGTTTTTTCACAATATTACAGCCCACATTATTTCTGCAGGACCCACCCCACGCAAAATACCTTTCAATTTGGAAGGCAACAGATAACTACATCTTATAATATTTTTTCACCCCTTTGAGAACGCAAATGGTAAGAAGTGTATCTTTGCTGTACTTTCTCTGAAGTGCAATTCTCACAGGAAAGGTAACACAGAAAGCTTTATCAAAGTCAAGATCTTGTGTATCAGCTGCATCTCCTCACCTACTACACCAGCTAACCTATCAAATATCAAATCTGATCTATTTAGTACTGAAAAGCAATGGTGACTCTTGTTATCCACCAGGTCACCACCTCTAAGTATCTGTAATTTAACCACGTACTATCTTCCTCAAACCTTGGAGTTAAAATTGAGCTGGAGATTATTAAACTGCCTGGGCTCCCCTCATATTGAAAGAGATGTAGAAAACCTCAAATAATTACATAAACAATAGGACTGATCTAAAACTATATCTAACCTTAAACATCTGAGAAAAGTGTTATTAAACTAAAGAATAATGTCAGAACACTCAAAAAAAATAACATAAAAAATTAGAAAGCAAAATAAATTCAGTCTAAGCATGACAGCAGCAAAGTTCCGGGCAGTCTTTTAGGCATACATGCATGCAGCAGGGTATCTCAACAGCTGTAACACTATGCTTGATCACTTTATGAAAGGTGTTATATGAAGAGGTTTTCTGCAATACCAGGGAGTGGAATTGCCGATGCAAATGATTCATACAGTTGTGCTATTATCACACTGGTTTGTTGGGTTTTTTTAAATCCATTTTCTTTTTTTACAAATGTCTTTATCAGTATTTTGAGAAAAGATACTTCAGTGTATTCAGCTGCACAAGTAGGTCCACTTAAAGTCCTTACCCCAGAACCTCTGCAATGCCACTTTAAAACAAATGGCCTTAAACTTTTTTGACTCTAACTAAAGTGTCTCTGTCCTTTAGACCACTGCATTTTTTCTGAGGCTTAGTGCTGAATATTTGAGGAGGATGGCACTAATTTCTCTAATAGTATTATAAAAATGTCAGAATTATCCTTTGCCCTACCCTTTACCCACCTTGAAATTTGCTTACTTTTTCTAAACCAATGGTATATATGGAGAACAAGACAGGAATTGCATAAGCAGAAACCACACTGTCCTGGCTGCTGCTTTTGTCTTACTTCCCAAGTTTTTATCCGTAAGTGCATCTGAGTTGTTTAATTCTTCCCCTGATGCGCACAGGTACTTAGGATAGGCAAATGCAACCTATTATGCTACCCACCTTATACTTCTGGTTTATTCTTTTGACTTTATTGATCTTTTCTAACCTCGACTGTTCTAGTTATACCCCACCTATCACTCCAAGCACAACTGTAACTATAACCTACCAACTCCTTTAACTTAAATTCGTTCCATCTATTCAGACGCACAAATCATCAGACCAACGCTGCCGCTGCGGTTTAAAGTCCTTTGAAAAGCTAAAAGAAGGTAGACCAACACATAAGCAGCGCTTTAAAGAAAAAAAAAAACCAAAACCCACCGAGATGCATTTCCCTCACCTTTCGGTTAGGAGTACCTGCAAGAGCAGGCTTTACAACCCCTTCCCTGACTTCCGACGGCCACCAGGGAACCCGCGGGCAGAGCGGGGC
>NW_009258894.1:5010718-5011492 GCF_000687185.1 Egretta garzetta
GCTGAGCGAGCCCTTACCCCCGTTTCTCCACGCGTGGCTGATCGCTTGTTGAAACAAACCCACGTGAAGCAGCGCGGCCGCGCTCGCTCAGCGAGCCCAGGTGCTCTCGCCTGACGCGGCCAGGTTACCCGTGAGAAAGCCCCAGGCTTAGCGGGGGGGCGGCCTCTTCTCCCAGGTGGCGGGCCATAGGGCGAGGGGAAACGGCCTCAAGTTGCGCCAGGGCAGGTTTAGGTTGGACGTTAGGAAAAATTTCTTCACAGAAAGGGTTGTCAGGCTCTGGAAGGGGCTGCCCAGGGAGGTGGTTCAGTCCCCATCCCGGGAGGTGTTTAAAAGCCGGGCAGATGGGGTGCTTAGGGACGTGGTTTAGTGGTGGGGCGGCAGCGTTAGGTTAATGGTTGGACTGGATGATCTTAAAGGCCTTTTCCAACCTAAAGGATTCTATGATTCATTATCCACACTCGCGCAGATGCATCGCAAAGCTCTTGGAATTATCGGGCCTTCGCTGAACATGCGTGGCCAGTATGCTGGTACCACGCTGGCCCGTGGAGGGCCTGTCCCCCCCACTGGCCTTCCTGAGGAGAAAGGCTTGTCGGGGAGCGCGTCCCTGTGCCCTTCGCCAGCTCCAGCTAAGTCGCTTGGGTTTCATATAGCTCCCGCCATACCTATGGGTAGAAAAGGATGTGAAGGGAGGCTAAAGGGTTAACAAAAGGACCTTTGTGAAGCCAACTGTAGATCCATCTTAAATTGCTAGCATTGTGTTTTAGATTAACTTAC
>NW_009258894.1:5011847-5013909 GCF_000687185.1 Egretta garzetta
CCTACTTTACAATCTTACAGATTGTGGAGTCTGTTTTCCGCACGTCAGATGTGGCTGGAGTCGTGCCGTCACCTGCACCAGTACGGAGCTAGGATCTAAGGCCAGGGGATGCCAGCAACGGCGTGTACGTGCTGAGAGGGGAAGCGAGGCTTGGCGTGATCTGGCTCCACAGCTGCCAAACCTGGGCTGTCCTGAAGCCCATCTGAGGTTTCTTGCCCCTGTTTTCTTCATCTATGGCATGTGGAATGAAATCTCCCCACCCGTTATTCCTCATAGAAGCTTTTATGTGCAAACGTGCTATTTTTATTGGGTGTTTGCACCACGCCTAGCACAGTGGCATTCTCATTTTTCGATTAGGGCTGCTGCACATCATGCTCTTATTCTTACTGTCAATTACTTTCGGTACCTGTAAACGCCTGTTCATTAATATCACAAAACATTGTGCGCGTATATTGTGCTATTATATCAAGGTAATTACATCCATGAGTGGCAATTCAATGTGTCTGTATTCCAGGACTGAAAATTCAAAGTTAGTCACTACAGCATAGTCCCTAATGGTGAGATGAAAGCACCATCCACAAAACTGCAGTAACCCAGGCCTGACCCTGAATTATCTTACTAAAATAAAATTCCCTTTGTATGTGTATGGGGAAAGGGGAAGAGGAATACACCTTCAGTAAAGCCACCTTTGAAGTCACAGACATGAGAAAACAACAAAAGACTACAGAGAAGACGACTCCCAAGATAACCCTGAGGCTAATGAGGAGCTCAGTGCTACCATGTGGCTGGGTGACTTGCCGCAGAAGTCCCTCAGGAGAAGTTCCCTTCAAGAACCTCGAAGGTGAAAGAAGAACACGTTTCCCTGGACAAATCCATTCCAGCAGACAGAGGAAAAGCCTGCAGTGAATAGTTTGGTAAGAAACAAAGGCTCATGATGTGCATAACGAGGAAAAATCCATGCGAGCATCAATAGCTGCCACAGCCTTCTCAGCAGTGAAGAGGGTGCTACTCCACCTGTCAGCAAGGCAAGGATTGCCTTTTCTTGCTTGAGGAGCTCTACGTAATGCAGCCTGGAGCCTAGAGAAGGTTTAGCACTGCATATACCTACTTTGTAAGGACCTGAGCAATAGAGATGTGTTTCACATATGTAGGGTTACCAGCCTCACTGAGCATGCCTATCTGTTTTGTGTTGAACATATACAGAGACTTTCAAGTGAGAGGACTTGACCCAGATTCCCGACATTTTTCTGTGTTCTGAACTTCCTTTTGTGCTTCTGTGGGGTATTTGGTAAAAGGACTTGGCTTGGGTGAAGTGGATCTCAAAGGCACAAATCTGCCACTTTGTAAAATCACGACCAAATGATGACTGGTTCAAATGACTGTCTAGTTCACGGAACCTCAACAGAGCTAGGGATTTCACCTCCCTCCACACATCGGAAAAGCCAGCTTGCAGAACTGAGGTCAGGGACATTTCAGAAAAGCAAGTGGCATGGAGAGACTAAGAGCTTCTGCAGGTTACGCCTCGGACACCTTGGCAGGGTGGGAGGGAGAGCAGGGCTGAAAGAGCCGGAAACATTGCCATTCAGGATTGGTAAGCATGGAGGGCACCACTGGAGAGAAACATACGCAGCCTCTGCTGTCTCCAGTGAGAGCCAAAGGCTGTGTTAGTATTCACCCAGCGGATGACCAGCACTTAGCCAGCTGAACCTTTACTTGTTAACAGGACAAGCCAGCTCAACAACATGCAGTCCCCGCTAGCTTTTGTTGGTGAACACACACATTTACTGAGGAACGCCTTCTGTAATTTTGAACTTTCCATCAAAGCTCATTGATTAAAGCAGTTGTGAAGGCCTGGCCACTAGCCATGTCTGCCATCTGTAGCCTGGTTTCCTAAGGAAAGAAGATTGCCGTGATCATACTGTCTGTTTTCCTGCATTGTTATCCCTATCCCAATCACACTGGACCCCCAAAAACATTTATAGCCTTTTCAAAACAAAGCTGGCTACAACAGCGCTAATGGACAGTCTTACTCTGAGATTTAGAGCCATTAGTCATTCATTCC
>NW_009258894.1:5014180-5018392 GCF_000687185.1 Egretta garzetta
GTAATTAAATGTGCCACGCCATCCACTCAGACACCTTGCAGCTACAGCCACATGGACAATTGTGGAGCGCTGAAGTGTTAGAGATAAGAGCACATATTCCCCAGGCACAGGCTGCGATGTTTTCACGTATTACTGCAGCCAAAGGCTCTGCCATGTTCTGGTAGCCTGTGGCAATGGCAAAGTGGAGCTGGGAGAATGAAAGCTCCTCTTTTAAATACTTCCTGAGTCACTACACAGCCTTTCCACGACTCAAATCATTGCCTGATGGCAAGCACAGCGGGGACAAAGTGGAACAGGGCACCTGCTGCCGCAACTCAAAGAGTAATTTAAAACTGTTTGAAAATGAAACACTGATGATTGCTTCCTTTGGTCTTCTCCATTAATCACATCAAGGAATTGGTGGAGGTACTTCACTTAAGTTTTCTGAACATGTCAATAACCCACCACATATATACCAACTAAAATAAGAAGAACAGAAAATCAAACACGTATAATAAGAAGATAAGCTAACATTATTGCAATCCAGTGGCCACTAACTTGTTCTGAGAGCCTCTCCAGCCTAGAGACAAATAAACAGAACCAAAGAATAAAAAAATAACATAGCAGGAAATGACTGCTTCTTGAGTGCCCCAATAACACAAAGGCAACATGGGTCTGAATTCCAGAAATGCAAACTCTCAGCTGGGAGCAATGAGAGCAAGAGAACAGGTCTGTGTTCATCCCCACGCGGTGCTAAGACCAGGATGAACTCATCCCAGAGCACAGGCTCGGTGCTGGGGGACCAGCTCACCCAGGGCCTCTGAAAGCACAACTGTCCCTTTTAAAACTTTGTAAGAGAGTGAGAGATACAGGCCTCAAATCACAGACTCAGGAAGAGGAAGCTAAATGGCAAAAAAACCCCAGTAAGAATAATCTCCTGAAGTTAAGGGAGTTTCTGTTATAGACGTGCTGAGAAGAGAGGCTATTACATACCTCTTTCCTCTCACCCTAACTTGCCCTAGAAACAGTTTGTATTGTAACTCTAATACTCTGGCATTCGGCTAACCTCGCCTTCGGTCTTACTGTCCCACCCGAGTACTATTAGCTCTCTGCTAGGGACATAACCCACAGCTGCTGATGCCCGTGTGCAGAGCTGGTGCCCTCTCATTCTAACTTTTAAGAGGGTACCAAGCGTCCTGGCAGTAAAAAGAAGGGTTGAGAGTTTGTGCCAGGGCCATGAGGTGCTCTGATTAAGATTCATAAGCTGCTCTTTTTCTCATGGTGTTATGCTCTAAAACAGCAAGAGAAAGCAAATGTGTAACTAAATACAAATATGAGATAATTATATAACAACAACAATAATTTCATAATAATTGCAAGGATTAGAAAAGTGCCTAGAACAAACATGCTGTGCCAGAGATGAACAGTAAATTAGACTCTTAAAATGTCTTCATGTTTAATAATCTAGAATGCTGTTAAATTACAGAGGTAAAGCTATCATCAATATATATTTTATTTCCACAGTGTCCCTTTGTTCTTGTCATTGTTGGTTGGTCACCTTGAACAGAGAGGGGTGGGGATAAACGCTTTTGAAGATTGGAATATATGCTGGGTTTGATTTACAGCAGAGGTTTGATGCCTCCTTGATGTGACCCCTACTGTCATAAACAAACAGACAAACATAAAAGCAGATCAACAAACATCTGTTTTTTTATGACACTGACAGCTCACCCCAAGTGTTGTTCCCAATACTTCAAGCACATATGCATGTCCCCAAGGAGGCTGAGAGTAGCTTTCTTGTCCGGGTTACCATACAGCAGTTAAGCATTTTTTTCCTTTGTGAAATACTGTGAGAAGCTTTTCTGCGTGAAACGTGCCTCTGGAGCCCTAGTTCTCTCCTAGATGGTGCTTTATCTGGAGTTCAGGTGCAGAGCGGAAACACGAGGGTGGTGGCTGGCTGGCATTTGTCGCATCAGGAACTAGGTGTTTCTGACTGCAGTTTCCCTGGCCTAGACAAAAGCTCTGGGAAAGCCTCTCTTCACTTTCCTCCAGAGAAGGACCTAAAAAGAGATTTTAAAATTCACTGCACATAATGTGCTGCTGGCTATTGGCAGGCACCCTGGGAACTTCAGACAAATGAAGCTTGCACTGCTGGTTTAGGCTGCAATGACCATGACTGCAGAGGAAGAGAGAGTGCAACAGTACATTGTGTAACGCGATTTCTGGGCAGCGGGATGGAGAACAGGATGGAAATCTTATTAAACAGCCCTGGACAAGCCAGGGTAAACAAGATTGGTGCTGGACTGGATACCAGGAGCTGCAGAATTGCTCACAATGCAGTATTGGCTGTGAGTAGCCAAGGTTAATAAGGAACATGACTTTAGTTCAGTACAGAACTTGCAGCAATTTGTTCAGAGGATGAAAATGAGAGGCGTGTTGTAAAGGTTTTGTTGCCCACACATGCATCACTTCAGGAGGCGGTGGAGTGAGGCCATCCTGTGAGTTATATTTCCATGCTAAGAGCGTGGACACATAACAAACCATTAAGCGCTGTCTGTGCAGCCATGGTGATGTACATCACAGCCAAGACCTTCAGCCCTGAAAGCATGCACTTCTGTATACCTGAGCTAAAGAAACAGCTGGTTGGACTTCACATGCTATTGCAACCAATAAAAGGAAACAACCACCCATCTTAAGGACTTGTATTTCTTTCTGGGTGGAGGGTGGAAGTCCTGACTTCGTAGCAGCTGTTGAGAACAGCATTTCTAAAATGGCAACCCCCTCTCAACACTGTGCCTGGTCTTTTTCCATCCTCCTTTGTGTAGCCAAGAGGAGTTGCAAGGGAGAGAGGGGGCCTGGATTTCCCCTTTGATTCTCTCCTACGTCTTCTGACTAGGACTCCTAGTGAGGTAATTGAGTGGAAGAGTTGGTGTACTTGGCCTTTCCTCCCCCTTTGCATTCTCATCAGCTGTCAGAATGAGCATAAATACATCCAAGGACCAGATTCTTGTCAAGAGCCAGCCTGGAGAGGCCAGTGAACTGTGCCCATTTTTCATGCCACTGAAATAGTGCACTAACCAGAAGGCATCCTGGTGGCCCATGCATTGGAAGGGTCATCCATGCTTTCCAGATATGGCCCTAAGTTTCCCCCTCCACCTCCAAAAAGGGAGGAGAAGGAAACAGGTTGACATTCTTTGGGTTCACCACTTATTTTTTACCTTCTTTAGTTGGCTTGAAAATAGGCTGGGGAAGGGTGGCTCTGGAGCCACGTTTTAGGTCTGAGTGCAGGAGGCAAAGCTCAAAGAAATAATTGACCTTCCCAATAGAGTCTCTCTCCTCCTCCTTGTGTTCAGGAGGATCATTCCCCCAAATACAGCCAGCAAATGTCAGCTAGGAGAGAGATTCCCCAGGGAATCTGGGGGAAACAAAAGGGAGCCAGGAACGCTGCTTAGAATTAGGGGAACTGAGAGGGGTCTGTGCCAAAAAGCACCAATATGGTCAACAGTCATCTCTGTACCTACGTAGTAGCTGCCTCTAAGCACTAGCCCCATCCTCTTTTTGACCCCAAAGAAAAGCCATGGTAACACATTCATTTTCTTGGTTCTTTTGTTAGTATCATCAAGAGCAGGGCAGTCATTCGAGTTCTTAAATTTGAGTACTGAAAACTGGTGTTTGTAGAACAGCAGCACCTTTCATTTTCCTTCACATGAGTTACAAACCTGATAATTACAAAAGGAATGGGGCTGAGTGGAACTTGTTGCTGGTCTAAGAGATGAGAAGGTTGAGTTCTGGCTCTGCTTCCTTCACTGGGCGTGGGCAGGAGATTTGTCATAGGGGAATGGCAAACCCAGCCAAAATAGAGAGGAGGCTGCTGGGCTTACGTGGGTGGGGGAAGAGATAAAAAGATAAAACAGTTCCAGAGTAGGAACATCACAGTATGGTGCCCCCCTGCCCGTATGCATGCTGTCATGCCCAAGAGAGCCAGCAGTTCTCCATGGATCGAGGAGCGTGGGGGCCCTGGGAGGAGAATCCAGTTTAGTCGCCACACTGCTCAGTTCAGCGTTGGGGTTCACAGTCATTTCGCCAAGCAGCTGGAGTGGCAGCCCCTGGAAAAGGGACTGAAGCTTCACCTCCTTAGTAGAAAGGGTCTTCCCTCCCCTGTGTTGTCCATTGAAGAGAAGAAAGAAAACAGGGTGTGCGAAAGGGCGTGAGAAAGAAATCGTACGGGGGGGG
>NW_009258894.1:5018630-5024212 GCF_000687185.1 Egretta garzetta
CGAGGGGGGGGGGGGGGGATGTTATCTGAGGGCATACTGGGCACAGTTTAGACCCGGGTATGTCTACAGGTTCGCGATGTGCCTGAGGCTGAGGGGGCTGCGGAGGTGGAGGGGGACTCCTCATCCGTTGTGTCCCCTTGCTCCTCCTTGTGGAGGCCAAGGCTGATGTGGCTCTGCAGGGCTGCTGGGGTCAGCCACTCCTTGGGGAGGCAGCTCTGGAGGAAGGGGATGCAGGAGCTGAAGTAGGCCAGGCGGTTCACCCAGCGGGGGATCTCTTTCCCGCAGAGTATCTGTGGAGCAAGCCGAAAAGGAGCATGGTTAATAGTACCAAAACACGTGTGCGGTGGCAATGTCACCCCCATCCGCACCACCGCCTCGGCAGGGTGAATTCCCTGTTGCTCAGAAGAGAGCTGTCTGAAACACAGGGAGCGTCTTCTGCAGTCAGAAACAGCTACAAATGCAAATGACTACACAACCGCTCGACACGCACAGAGCGCCCTGCCAGCCATAGCCCTTGTCAGCATCATAGCAGAGAGCGGGGAAAACTGTTCATGATGGCCCTCAACAGCTTCAGCCACTCCATTCTCCAGGCAGGCCTGCTGGTCCTTCTCAACCAAGACAACGACACTCATTTTTCAAGCAGTTAAAAAATTTTGGAAAAATATTTAGGCTGTCGCCAGCCAGACCTTGAGGAACCCAGAAGCTGAGCCTGACTGAGTAAATGGAGATGCCTGAGAAGCTGTTCTTGCTGCTCACTTTTCTTCCTCAGGCTGACAGTATCTGGGGGTCCTTTCCCTATCCTAGCACATCATCTTTTAATTTCTCCTTATACGATATTTCCTAAATGTGGGAAAGCAAGCAACAAACAGAAAAACACTAGCTTCTCACTAGGCCCGCGTTTCATCACAGATGCTCCTGGCGCTGATTTGGGTTACACTCTGCTAGCACAGATACTGTTTTCTGAGGTGGTCTCATATTCAGAACAATGAAACAACCTGCTGCGTATGGCAACTCCTTTTCGCTGTAGCATTTGACCACACATACATACAGGTGCCAGATTTTAGTAGCTGGATCTGGCTTAGGCCACATAAGGCAAGTTTTACCTTTTACCACATCCCTTACCAGCCACAGAAGAGGCACGTAGAACTGATCAGCCGGGGTGCCTCCAGAGCCTGTCGTTAGTAAAAGTGCTGCCTGTGTGGCCCTACACCAGTACACTAGAGCCTGAAGTCTGTAGCAGGTAGAGTAGTTGTAATACCCAAATTCTCCTTCCCTCCCAGCACTGTCTCCCATGAAGCAAGACAGGCAGGGAGGAAACTCCACCCCCCAGCCCCAGTCCCACAATTTATCTGGATCAGTCGTTCCAGGGCTGTCCGTACTGCACCTTCTGCCAATGCTAAATTCCTTTGCTCTTCCTCCCACCCCCTTCCCATCAAAAGTACACTTAATTTAATACTAATTACTGCAAAAACTAAGAGGGTGTTTGTCTGTAATCCATTAAGGAGATTATTTGGCAAGATGTCTGTTACTGACAATGGAAACACAGTACTTAGAGGTTTCAAGGGTTTTCAAGGAGCACAGCTGGAGCAGTTGCTAGAGGATGGGCCATGCCGCATTATAGTTGTTACGGCTGATGACCAGCCCATCCTTCATGCGGATGGCCTGAGCAGAACGAGCTATGCCCCACTCCAGCAGTCACCTCGAGGGTAAGGGAATTGGCTTGCTTCAACAGTGTGGAGTCTCCAGTGAAGTGCAGAGAAGGCAGCAAGCCTGTGACCGTGCTAATTTGACTACGGAACTCACTTTGTTTTGACATGCATTGTTTAAAAATCAATGTGCGAAATTGAAGACATTATCATCAGGTATCAGAGAATGAGCAGAGCCATTTAGCTGCTAAAATTACTTGCAAGCGAGACTGTTCTTTACCTAATACACCCCAAGGACTTTTCTTTCACTTCTTACCAGTGCTGCATCCTACTTAACGTCAGATATAGCTATATGAATCTATATTTTTGAATTTTTTAATCTGGGGACAATTACTTTATTAGCAATTCTTTATCTCCATCCAGATCCCTGGTTTCCATTGCTAGAGCTATTGCCTGAGCCTATAAGCAGATGACCTCTCCACCTGCGTTTAAGACTTATTCATAGAAAATTTGCTGATCCATTTGATTTTCTCACCAGATATTCCTGATCATTTTCACAAGAATACTGCTGGATTTTTAAAATTGTATTCAGTATGTTCTACTTGAACACTGAACCTGAGCCAAAGCCAAAAAATGCAGCACAATTGCCTCTAGATTTTGCAGCATTTCTCTTTCTTCCTCTCCAGGAACTTAGGCAACATATTGCCAGTGTAGAAAATGACTCAGTTTAGGTTCCTTGTGATGTATGCGTGCATGAGTTTAGTTCTCAAGCAGTCATCAGTCTTAATAAAGACTTCCCCCCAGATATTAATAGGAAAACAAAACCAGGGTACAATTCTTCAGAAAATTAGCCGAAACAACGGAACAGCACAAGGTAAGACTGCCTGAAATGGAAATACTGTTTTTAAGAGTTGCCTTTCTTTTCTAAGCAGATCCCCTAGCAACTGAAATAGCACTTCCCAATATGGAAGCAACGCTGAGATGTTTGCCTTTTGTTTATGGGAGCTTCTTCACCCAGCATGAATCAGTGAGGCAAGAGAGAGCCAGAAAAAGAACAGGGATGTGTGGGTATCAGGCCATCAGTCAGCAAAGGGCAGTTTGTGGAGCCTGAGGATAAATGATGAAGTCAAAGTGGTTTCCCCTTCCTCAGTCACACCTGTCCTCGCCTCTTGTCAGTGAAGCCTCATTACTATTGCACAGTGAAACACAATACCCAACAGGAGCAGAAGGGCAACGGCAGGGAATGCCACTAACACTACAGCCTGCTCCTGTGTTTGTCACTCCTTGCCATAAAGCATATTGTGCTGGAGACTCCAGCAGTACTTGGCTAATGGAGAAACTTCAAATAAACCTGACTGCAATGGGATTAAGCCAAATGAGTTTAAATAAAACAACACAAGCAAGATGAAGTGAGTGCTTTCCAATTGCATATGAAGCCAGAGAAAAATTTACCTACTGCAGCTCTTCAGGACAATTCTCAAGTGAAAACCTCACACTGGAAGAATAAACTCACAGAAGCCTGTTATCATCCATTGTTTCCATCAGCAGAACTCTTTTGTAGAGGTTTTTAGAGTTTAGGATTTTAGGGTTGTTTTTTTTCTGATTTGCCAAACAAGTGGGTTTTTCTCTTTTGAAGGGGGTAAACTTCTCTGTTATGGTTCACATACTTGTTCTGTCAGACTTAGCCAATAAACTATCATGGGTCAGAAATCACCATTCCTGACCGTCATATCAAATGGTCCTGCTACCATCCCTTTAGGAAGCTTAATGTAGTGGAGCCTGAGCTTGACACGCAACAAGAAAGCAGCTGAACCTCTTGATATGTAGCTGACGGGAGAAGGAACCTTAAAGAAATTAACAGTCACAGAAGGGCTAAGCCTATGTGAGATGTAAGTCTGAAAGGTAGCTGGGGGGTTAGTTAGAGTTTATCTGAGGCAGAAAAGAGTTTGGGATGGGAAACCCTGTGGAGTACATGAAAGGCTGGACTACTAGCAGTAAAGCCTGGAACACCTCAGCCCATGTAGGGCTTCCCTAAGCTTTGCAAACCTCCTGTGAACAGTGTCCCGCTATCATTGCCGAGCATAGCTCTTCCTCACCTTTCTCTCACTGTGCAGTCCCCCTGAAGGTGTGAGTAATTCTACCCACCCCACAGAGCCAACCAGTCCCTCACCACAGACTGAAATCAGCGTTTGGGATAGTGATGAAATCCAGCTTGTGATTGCTGACCGAGAGCCCTGTCCCTGGTTCAAGCAGAAACTTCAGTGGAGGCTGCACGTACTTGCAGCTTCCACTGAGCGGCACCTCGCGACAGAAAGCCAAGTCTCCCATACCTGCAGCTTCTTCTGGGGACTCTGCCTAAGAGCTGTGAATGACCCAGCTGGCATCTGTAGAGTCAAGTGGAAACAGCAGTTCAGACATCTGCGGCCAAATGTGAGGGAGAAATGGGACCCGACCGTTGTGGGGGCTATTTCTGGGCAGCTGCCAAATCCACACTGGAATTTCAACACATCAAGAAACAACTCATTTTGGATACAAAGAGATCCTCTGAGCATCTTAAGCTGTGCTGTTTTGCACAAAACGATCACTGATTAAAAAGTACAAACTGCCTTGGGAGTAAGGACAGCACCCCATCACTCTTCCCTCCCCTAAGGGCCCTAAGAACTTGGTTTTGTTGCTCAGCAAGGTCTTAAAGCTTCCCTAAAACTTTACTGTGGGCAGAGGAGCAGCCTAGCAGCTGGGAAACCTGGGTTTAAATGGAAGGCCACAATGGAAGCTGTCTTCCACCTTCTAGAGCACAACATTATCAATGTGCTGCATTTTGTGAGAGCTTTGGATCGACGGGCATACGCTGGACATTATCTGAGATAGATAGTCTAACAGGCTGAGCCCCTTTCAAAATAAAGTAAAGGGCTGATGAGCTGTAGATCCTAAGAGAAAGCTCTCGAATGCAATAGGTTCTGCGCTGTGCTGGATGATGCAATTGGGGCAATTCAGGCCACGCACAGAAGTATAACTCAAGGCACTTAGGAATTTTTTTTTAAGTGAGCCCTCCCAAAGGCACTATGTCGTGCTCTGATCCATGAAAATCAAGATGTGCCGAGGCAACATTACATTCCTTGAACAATACATGCTAATTACTTCAATTCTTGTCTTCAAGCTGAGGCTCCGAGAGGTCAGCCCCGAAACTTCTGCGAACCCCCCCCCTGCCACTTCCACTTAGCAGCCTTACTAAAAATGAGGTGGCATCCACATGGGGCATGCATCCATTTGAGCTACGGTACAGTATTCCCCTTGGCATGTCTTAGAGAATGCAAAGGGCTTTTATTGGCACCTGAGGAGTCTAACGCACACCCCAGAGCACTTTAAGAGCAAAGCCTTTAGAGCCCAAGGGGAATCTTTCCAGCGTCTGCATGAGTTGGCTCCTACGAGGCCTAGACAATACAGCATAGATGATGCTTATCTGAATTTCAGAATAAGGCCATTAGATACAAACCAGCACATCTACCCAGGCAAAGCTTGCAGGCTGCACTAGGGTAGCCAAAAAACATGTAGAAAGAGAAGCATGGCAATGCAATGAAATTAGTACTCGGAGACATCTGGAATAAACCATTAACCCAATGCACCAGGACATCTTTTTTACCACCTTGCAAAAACTAAACCAGTAGTATAACTGCCCAGTACTGGCAGAGATAAGGGAGTCTGAGTGCGTCAGCGAGGAACATACCTCTAGCTCTGCACTCCTGATCAGCTGCAGCACACGGTGGATATGCTGGAAAAAACATTCCTGAAAGAGAAGGGACATACAGCCTTCACAACGTGCCTGAAAGCACAGTCGCACCTCGGTGGAGTTGGCATGCTAGGAACAATTGCCTGAAACAGATTTACTGTATAGTTACTGTGTAAAAATGACAGTTTCTACTCTAGGGAATATAACTA
>NW_009258894.1:5024222-5028087 GCF_000687185.1 Egretta garzetta
AAAGAGGGGGACCTCTTCCCTGGGCCGTGAAGCTGCATGCAGCACGCATTCAGCAGAGCCAGGAACGGTCTGCATCTTGCAGGAGAAAGGGTACAGCTGCAAAACTGTAGATGAGGCTGAATGAGCTCTGTAATGAGGAGGAGATAGCATCCCGAGTGAAAGGCAGGAAGGGAAAAACCTTTTTAATGAATTTAAGCAACTGTCTAAAATGCCCCCATTCTCCTATGCAGTCCTTTTTTGTTCCACAGCAGGCAGGGCACTGCCACTCCTACGGATCCTCCCCAGGACGGCAGGTGGTTCTCCCACATAAAGCAGAAGCATCTGCACCATCTCCCTGAGACCAGTCAGGAGCGAGTAAATGGGAAAGCACTGAACAGAGGGACTAATACCCACAGTCTTGCTCCCCTTGTGATGCTAGTGGGAACGTGTCAGTCACCTCTGTGGTTCTGTTGCGGAAGGACAGAGCTGCGCCTGTGCAGGGTCTGCGTGCAGAGAGATGCCAAGAACAGTGATGATGGAGTAGATAGCTCTGGGTCAAATGAGAGAGCTGGCTCATAGGACCTCAGCACTCACAGCACCATTTCAGCTTCCCTGGCCAGGCTACCAGTGGAGCGGCAGAGTGGCTGCAAATGTGACATCTTGATGAACCACATTCAGAGATAAATTCTGAGCGGCATCACTGATTAGTTATGCACCGACACTGAAGTATGGCAATGCCCTCTTTGAGCATGAAGTTCCTTGTAACCAAGCACTTACATGGACAGCCAGCAGCTGCAGGATGACAAGGTAGGCAGCAAGTGGCCTTATAACAGATGACCATTTTGGGAATACTAACGATAATTAAGTGAAGAGGACCTGCCTTCTCCTAGCACATGCTGTTTTGAGAGCAGTGGCTGAGAACAGCTGTTGCCTATCAGGGTCGTCCTTGCCAGGGTTATGGACATGCTCAATGTGACCAGGCCAACCCATATGCATAGAGGGTTGGATATCAAGAGCATCTATTTTTTTCCTCAATAGCTAACCAAGAAAATCCTGTGTTTCAGTCTCAAGCCTTGTTTCCTAACATTAGTGATCAGCAGGTTACTGCAGATGGAGATACAATGAGAAGAGAGAATACAGGAACTCATAGGAACAGGAGAGACCTTCTGTCTGGCAGTGTTGGCAGGACTCCTAAGCAAAAGGTTCCAGTCTCTAAAGCCTATCAACACACTGAGACAGTTCATTTACGCTCCTGACACTTTTCATTTATCAACAGGGAGCTGGTGAAAAGGACAGGGATTTTCCTTGCCATCTTCATTCATGGAAAGGAGGCATCTGTTCTCAGGCATTTGCACACACAAAGACTCAAAGGCTCCATGAGGGTGTGACGAGAGATGAATTCCCCAGATACCGTGAACTAACTTAGCTCCAAGGTATTATGCTTGTTTATAACAGATAAGGAGTTTTAGTTTGGTAAGACAGATGCAAAAAGCAGATAAAATAAAATAGATGTTACAAAACACCCACATTTACACCAGCCCCAGAGAGCTTAGGATTTTTTCGAGTTTTTTTCATGTTTACTCTTAAAATATCTTCACATTTAGTCTCTTTGGTTAGATAGATCACATTAAAGCAAAACCCTGAAATAACTGCAGCGATAATAACTGCAGAAGTAACTTGCATATGTGGCAAAATCAGCCCTTTTCAAGAAAATTGAAATGATGCCCTAGAAACTTGCCATTTAGGGGGGTTGATTTCTGTGTCAAATTACTTGCCACCTCATACGATTCCCCTGCACAAGCAGATGGATAGGGGAAAGAGGATGAACCGAGAGCTGAAAGGAAATATCCCACTAATCTTTTTTGTTGGTGTAGAGGACTCATTCAGGATAGCAAGGCTAGAAAAGTTAATGATGGAAAAATCTGTTTATACTTTTATAGCAGCCTTCATTCTAAGGACTTCCCAAATACTTCATAAATTTCAACTAATACACAAACTACGTCTAGAGATCTCCTTTAACCACCACAGAGAAGCCACATCTGGAATACAATATAGCCATTTATTAACTGCATGCAGTCAAAATTGTGCATACTTACAGGCAGAAACAAGAGAAAAAGTGACATCCATCTGAAACCATGAGGATAATTTATGGGCAGGATGTCTTTATTAATAAAACTTCTTCTAAACGTATGTGGCAGTTAAAAACCAGAAAAACAACCACAGCCTGTTCCCCATAGAGCTAACAACATTCAAAGGCTGCTGTCTTTCTATCAGCTTCAGCGAGGACTGGCTCAGGCACCAAGAAATAAAGCTTTCCTAATGTTCTTTCATGCCCTGTGGTTGGTTGCTTGTTTGTTTGTTCATTTCCTTCTCTTCTTTCTGTCTGTTGGGAGTGTTGTGTCCCCTGCCATTAACAGGCAGGCTTTTACACAACAAACCACCTATCTCCTCCTCTACAACAGAGGCAACTGAGAAGCAGTCGTTGACGAAGGAAAACATGGGTATTACTTGTGTACTTAGGGTCTGCTAAAGACTGGTGTACAAAAGCTTCTGCTGCTTTTGACTGTGACCCAAAAGCCACCTGAAGCTCCTGTCTCTGGTGTTTAATCCTTTCGCTCTGATAGCTGTCAGGCTAAGGAGAGCTTCCCAGTTTTTAGTAACATTATGACAAGAACTCACATGCCTGGGAATGGACCTGAAAAGCTTTAGGCTTTAATTACTCACTGATGATTAAAAAACTGTCCTTATTTGGTCCTTGATTCAGCAAACCTGCCTTTTTTCAGGGAATTTACTGAAAGTCAGGCTCCTCTAAGGAAAGCAGGATTCTGATGTAAATTTGTTATATACTGTCAGCTTTGCCTTGGCTTAAAAGGACAGGTGAATAGCCAGAGAGAAAAGAACATGCACTGGCTGCCATCTCCTGTCACTTCAGCACAGCTCCACACCCTCTACCAGTGAAGTAAGTTCCCTCTGTTCTACCAGAGCTCCAACCACACTGACAAAGGACAACCGAGACAGCCGTACTATCAAGGAAGTATACACCGGACATCGCTCTAAAGCCAATCAATCACAGAGATATCTCACGCTGCGCTTCAGTTACGAGACACGCATATTTCCTGTGATTGCCCCGATACACAACAACAAAGCCTCTCTCTGCTACTATCAATAGGGCAGCTCTTTACCAATAATACAAAGAAAAGGGGAAAGAAGCCCTGGCATCCAGCCTAGATGTGATCCACACGCAAGCAAGCCTGATTGCAGCAAGATCATCCCCTGCCTCCCAAGGAAATTCAGATTGTGTGGCTTCACCAAGCATTTCCATCCAACCTGGCATGCAGGTTTAATAATATCACTGTGTGGTGTCAGCATCAGCAATGGGTACGCCAGATGCCTACTTCAGTCCTCTGTAACCATCAGGTTGCAGGACTGACTATGCAGAATCCGTCTCTCAATCTTCAAGATATTTCCTAACGGAGACCATCCTTTTAGGCTGATTTGAGAGAGTCCGGCTGACTTTGGGAGGCTGGGAGTTATTTACCTCCCAGATTGAGCATTGCAGTGCTGCAGCTCTAAGGCTCTGGCTGCAAAGCATTTGACTGTGACAGGGTCCATAATCCCTGCCCTGTAGGAGCCAGCCTCATCTAGGATGCTAAAGAATTTTCCAAGGCTGACCTAAGCCACCTCAGATGCTTAGAAAACTCTCTTCCCCTCCTCTGTCAACAAAGAACGGGCCAAGCTCACTTCATTAATCCCAAGGCCTATTTTCCAAGGCCCCTTCAGCCCAAGAACAAGACCCTCAGTTCCCCAAAATATTTTTCTTTCTCTGGAAATTTCTGCAAATCCTACAATTTCAAAATGAGCTTCTAAAACGACAAGCACACAAATT
>NW_009258894.1:5028436-5075183 GCF_000687185.1 Egretta garzetta
ATCTCTGTTTATGTAAATGATTAAAGTAGGACAGTTCCCCCAGGAGAGGCTGAGGGACTCCCTGCTCCAGAATATCTTGTTGCTGATATTCAGGAGAATTTTTGCTGATATATAGGAGAAAAGGTAAATAAATCTTCAGTCTAACTTACTCTCCCACACCTCAGCAAGATTCTCTCTATCCAGGTAGCTCTCAGTTACTTGCAGATGAGTATGCCTCACCAGCTAAAAGTTCTGTTTGAACCCGCCAAATGTCCTAGCAAAAGTTTGAATAAAACTGTCAGATCCCTCTAAAAGGCTCTGTCCTTTGATGACTAGGTTTACTCTGAAAATCTAGTTCAGCTCTAATAAGTTCAAATTTATCCATTTACCCAGATGACACCTTCAAGCACTGTCCCCTGGATCCAATCCTTTGGATCAAGAAATGCTGAGCAATAAGGAAACAGATCCTTTAATATTTAAAGGAATAAAGGGCTGAAAAGGATCAGTGGGTACAAAAGGAAGCTGGATAATGAGATACCAATCTCTTTTCTTCAAGGGTTTTTAATCCCTTAAATCCAAATGACCTTGAAGAGCCTTCTGAAGAATGATCTCATGTGGATGCGAACCATGTGCATCAATGTCAGAGTTGCTTCTAGTCTTTTTTAATAGCTTTTCCTGGGTACAAGAGAAAGTTGTGATAATTTAGGAAGCAAATAGGGATGTTTAACTGTGCTTCACCGTACCTCAGTCATGCAGCCAAATTCTGCTTTCAGTGACTCTAGGGGAATTTGTACCAGATCACTAAGGTGTTTCTGAGCCAGGTTTGTCCCAGGGGCTGCTGCAGATGCTCTGACCATGCTCTTAAACATCCAGACAGATCCTATTAACATAGACTCAGCCTTCTCCTGCCTGCCTTCTCCTTTAAAAAACAAAAAAGTACAGTAGTTTTAGAGCAGCTGCAAGACAGATAAATAACTCCAGGCTGGGAAACTGCTACAAAATACAGAAGGTTTTGACCTTTTCTGGTACTTAAGACAAATTATGCAAGCAAATCAGAAAGAAATCATTCCTCTTTCAAGAGGAGGGAGGAAAGACAGGATAAAAGAATAAAACCTTCTGTCACTGATCTCAGGTAAAGTTCCACCATCAACAATTTTTAAGGTGAATCGAATCAGTGCCTCTCAATTAATTTCCTAATTATGATGAGCATCAACTTTGTATCTTGTCAAAAGGGCCCATAAAACCCACTGACTTTATTGCTATTCCACCACTGGTAAGGCTATTGGGGAACAAAAAGGACTATCTTCCCTGGTGCTCAGAGCCACACTTCTTTGTCTTATCTGTCATGTGTCCTGTAAACAAGGTTCTGAGAAGTTTCCTTAAATAGGGATCATACCAGTTGCTTGGCAGTAATCACACTGATGAAGGGAGAAGGAGCATTTCCTTGAGTCATTCCACTTATCTTCCAGTTCTGGTGCTGATTCAAAGGTGTTTTTCTCCCTTCCCATGGTGGTTTGCCCTTTTCTGAGACATGCTGTAGCAACTGTCATCACTCTGGTAAGAACGCAGCTCCATAGCTTATCTTAGACAGGAAACTTCAGAAGCATGGAAAATTGCTGGTGGGAAGTCAAATGGATCATCTTCTGTTTGTGAATGGGCTAAGCAGCACAAGAATTTTCAGACTCCTTAAGCTGCAGTGACATGATGTGATCCTTACACTCAATACTGAGGAATATCTCCAGACTGGAGAAGAATCTGGAAGCAGAAAACTTTCATCCTCCCTCTGATCCTCTAGTTACTGCTACCTTCTCTGAAGAAGCTGTCCTCAGGCACGGTATACTCACCATATGCCTATGCATCATCAGAGCTTATTTTCTTATATGTCCATATTTCAACCCCTGGCAGTCACACCTTTCTCCTTTACACATGTTTGGGGGTACAAGCTGTGCCAAGTTTGTGGTTCCCTTGCCTGGTATCTGCCTTCCACAAGCCCAAATTGTATTTTAGAGTTGCAGGACAATCATGAGCCACACTCTTGCATTGAAAAGAGCCCTCTGACAGAAATTTCACAGTTCCCTGTATCTGCATGCACCTACCCTTATCTATGCCCCAAGAACAGTCTCTGTGACAAAGAGGGTGTAACTGCACGCCTGCCTTGGCACCTCATGGCATTCTTCTTCGTGGCCCACTGCTGCGGTGACAAGTGCTCCTGCAAAGCAATGGCATAGCTGGGACCTCAAACCTGCGGGTCCTTGCAGGGGGACTTACAGCCCAGGAATTACTTTGAGTTTGGCTTTTTTCTGAAAGCACAGATGTATTCATCTCCCTTTATGTCTGCTTTACAGCAATTTGTAACTTCTGTCCTCTTGCTATCTTACATCTCCTTGTTCTGAAAAAAACCAGGAAATTCAACAAATCACATCATGGAAAGAACTAATTATTTTAGCCTTTCTTTTTGTTTTAAAAGGTTTTTCTAATGTTCAAAAGCCAATATTTTTTCCATCTGGCAGAGTTTAAATAGCCTCTTCCATCAGCCAGGGCAACTCATAAAGAACATAAATATTTTGCAATTCCTTGAAGGGCCATTTGAACATATTGCTGTAAGTATACACGGGGGACTGTTAGGAACATAGTGACTTAGCAACAGATGATCAAACAGAAGGACTTCACCCAGTATTGATGTGGTCCTGACTGAATTCCCCACACATGCATAACCTTACCAGACTGCCAAAATCCCTGCTGTGTGCCAGCAGCATTACCTGCCTGGAGCACTGACACGCAGAAAGGCACAGAAGCTCAGAATAGGATGGGAAATTTGTGCTGTGCTCCTGATGGCCTGACTCATTTTTCTTTGCAGAAATTGCAGACTTAAGTCCCCCAAAAGGATTGCCCATCCTCCTGGATGGTTTCTTCAGACAGTGTGGTACTGATGCCGCTTGATTTTGGGGACTGTCAACATAAGCAACATGACATGGACAAGCTTCTTGTAGGCGAATTGCTAATCCCAGTTTGATGAACCTCTTCATTTTAACCCACAAAAAATTTGCTTAAGTAACTGGTTTATAAATATAGGTACTATGGAATCATGTTGCAGGAGTCAGAGTGGCTGAGGCAAGCCTGACTAGATTTTCACTGCTTAGATCGAGCTTCCCTCACCTTCCCACACTGACATGGATGGTGAGGATAAAGGGAGACCACAAAGGTGTGTGTACCAGTGACCTTAAATTGAAGCTAGGCAAGCCTTCAGGGGGTGCATCAGATTTCTCACTCATGACTATCCACTAGGAAATTCTGCCCTGCTTTACATCACAACTTCCTTCAAAACTAATTAAGGTGGTGTGTAGCATTTACTAGGCAGACACTTATGCTCCCTGGTAGTTCCTCACTTCTTAACCCAGAGTTCCCTGATGAAGAAGATTTTCTCAGGAAATCTGCAGGAAGAGACTCCTGATCATGCAGCATGTTCAGTGAATTGCTCAGTGAGAATGCTGCCATAAAATGGTGTTGGAGAAGATGAAGTGTGAACTGCTGCTGCTGAAACCAGGTCATTCTCTGTTTGCTTTCCACAGGAGCTGCTTTGTGAGTAGACCCAGCAATGCCTCTTTGATCCAGTAGCTGCTTATTAGAAGACCATAGGGAACTGGCAAAGCAGGGAGAGATCTAAGTCTTGAGCAAGTATGAATATGCTTGGCAGTCTGCAGTAGGGAGTAAGGAAAGTTCAGAGCTAAGTGCCAATGAGGGAGTAACAAAGTCCCTTGCAGCTTACAAGTGAATGTGGGCAGGAAGATCAGAAGACTCGGAAGAGATGCATGGCATTGTAGGGAGAGGCTCAGTGCCACAGCAGCAAGCAATTAGGTTGCAACAGCGCTGCAAAGTGAGTTTTTTCAGAGGTAGATAGCAGGTCAAAGCCATGGCCAGTGGTTAAGTAGAGCTTATCTGCTTGTGCTGGACTTGCTGCAGTCCAGGGATTTTTCAAGATGCATGGCCAAATGGCGTAGTCATGAACATCGGTCTGGACATGCCCCTAACCATTAGCAGACAGTCTGCATTGCCTACTTAGACCACAAATTTTACAACTCAAAGATAACAGTTACCAGTTTTCATGGTGGGACCTGGGGCATTGCTGTATTAAACATGGATTTGACAGAAAAAAATCATTCATAAACAGATATAGATGAAAGATTTCTGGATGGATGTTCTATTTGCTGAGAAAACACCGATAAAGGACAAGCAAACAATAACTTTGAAAGTAAAGTCCTGTGGCTTCAACAATCCTTTTGAGGACAGGGAACCCAGCTAACAGGTCCTGGCAATCAGACATGCAGCCGTTGTCTCACGGTGTGATCCTGAGAGCCTCTCTGGGGAGGGGAGCCAGCCTTATACCTCCTTCCTGCTCCCTCTACAGAATCATGACCTCAGCCGAGCAGGACACATGGCTGCATCTGCCCACAGTCCCTGTGACTAGATGGTATCTTCCCAACACACGGCCCAGCCACCGCGGCAACATCTGTATGTTGCCAACCACTGGCAAGCCCACAGCCAGATGAGGAGATGAAGGTGGCCAAATGCAGCTACCGTAGTGCATGGCCGTACAGCCAAATCTCAAGGCCTGCCAGATAGATTTGTGTAAACACACATTAACTCATATGTTGCCACACAGTTATAAAGCTCTAGCTCTGGTCTTGTGTGCTGATACAGAATGATGCAAGCCATAAACCAGCTAACTAACCTCAGTGGATAAGAGAGCTGTCATCAAAAGCTTTCGGAGCCCTTTTTAAAGGCAGGAAATAACCTAGCATACAAAGGGAGATACTTAGGCACAGAGCAGGGATGCGACTTGCCTGGCATTAGTCAGGAGGCTCAGGACAGCCATCTCCTGAACTCACAACACTGCTTATGTCCCTGGGCAGAAAGGCCTAATGGGAGCAGAGCTGGTCATTCCCTCTTTCACGCTAAAATTAGCCTCCACCCCCAGCCCCTTCTGTGGTGAAAAGGCATTGCGATACCGATAGCATCACCTTTCAGCTGGGCTATAGCAACAGAGAGACCAAGAATTTATACTCACTTAAAATCCCTGGCTGCCTTTTGTGTGGCTGGAGTTAAATCCCAGTTCCAGTGAGAAGGTTTATTCTGTTGGATAAAATTCATACATCTTTTCTTTTAATTCTTTGAATACTTCTTCCAGTTTCCTGGCTTTGCCACATAACATAGCTATGCATAAATAGATGCTAATTATTATTATTGCTGCTTCCCAGATGATGAGTCAGAAGGAAAGGGCAATACAAACACTAAACAGACTCATCTCAGAACTGGTTTTTGGGCACAAAGATCCGTTCATTCTGTTTTCTGCCCTCTGTGGTGACACATATAGACACAGTCTTGAAAGCCACTCATCATGTAGTCAGCACATTCTGCGCACTATAAGGCTGTACCTTATAGCTCCATATGGTAGGGTCTGGAGCTTTCTGATATGATGGGGTTTGTTTTGTTTTAATGGAAACTACAGCAAGGAAAAAAACAAGCACTAAGACTGCAGAGTGAGGCAAGCATCCAGATGTTGGGAAATGAGAATAGAAACTTCCACTGCTTTTAGTTCAAGAAGGTTCTGTCTCAATAGATTTCAAGCAGTCTTTCCTCCAAGAAGTTATGTCCTGGTTTCAGCTGGGATAGACTTAATTTTTTTTTCTCCCTAGTATCTGGCATGGTGCTGTGCTTTGGATTTAGCATGAGAAGAATGTTGATAACTCACTGATGCTTTAGTTGTTGCTAAGCAGGGCTTACACCAGTCAAGGACTTCTCAGCTTCCCCTGCTCTGCCAGATGCACAAGAAGCCGGGAGGGGGCACGGCCAGGACAGCTGACCCCAACTGGCCAAAGGGCTATTCCAGACCAATGATGTCATGCTCAGTATAGAAACTGGGGGAAGTTGGCTTGCAGGGGAAAACGCTGCTCAGGAATTGGCTGGGTATCGGTCGGCAGGTGGTAAGCAATTGCATTGTGCATCACTTATTTTGTATATTCTTTTATTATTATCCCTTCCTTCTCTGTCCTATTAAACTGTCTTTATCTCAACACACAAATGTTACTTTTTTTCCTCCCCAATTCTCTCCCCCATCCCACTTGGGGTAGGGTGGGGGTGGTGGTGAGCAAAGGGCTGTGTGCTGTTCAGCTGTCTGCTGGGTTAAACCACAACAGGTAGGAAGTATCCCAAGATAACGCTGTGCTACTTCTCACCCTGCTCTGAAACACAGTGATTGCCAAATTACTGGGTTTACCAGAAAGGATGGAGACATCTGTCATAAGGTGGCCACATGTATTTCTTATGTTACTGACAGAAGGATGTTGAACAGCTGGGACTTTTGCTTAGTGTCTTAACACCAGCTATTTCTTTAAGAATTTCACCTCCCATTTTCTGTATCTTGATGCTAGAGACCATCCAGGGCCTTCAGCGTGCTTCCTCTGGTTTTGCATTTGTAATACTTTAAAGAGTGGCAATAAACACAAGCATAAGTGAAGAGTAACAGCAACAAAAAAATCCTGCTTGCCTATGAAGGGTTTATTTAAGCTGACCTAAAGCCTGAGTATATTCTGCTTTTGGGGGCAGAAGTGTCAGAATTACCCATTTAGGATTTTGTTTTATGTCCTGGTTTCGGTTGGGATAGAGTTAATTTTCTTCATAGTAGCTAGCATAGTGCTGTGTTTTGGATTTAGTACCAGAAGAATGTTGATAACACACTGATGGTTTTAGTTGTTGCCAAGTAGTGCTCAGACTACTCAAGGACTTTTTGAGCTTCCCCTGCTCGGCCAGGTGCATAACAAGCTGGGAGTACAGCACAACTAGGACAGCTAACCCAAACTGACCAAAGGGCTATTCCATACCATATAACGTCATGCTCGGGGGGGTTGGTCGGTCGGTCGCGGGGAGACTGCTCACTGCTCGGGGACTGATCGCGGCTCGGGACGGGCTGGGCATCGGTCAGCGGGTGGTGAGCAATTGCATTGGGCATCATTCGTTTTGTATATTCTGTTATCATTCTCATTATTACTATTATTATTATTTTCTCTTATTAAACTGTCTTTATCTCAGCCCTCGGCTCTAACCTTTTATTTTCTTCCCGATTCTCTCCCCCATCCCACTGAGGGAGGAGGGGAGTGAGCGAGCGGCTGCGTGGTGCTTAGTTGCCAGCCGGGTTAAACCACAACATTTTATTATCTGGATAGGTTATGGGGCAGTGAACGAGCACACAGAATCCACCAAGAAAGCCCTTGCAGAAAAACTTCACCCTAAATTCCACTACTGTAAAGATATTTACTGAAGGTGTATTGAAAGCAAAATTTAAAATACCCTAGTAGTTTTTTTATTAGGATCTCTTATTTGACTTGTGTTTGGAAGGCCCAGCAAGGGATTCACCAGTATGTAGCAGCAGAATCAAGGAAGAATGGCTTTGAACTTACGGCTTGAACACGAGACAGAAATTTTACATATTAAAGTATGTAATAAGCGATGACCTTATTTTACTGCTTAATCACACAGCTTTCTCCTGGGTTCCCCAGATAATTTTTCAAGTTCCCATTTTCTGTTGCAGTAATTTGATTCTCTGACTCCAAAACAGTAGTGTGGCTAACATTGATTTCATCACTGCACTGCTTGAAACTTCATTCTCTGTTTGTACCAATACAATTCCTTCCTCTTTATTTTTATTTGCTAACATCTACAGAAAGGGCCCACTCATTTTCTCTTTCTATAATTAGCAAGGATGGTTAAAAAAAAAAAAAAAAAAACCCAAATGGTAGAGAACTGGTTTTCCTAGGAGCCTAAGCAGGTCCCTTGTAAATTAATTGCTGCTTCTCAGATTCATGAGGGATTTTCTTACAAAATCATGCAGCATTTCTTCTATAGAATCTCATCTCACTCGAGATCCATGGTTGGGCATGTTTGGGGATGAATGGACACTTGTGGCAAAAGAGGTCATTGGAATAGGACTCTTGCCCCATATGATGAAGAAAGGCAAGAGCTGTGTAGTGAATGAGGATGGGGACTCCAGAAAGAGAAATGAAAGTTTCACTGTTAAAGTGGTTGAACTCTATTTAGAAGAATGATATTTTCTCCTTGCGTTTGCTGTAAAACACCTATGGAAAGCACAGAAACAGTTTTTATGGAAGGCCACTTCCATGTTGTGCTTTTCATGTATTTTTCTGGCACTGGGTCAAGATCCTGAATTCAGATTCACACAAGTGCTGAATATTCACACCTTAATTGAAACACACTTCAAACATCTCATCTGGAGGGTAAGGAGGAAGGCAGCTTCACCCCTAAATAATCAGATCTTTGGGAATCAAAAATAAAATGTCCCAAATTAGCAGATAGTTGGGATAAATTTGTGCTTCTCCATGCTTCAATTCTCTCTGAAGAGAAATAACAGCTCTCTTATAATTCACAGTGGTTTTGTGAACATGAAAATGAATAAGCACCAAAGATGTCTTTGAGAAAATATTTTTTTTTAATGGGTTTTGGATGGTGCGTATTAAATAAGGAAGAGGGACATACACTTACTGAATGCTGCAAAATTTTTATTTGCAGAACACTGATAAGCCATTTTTATTCCTTTGCAGATCATGTAGGGTTATTTGTGCTTGTTATTAAAATCATGCACATTTGCATGCTAGCCAGGTCTGTCCTTCCAGTTCCTGCTCAGCGCCTATTCAGTAAACCAAAATGCAGCCATTCCTAATTTCATGTGATAAACCTGCTGCATCTCTACCTCCTGATCCCATCTCTTTCAACAGCAAAGGGCTTTCAAAAATATTAAGGGCAGAGACAGGAGATTTGGCTATGGTCTCTGGCCTGGCAGGCTGTGCTGACCCCAGTTCCCTTTCTGTAAGCACTACTACAGATCTGAAGCAGCAAAAAATAATAAATAAATAAGATAGCTGTGCCCACCTCAGCCAGAGCAGCAGAGAAGTGATTGCAGTTCTTGTGCATCAGGTGGTATGCGTTGCCTTTGTACTCCTTGCCCAGCTCTTCCATAATCTTATCCACGTCCTCTTCTGTGAAGTCTGTAGTGCCCAAGGCAATGGATTCTCTAGTTAAAAACAAAACACACAACAGGAAACATGGAAAGATACAGTGAAGAGAGTGATACATACCTAGGGAAAACAAAATGATGAGACGTTGGCAAGGACACACTTAAGACATGGACATGGATGTCTGGGGCTGTCAGAGACTCTCACTAACCAAATGGCACGGTAATATCTCCAGCTAATCCACAAAGAAGGTTACAGCACAGGCAACAGCCCCAAGAGCTTCCTGCTCACCACCAGGGAAGTCTCAGCTTTGGGGGTCTGCTCCCACTCTGCCCTTCGCCCCTCAATAGAAAATTCCAGTAGGACAGAGAAGACAATTTTCTCATGATGGAGAGGGTTTTCATGGGGTGGACCAGGAAGGAGCAGACTGAGAACTTCATGCAGAAACCTATTGCTTCTCTCAGCATTCACTCAATAGCATTCAGGCTTCTCAAAGCCTCCAACAACCCTCAACAGAAACTGGCAGTCTGGGAAGGTCAAGCCCCACCTGCCATGGGCAGTTCCTTGGCCCACAGCCCCACAGTCTGAGCACCTTGAACAACACCTTAATGCAGCGTCCTCTCAGACTCCTCTAGCAGCTGGCCTGTCCCTTGTGACAGAGCAGCAATAAACACATGAGATGACTTCTGGTATTCTCTGCAGTATCCGTAAATAGGTGATGCTCATAAAAAAACTAGGTTTTCTTTTTCCCCTGTCCAACACAGTTACTCCTGCTCTTGCTGACAGGTGAAACTTGGAGCACAGAAAATAGAAAATGGGAAAAGAGAACTGCATTCATTTGTAAGTATGCATTTAAACCCTGCCAAACACAGTTCAGCACTGTTCCCTGTTTGGTGTACATGCTCTTTCATCCACATCCAAAATCTCTGCAGGGCTGCCTTTGAACGAGGATCATGTAAAGGATGCGGTGAAGGTGCTTATGAGGAGCGGAAAAGGGGGACACCCAGGAGAGGACTTCCTTGCTCCCCCTATACCAGTGGCTACCAGGGGGGAGAGGGGAAGAGGTAGAAAAAAGGGCTCTTACTTGAATTTAAAGGTCTCGCCAAGCTCTACCGCACTGCCAGGTGTGATCTCAAAAATCCCACTGAAAGGGTAGGGATGCCCTCCATAGGCAAACTCTGACAAGGAAAGAAACAGACTGTGAGTAATTGAATGAATGCAAATTCAGGAAAAAGTCTATGGCAGCTGTCTGCATGGCTCAGCATCAGCACCAGGGGCTGGGCTATGGCCAGCATCAGTTTCAGCCAGACTCCAAAAAGCCATTTTCTCTGTCCAGTTACCTATCAGCCAGAGCCTCAGAGCCTGTCTCCATGCTAGCACTACTACTTTCCCACAGCACCAGGAAAACTCTCCAGGTCTGTCTCTGTGCCTGTCCAGGTGGCTTCTTCTCAGTGGAAAGTTCTGCGGTGGAGGCATCGAGAAACACAACAAGAGACTGTTGGTCGTGGTACTGAACTGGTAGAAGACTTTTTTTAGAGTAGGAAGAAATTAAGTAGTTTTCTTCCAAAGGGATTTACAGGCAGCAACTGGGAATCATTTGCAAAAAGCCAAGCTGATTTTGCTCTGCCGCCTCAGCACGAGTCAAGCCAGGAGGTCCCTCCAGGTCATACAGGCTATGGCCTGTGGAACACAGCCTGTAGACTTCACAGTGTCATGCACGCCATCTTGCACAGCCTGTGAAAAGTTCTGTACTTGAAATGAAACATGGCACCCCAGGGGGGTTATCTACTGCATGGCACTGGCTAAAAATACCACGAGTGAGATATCCCAAGTCATTCCCATTTAACTCTGAAGGAGGAAGTGGAAAATCTGTGATGCCTGTCTGTCCTTCACTGCACTACAACTGTTTTCCCACATCCCTTGACTGCTCCTTTTGCAGTGGGTGCTCTAATCAGCTTCAACCCCATCCATAGAATAGAATAGAATCATAGAATGCTTTAGGTTGGAAAAGACCTTTAAGATCATCAAGTCCAACTGTTAACCTAACCCTACCATCCCACCACTAAACCATGTCCCTAAGCACCTCATCTACCCATCTTCTAAATACCTCCAGGGATGGGGACTGAACCACTTCCCTGGGCAGACCATTCCTGACAACCCTTTCTGTGAAGAAATTTTTCCTGATGTCCAATAGTAACCTCTCCTGGCACAATTTCAGACCATTTCCACTCGTCCTATTGCCCATTACCTGGCAGAAGAGACCAACACCTACCTGGCTACCCCCTCCTTTCAGGCAGTTGTAGAGAGCAATAAGGTCTCCCCTCAGCCTCCTTTTCTCTAGGAACCCGAGTCCCACTCAGATGCTCCTCATCAGATTTGTGCTCCAGACCCCTCACCAGCTTTGTTGCTCTCCTCTGGACATGTTCCAGCAACACAACGTCTTTCCTGTAGTGGGGGGCCCAAAACTGAACCCAGTATTCAAGGTGCAGCCTCACCAGGGCCACGTATGAGGGGACGATCGCTTCCCTGCTCCTGCTGGCCACACTATTCCTGATCCAGACCATTTCAAAAATCTTACACAACATTTTCTTTTCCTTCTAACTCTGCTGTTTCAAAAGAACAGTTTCCAAGATATGGAAATCCAGATTCCAAGATTTCTAGACCATAGACATTCATAAAGGATTACTGCAAAATGGATTTACTCTGACACAGAATTAGCACAAACACGCATATGCGGCTCGCAAGACAACCACCGATCCACCTCTCTCTTCCCCCTCCCTCATTTCTCCCCTTCTCTCTCCCACTCTTCCACTGTGGAACAGCTTTCCAACATTGCTTGGTCCCTCCTTTCTGCCATCCTGCTACACACCTGCACAAGTGATAGAGGCTGCAGTTACATGCCAAAAATAAGAAGGGCTACATGGTTCATGACAGAACTGCACGAATTCCTGCTTGACTCCACAATGGACTCTAAAAAGAAAACTGGCTGAGTTTTTCACTGCTCAAAACATTCCTTGCCAAAATCTATGAGTTTGGGGTGCTTTTCTGTATCAGAATAGCCATACAGTTGTCCCCATGTTCTGCAGGTAGTGAAAAGGAAATACATCATACCTCTGCCGTAGATCTCGATGCCAGAGTGGAAGACACCAATCCCCAAGGTGGAGGTGTATTCGTTTATCCAGTACTACAGTAAAAGAAAAGCCATATTTGGAAGCATTAGTGGAAAAGAAACACACTGTTTTGGTCTAGGCTGTATCCCCATCTCCTGTCCTCAGGGCAACTTCTCTTAAGGACAAGAGTGATTTTGACATTATCTTGAGACAAACAAATTGAGACTCCTTACAGACCAACAGAAGTGGGCTCTGTGTTTGCACAGCTGACTGAGATTAGGTGTCAAAAAAATGCTCATCTAGTCCTTTCCACGTAAGGCACTTCCCTGTATTCCCTGATATAACTAGACCAGAACCTTCATAAATCCAGCTGCTACAAGATGTGCAATTATTTATCTACCTTCTCACTTAAATAGCTGATACCGAGCCAGTTTTACCAATTCACTTGTCTTATCTGACCTTCAAAATCTTGAGTTAAAGAATCCCCAAGTATTTTCTGCACACCATTTTACACCAACTTCCAACATCTACTTTTTATTAAGTTGTTTTTAGGCAATGAGATCTTGGGAACAGAGATTCATTCCTCCCATAGGTCAGAGGAGCATCATTTAGTAGTTACCCATATGACACTGGTAACTGCTTTATAGAAAAAAAGAAGCTCCAAGCATACTGGTCAACATTTTGCTTAGAGGCACCATATACTAACAAGCATTGTTTGCAGAAGGGACAGGGGCTTGCTGCTCCAAAATTAGGTCCAAGGTTACCACAACTTCACCCCAGTCAAAGACAAATTTTCAAGAGGAGCTGTAAAGTGACTTCGTTGCTCTGGAGGCCAGCACTTCCCCAGTGCATTCGAGCAGAGGAATACTGCAGTCCGGAGCATGCAAGAGACGCTCCTCCACCAAGCACTGCTCGCTGCTTCTACCATACCGTGAAGGACAGCGCAGACACCCAAACAAGTCCCGGCTAAGCTAATTCTGGAGCGGGAAGCTGCACAGCCATGCCAGGGCAGTGCTGCATTGAAGATAATTAGCCCTGCTCAGCACTGGTATTTATTAGGTCAGCTGCAGTGCTGTTCTGCTACAGGAATTATGTTTTCAGGCAATGAGTGGAAACTGCCCATGCCTGGTGTATTTACAGTTCACTTACAGCTACTGTGCATTGAAGATGCATCTGTAGTAACTCAGAGTGACTGAATTCTTATTTTTATCAAGCACTGCAAGAAAAGTGAGTGTTGTTCACTTGTAATCGTACAATGACATGACACATTAATTCAGCTAAAATTCTCTTTTGGGTCTGGTAGCTGCTTCTGGTGGAGCCAGAATAAGCTGCACCTTCCCTGGTCTCTAGTGTCACTGAGCTGCCACGGTATGAGCGAGAATCCCTCTGCTGTCAGGTAACCAGCGGTCTGGCATATTCCACCTACTTTCTTCACACTGCTTGCTTATGTATTTTTGATGACTGCAGTAGCTCTGTAAATCACCTAGAAATTCTTTCTGCAAGACCTTCGCTACTGTGGAAAAACACAGTAGCTTTGATATGAAAAGTGCAGTCCCAAGCCTGACTTAATGTATGGCCAGTCTTAATACCTTAAACCCTGTCCGCCAAAATGCTTGCCTCTGGCAGTACAGTAATTCCCTTTCCCTCCAGAAAATGCTGTAGTGCTGCTTGTTCTTTGTGAGTTTTGTTATCACCTATCACATATTACTGCAGGAAGGCAGCAAACTACCTGACCCCAGTTGGGCCCCTGCCCACTGCTCTCTTCAGACCTTGTATAACCTCCACTTACCTCTTCATCTGAATTATGCAAACTCTTGGGTTTAGGATACATCAGAGCATTGGACTGGAGCTAGGTCAGGTAGCTCCCAACCCCTGCCAGCGCATTAGCAGTGACCCCTTCCTTGCACACCATGCCTGGTATTTGGGGACACGATGCGCCCTTGCCTTCTCCTGCCCTTCTCCACACATCTCTCTTGCTCTGTCCTCTGCGGCAGGAATTTTCGGGCCCTGACTGAGGAAGAAGATACAGAGGCAGCGGCTGCATACAGGAGTCTATGAGACACCAGCCACATCTGCCGAGGAGACCAAAGCCTGTCTCCCGCGGACACGTAGCCCTCAGTTCAGTTCTTTGATCTCACAGATCTCATGCTTTAACTCCTCAGACTCTTGGATAGTCTCAGTAAGCTTCAGAGAAACACCAGTTTCTACAGAGTCCCACTGTAACAACTCCCAGAGGGCAGGGTAAGAAGGTTGTCTTCTTCCCTCAGGCGGAGCTGTGATCTCTCAGCAACAACACAAGCACAATATGCCCAGGTCACACCAGCTGCTTTGCTTAGAGGAGTAACTAACAGGAAGGGAAAGGAGACTTTCTAGATTAGAAATGCTCTTGCCAGTTATCAAAGTCAGGGCTATCTGCAGAGGCTGGTCTGCACCAGGCTTTGTATTCCAAACAAGAAAGTTAAACTGAAAGCCACTTTCAGCTATAGCTTTTTCTTCCTCCACATTAAAGTTTTGTTTGGATCCAAACAACAAATAAGCAAACAAGCAGGGAAAAAAACCCAACCTTCACCTTGATTACCATCTTGGAATAACGCATGGATACCAGGTGTTATGACCATCACATGGACATTTCTGTATTTAAACGGTGTATTTTTCACTATGAATCCCTTCAGTGAGTTATTATGAACTGAACTGCAACAACTGCTGCTGGAAAGCAGCTCTGCCGAGAGGGACCTAGGAGTCCTGGTGGATGACAAGCTGACCATGAGCCAGCAGTATGCCTTTGCTGCCAAGAAGGCCAATGGCATCCTGAGGTGCATTAAGACGAGTGTGGCCAGCAGGTCGAGGGAAGTTATCCTCCCCCTCTACTCTGCCCTAGTGAGACCACTTCTGGAGTACTGCATCCAGTTCTGGGTTCCCCAGTTCAAGAAGGATGAGGAACTCCTAGAAAGAGTCCAGAGGAGGGCAACGAAGATGATTAGGGGACTGGAGCATGTCTCCTATGAGGAAAGGATGAGAGAGCTGGGCTTGTTTAGCCTGGAGAAGACTGAGAGGGGACCTCATAAATACCTACAAATATCTTAAGGGTGGATGTCATGAGGATGGAGCCAGACTCTTTGCAGTGGTGCCCAGCGACAGGACAAGGGGCAATGGGCACAAACTGAAACAGAGGTTTCAGTTGAACATGAGGAAGAACTTCTTTACTTTGAGGGTGACAGAGCACTGGAACAGGCTGCCCAGGGGGGTTGTGGAGTCTCCTTCTCTGGAGATAATCAAAGCCCGCCTGGACGAAGTCCTGTGCAACCTGTTCTAGGTGAACCTGCTTTAGCAGGGGGGTTGGACTGGATGATCACCGGAGATCCCTTCCAACCCCTGCCATTCTGTGAACCTCAGCCATACCTGAATTTGAACTGAACAGAAGCTGCACTGGTTTAGTACTTACTTTCAAATAGCTTCAATAACACAAGGACATTATTGAAGTGGGATCTGATTTGCATCTTGGTTCACTGCAAATAAAAAATTTCAGTATTATCTATTAGCAAGACCAAAATGCAAAGCAGCTCTGAATCATGGCTGCTAATGTCCTCATCTCACCCCTGTCTCCAGGGCGCTACAGAATCTGCCTCCAGTGTGTGACTGAATGCACGGTGAACACCTCACGGCACTTTGGCACAGCCCACGGCTTGTCTTGGGAGGAAGCTATGCTAAAGTGAACATGTCAGTCACTTGCTGAGCTGGAAGAGAGAATCCAAGCCAGATTTGAAACCAGGCTTGTACACACATGCACAAGCTGGCCTCGTTTTCCAAGGGGTTTGCAATTCTGAGCATAAGAACAGCAGAAACAGTCAGCAAATACTCATCTCTGGAGCAAATTGGCTATTGCTTAGATGAAAAACAAAAATCTGCAGCCTGTTCCGAGTCAGATGGAAGAGCCAGGGAATCGAATACAGCAGTATCTTAAAGGGAGCTGTGATTCATGCCTGCATTGCATACTGCCTGCAAAATCATGCCGTAAACCCTACGCAAAGGGACTTGGAGCATTCTGTCTCATTTCCATCTCCAACAGAGACAGAGAACAGCTCAGAAGCGAAGAGAGGCAGGGAGGAAAGCTAACCAGACTGAAACGGCTCCACAAAAGCAGCAGATAGCCCAGGACTCAAAATTCAAACCCAGAGGGGAACCTCTTTGCATTTACGGTTTGCAGTGCATCAGTTAAGAGCTTTTAATGCAGGTCCCTGATGAAGTAGAATTTGAAATTTTCAATGTTTTATTCAAGCCTTTCCCAATTTCCTGGCTGGTTTGGTTGAGAGAACAAAGCATCTGGTGAGATAGTTTAGATTCTGCGAGATACTCCAAGTCAACTGTTGTGTTGTTCACCTCATTTATCCATCTTCCACGCAGAGGTAGAAGCGAAAGTCTCACCGGGACAGTGAACCATGCCCTAACTTTCCAGAAAGGCAAGAAACGAAAAAGCTTCATTATATTGATATGCTTTTGGTAGGTCTAGGACAAAGAAGCAGATGGTGTGATACTAGCAGAATATGTCATCCTGGGACTTTTCAGAGCAGGAGTTCCTGGGAACTCCTACCAGAAACATAGGTTTCCAGACAGGAGAGGCCCATCCATGTAACGATTAACTTCTACCATCAATTAATATCATACTATAACACTGAAGTGTCTATCGCTGTCTCTTTACCTCCCTACTTCAGACCATTATTTTCCACAGTCTATCACCAAAATCTTTTCTTCACAACTGTGCTGAGCAGCTTAACTAACCAGCTCCCTAGAGGCTGGAGACAAGACTACCTCTGTGGTTACCTCAGATGCTACTTTCACTGAGCAGCCAACACACCAAGCAATATTCCGTTTATCAACCTAGTACAGACTGGATATTACACTCCATCGCATTATCCACAGCTGAACAGACACTAACCCATCCTTTCTTATCTTCTGTATGAACACACAGAAAAGAAATCCACTGGGAGTTGCTAAATTAATCTGGTTTCAGCAACTAGTTGCAAACTGAGTGTTCAAAGAATTGTTGCAGATCTTTGCTGTGCTCTTCTACTCTTCACTAGGTGTCACACACAATCATCATCTGAGCCAGAATACCAGGCTAGATTGGGGTTTTGTTCTGACCTAGCCTGGTTGCTGCGACGTCTGTGCATGACCACACACACTACTTTGAAAGAGACACCTTTGCCAAGGAGGCGTGCAGATGATGAACCAGTAACTAACTTAATCATATCTTCTCTCAAAGCACCATCTGCATATGTCAGTAGGATTCCTTCTTTTTCCCTGGCAAAGCCTTGTTTCTACGAGCAAGAAAACAACAGTAAATGGGGACCACAACTACAGATGGTATTCTGACATTACTAGTGAGCAAGAACCATGTTAAAGGACTAAAGGAAATGGCCAAATCTACCTTACCTTCTTCTAGTCTTCAGATCATGGAGCACTCCTGGCAGCACAGGTCCAGTAACTGTCTGCCCTACCACCTAGGCTTGATTTTAATCCTTTCCTCTTTGAGGGCCAAGTCACACACTGACACCAAGCTCTCCTTTGTAGAGTTGATGTCTCTTCTCTGTAGGATGGGGAAGCTTGCTCACCACAGAAGAGACCCTCGGTTCAACAAATCCAAGTGGAGGACACCCAGGGATCCAGTTGCTAACTAGTGTGCTCCATGAAAGGAGTCAGACTGCTAAGGAGCATCTCTTCACATCTCTGCCTTTACTAGATACACTGTGTAAAGTCTTCTCCCAGAGGCGTAGTCCTGGGCTTGGCAGTGCTTGGCCCCTGCCGTCAACTTACTTACGAAGCCTCATGAAAAACATGCAGAGGAGTGTGTGTACTAATAAATGCACTGATCTATAATATCTCAAACACCAGGAAAATCCTCTGCTATATTAAAGCTCAACACAAAAGCCAGCATTAAAGGCAACCTCAGATTGATGCATTAGACCAGCCAGGGAGCATCAAAGTAATATCTCAGCATTATTTTCTGAGATGTGTTGATCCAGATGTGAAACATGGAAGCACAAAGGATGAAGGTAGATAACATCACTTCCGGAAACCAGTGAGTGAAATCCCAGCTCTACATGATCAAGCGCAAAACACTCGGCAACTTCAGAAGAGTTTGTTTCCCCCAATACATTTTTCTGAGCCAGGATCCAGAATCTTGGGCCCACAGAGGTGGAAGAAGAGAGCCCAAAACAGATCACAGACTTTATTCCTGGAGTAATGCTTGCAGTGGTGAAGGAAGCATTACCTCAACCTACAGCCATGCAGGACAGGGGGTTTCCTGCAGACCTTTGCCAAGGTGCTTCAGTTGTATTGCAGCAGCGCTCACCGATGTCCCACAGCCCTGGGCACACACATAGTTCTGCCAGTGTGTCTCAGTCCTGCTGTTCACCCCTTCTGGCCTGGAGCTCTAGTAATAAAAACTCACTATCATGTGGAATGACATCAAATTATACGTCATGGCTGCTATTAATAAGTTTTCTTTAGCAACTGGATGACAGCCAAGCTCATTTCAGTACGACCTGTGTCTTTCTTACACTCAGTTCTCCTGAGGTCTGAGAGTTGTATATTAACCAAGCCTAAAATGCGATTTTCCTAATATACTGTGAATACAGATTAAGCAGGAAAGGATTTAAATGCATGTGGGCAGAACAGCAACTAAAAAAGCAGCTTAACAGGATATTGAGAAGAGGAGTGATGACACAGACCTGTCTTTGGTACTTCATACCTGGGAAAAGCTATCTGGGTGGGTCCTTACTCCAGCACATGCAGAACGCCACCCTTCCTGGCTGGAGGATCACCTCCTGAGCCAGGTCCTCTTTGCTGTTGGCAAAAGCTATCAATCTGCAAGTCATGGGCCAGGGTGTGACAGCTCATCAGGGCATGCCAAATCCAATTAGCCGAAAGCACCTGCTTTAGTCAGGTATGATAACTTTCACTTAAAACGCCAGAGAGTGTTAAAGAAACAAAATACTGCAGTAAGCAGGTCTCTCTTTATAAACAGGCTCAGCCTCCAGTTGCAATAGGCAATAGCTTGCAAGTCTCAAGAAAAACAGTTCTCGGTGTGGTCATTGGCGTATTTGCAAACAACCCGACTGGTAGGACTGATCAAGGCCTGAGGAACTATAGGATTTCTTCCAGGAGAGCATCCAAGTGCTGAGAAATCCGCAGCTTCAATGCAGCCAGAGCGCTTGATGCAGCTCTGATGAAGCAGGAATACAGGGTTATACAAGGCCCCCACTTCAGACAGGACTGGGACAGTTCTCTGGCTAGAGAACAGACATTTGAGGAACAGAGTCACATTACAGAAAGAAGAAAAAGAGAAGGCATCTCCTGGCAGGCAACTGACTATGCTCTGCTGCATTTTGAATGAAAGGTACTTCTTGCTTGTTCTCCACTCTTGGGGTTAACACACTCTAATAGACTGGGAATTTCCCAGGAAATGCCTGGAATTTACAACTTATACTGCTAAACGTATTCCCCCATTCCCTCATGGAAACCCACAAACGCTAAGAGAAGAGACACAAGGCAAGATGCTCAACTGCACCCTTGAGAGCAAGCCTCTGTAGGACTGGGACAGCCAACTCTGTCTCAGCAGCTCTTCTGATTCAGCCACGTTCTGCTCTGCAAAGGACCTTTTCCTCTCAGGTTGGGCTAAATACATTCCTTTGCTGTCGCTTCAGGAAGAATTTCTTTGGAGGTTGCTGTGGCTTTTCAGACATTATAATATGCTTCTGAATTGCCTGATGTATGAGCCAACACTAAAATCTTTGCAATCATGAAGCATAAAGAGCTTATTTCAGTGGCTTCTAAAACACCGTATGTGGATTAAAAGCTGCTGCTGCTGCTGAGGGAGAGTTGAAAATCTACTTACACTTCAATGTCGTGACGCAATGCGATTTTGCTGGAAGAATGGCAGGACAGAAAAAAATATTAATCATGCCGCAGAAAGGAAACAGAATCCATTTTAGCAGTTAACTTTTGGGTGTATGCAGAATATTTTTAATTACAAATCATAAACAAGGTTTAGCTGCAAGAATAGGATACCTTCAGTATTTCTACTTACAGCCTCAGCCTACAAAAGGGCACGGTTCTGGCTCAATATACTGCTGTTACTTTAAGTCTCTTATCATTTGCTGTTTTCTCTATTACTCTTCCACTTTCTACCCTGTTGCACGGAGGGCAGGCATTGTCCTGAGCAGAGCATCCTCCCTGCAGCCACATCTGGGAGGAAGTTTACCACCCTGTATCTTTTGCCCTGAGCCATACACACTTGTAGCCTGCTATTTAGCAGGTAGCTGATCCAGCATGCTCTCCATTAAATGCAGTTGACTCTGTCTGAGGACAGAGAACACTCATCCAACCTGTGTTTCAGAGCTTGAGTGGGAACCTGCCTTACCAATGGAGAGATAGGGCAACTAGCTGGCTAAATTAAGCAACTATTTTCTGCCTCTGCAGAACAAACATCCCTGTCTCTTCTGTTTGCAAGTCCACACAGAAGCCAGCAGAAGTTAATCCACTAGCCCAAGGGTTTGTCACACCAGTCATGACACTAACGGCCCAGCTTGGGTGTCTGCGTACACAACATGGTATTTGTAGTAGATTGTTTGTGCCATATGAGAAGCAATATGCCATTTTTCCAACCTCCACCTGCTTCCTTTAACCTCAGTCCTGACTGTGCCTGAAGGAGTCAGCTGAAGGGGCCAGGGGCATCAGACAGAAATCACTGAGGCTGGAGATGGGTGCAGCATATGCCAGTGCTGACAGCCCCATCCCAGATAATGGTCTCATAATAAGCCCTGCAGAAGGACTATCCATGCTGCACACCACTTCACAAGCTGTATCTCCTTAGTTTTGAAAATTTTCATGTACAATCTCAAGTATATGGAGCCAGAAAAAGTGTCCATTTGCAGGATTACACTGAAGTGTATTTGCTCAGGGAATGTGCCTGAGAAACTTGGATACATTATAAACTTAGCAAAGTGCCAACGCCTTTGCCTTCGATGCATTCACAGTGACAAATTGAGAGGTATTCAAAAAGAACAGCAGCAAAATGATCAGGGAAATGGCGAGACTGACTTAAAAGAGAATTAATTCAGAAAAGTTAATAGCTTGGCAAAGCAATGACTACAGATGACAAATTTGCAAACATTTGAAGGGCTGACATGAATTATGGGAGAAGACTTCTTAAGAATGATACGAAAGGATTCAAGTAGGAGTAACATACTCAGCTTAAAAAGAAGAGAGGCTTTGGCTAAGTGTTTAGAAGTTTCCTGGCAGTAAGAAAGCACAAGAAAACATTTGTATGACTGAAAGCCAGATATCAAGAAAGCCTTTATGTGCCTGTGCAGAACAGAGCATTGAATGGTCTGAAATGTTTTCTTCTGCTAAATTCTAGGAGGCTGTTAACATCCTGAGCGTATCTCAGAACCTGCACACCTATGTGCATTGTGAACCCTCCGCCCAGTCTTCAGAGCACGTCAGGAAGAAGCTTCCCATCAAAGAGGATTCAGGTAACTTGAAAAAAAAAAACATAGGGAGATAAATACCCTATACAGTGGTTCACCAAGACATATCTGAAGCACAGGGCAGATGCTTTGACTCTGGAACTAGCTTGGCCCTGACATGCCTGGTAGGGTCAGAATTATGGCCTCAGGGCTCTCTGTCCTTCATCTTGCAGGAAAGACATAACTTAGAACTGTAATAATGAATAAATAGGACTGTTAAACAATTTCTCAGATGTGGAGTAATGCTGTGGCTAGGCCCTGCTCAGGCCAAGAAACATTAACACCTCTTTCTCCTTGTTGGTAAGGATCCTTGCTGTCTTTTGTGGACCTCTAAAAATCTTTCTCTGTAAAGAAGAGACTAGCCCTGTCCCAACATCCACCATTACAGAGGGAAGCCAGATATTTATCCTTTGAAAATGCACTCCAGTTACATATCAATCTTGCCTAGGCAAGATTTGAACTTCAGCCTGTCATATTGAAGACAAACACCTTAATCACGAACTATAGCTTCTCCATTGAAGTAATGTATGCACATGTAAACAGCTCCAGCTGGGAAGATTGAGATCTCCCCATGCCACCAAATAAACTGGCAGTTAAAACTTTTCTACCAAGGGCTCATCTAGATCCCTGCTCAGGTTTCTCAATTTCTTCCCCATAGTAGCAAAATACTAACGTGACCCGATTCTTCTGCACTGGCTTGCTCTCTCATAAGGTGCTCCTGCCTGGCCAAACACAAATACCTACTTTTCAGCTAGCTCAGGCACACCAACAATCCCTGCCTGACCACCTGGGGTCTCTTCTCAAGTTTCTAATGAGAACTCTACTGTGTTTCAAACTATGGTGTAGTTTGAAACACTCGCCACTATGCTGTCTCCATTTGACAAAAAAAAAAGTCTGGCTGCTGATCCTATTAACATGGGGCAGAGCTCCATGGCTCCATGGAGCATCTGTTCTTCTTCCCAATGGTGTTTTTTCAGTTATCCTCTGACAGTTACTCTGACCTGCCAGATGATCCAGACAAACATCCTCAATCTTCATATCATAAGGCTTGCTTACCTGCCCAGATCAGTCTGCCTTTTCTCCAAACCCCATTTAGTCAGTGGTAGGGGAAGGGAGAATCATCTCCAAAGTGCCAGGCTGTGACCGTTCTGAAGAGATAGGATGCAACAGACTAACAATAAAGCCCCCGTTGTCAGTGACCTTGAAAATTTTTTATTAGGTGCATGCAGGCTACTTTCAACTTTATTTTGGCAGTAACATTCCCTTAAGTGTTGCCATCTGAAGGCATACCATGCCGAGGTAGGACAGGAGCGGGGAGGAAAAACTCAGAGATGACTACCAAGTGGAAGGAATTACGAATCGAGCTTGACTCAGAGCTAGAAATTTCTGTAAAGATGGAAGGATTAAAACCCAAAAAGAAACAAAGCAGGGGGCGGGGGAGAGAGCAGGTTCATCATCATCTGGCTCTTTGCTTATCCCTGGAGAAGTAAACCTCTCTGATGTAATACTAGAGGGGAAAGTCACCCAGGAATTGCTACTCTGGAAACTGCAAGGCTGAATATTGTTCCTATGCATGGCAGAAGAGGCAACTATTGACGTACATGCTTTCTATAAATTTAAAGATATACCGAAAGGCTTGTTCTGAATTTTTTTTTTTTTTATGGTCTCAGATCAGGTGATTCAACAAGGCTCTACTTCTCAACTTTGCAATTCTTTCTAGGATTCCAAAATACTTTACAAGCATTAAATTGCTAAGCCTCACAGCATTTGTGTGAAGCAGGAAGGCATTCTTTGTTTTACAGGTAGGGGAAGAAAATAGCAGTATACAGCTTGTGTTATGACTATGAAGACACAGCAAATGGGGAGCAGAAATGAGCTCAACATCCTGGTTCAAAGGTTAACAATCCAACAACATTTCCATACTGCCTACCAAAAAGAAGTGATCTACAGGACTGTCACGAGGTTTGCTGAAGTGGAAAGGAATGAGGCTGATCCACCACAGCCCTTCTTCCGAAAAGGGGTATCACAGTGGCTTCCTTTGCCAAAGACACTATAACCTACTGAAAAACTACCATCCTACTTGACAAAGAGAATTAGAGAAGAAGAATATGGAGGAGGCTGTTTAAAACTTTCAGGTGTGATTTTTCAGCTTGACCTGTCTCCTGAGGAGTTCTAGCCTTAAAAGTCAGACCTCTTATTGGCAACACTATACTCATATTTGCATTACAACCTGATTCTTTAATGCTTTCACCAAGGCCAACAGCCTCCTAGATACACAAGGCAGGGAGATCTACTCTCTTTATACCAAGAAAGTATAAGAAACTAGTTAAAACAACTTTTGACTTCTGCCAAGTTCCTACATGGATAACTACCTGGATAAGACTGAGGTAACAACAAAGTCATTGTAATTACAGCCATCACAAAGAGATATGAATTCCCTTTATGATGTCACAGAAGGACCAAGATCACCACAGGCAATGGAATAAATAGTCCTTTTGTTTCATCCCATTAATGCAGAGCACAATAACATATTGTTTTCAACCTGTTGTGCAGAGACCCAAGGGAGAGAGCAGGCTACTTAAAAGGAATCTGCAGGCTGGCAGACTTACATTTGTTAGACAAAAGCTGACACCTTCAATAGAAAAAAAAATTAAAAATGAGATGCACACAGACTTTAAAGGAAAGAAAAAAAAATGCCCAAAAGAAAGCAGGAAAAAAACCTTGGATTCAAACAGGAGGTGGAAGCACATGCAAACATCCATAGACAAACTACTGATGGAGGACAATCCCATAGCTAGGAGGATGTCAGACAAGGACTTGTGACATTCATATTCCCTGCCCTGCTATGGACATGCTACAGATTTACTTTGGACCAGGTCAAAACTAAAATTTCACCAGGATGTTACTGCATTCAAACTCAAAACTGTAATCCTCAAAATTCTTCTTCAAATTCCCATTTTTCCCTGAAGTATGAAGTACAGGTGAGCTCCATACTCAGACAATGAGAATTCCTAATAGAGGTGGGGATCCCAGCTCTCCTTTCCAGCACTGATCACATTTGCTGCTGGAAGTCCGTGGACATAGGCCTCACCCTGGGGTTCCCAATGGCAGATATAGCACCTCATAGCCAGGAATTAAACCCACCCACAAGCGACTCTGGATCTCTACAGAAAATAAACAAGAAAGTAACACTCCTCAGATCTCCTCTTCATGCAAGTGCTATGTAAGGCCAAAATCCAGTCCAGTGCTTACATGTCATATAGGGACATCAGTTGTCACTCCCAGTCTCATTCCCACTCACTTGCCAAAAACAGTTGCGCCTGTCCTGTGAGCCAACAGCAGTGTCAGAAAAGAGCGAGGTGGGGTCTATTTACACCTAAGGAATCTATGCTCCATGCTGGTCTTGGTGGTACATTTTCAAAATACCTCACAGTGCCTGTGATAAAAAATGGCCACGTGCCATTAACATCAGTTTGCTATTAAAAAAAAAAAAAAAAAAAAAAATCAATATTTGTCTCTAAGCTTCTGAGAAGGGAATCTCTTCTTCAGCATGGATGGGGGAAACCCTTTCGCAATGTGAGCTGAGATTTTTTTCCTGGAGAGTTTCCAGGGGCCATGCCTGGCTGGCAGTGTGCCTAACCAGCTTAGCTTTGAAAAATACTGGGAAATAGAGTCCCTCAGCTAGTGACTTGTTCTTTTTTCCCCTACAGTGCTTTGTCCTGTCTTGGATAAAATTCTTCAAATACAGTGCCAATTTCACACAGTGTCTCATCTCTCTGCATTATCTTTTTCTACAAGAAAAAAGATATGAGTGTATTTTTGCCATAATCATATACTCTCTCTGCTGTTCCAGCACAATTACCAAAGAATCGCATTGCAGTGATGTCTCCAGATTAGAATTTAAGGGATAAAACAGAAAGCAAGGGATTTGAATATAGCAACGATAAAACACTGTTGTGCCATGGAGATTCAAATACACCTTCCCCCCAAAAAACAGTTTCTGCCAGTCTGAAGAAGACAATAAAAGAGTAGAGCAAGGATCATTTCCTTGAGAAGGGAACTGCCTAAAGAAGGGGTAGCTGTGTAACCTAGCCCAATGCCAAATTGGGTTGTTGGAATAATTATCTTCTACAAAGCACAAAACTGATATAAAAATAGCAATCAGGGAAGTTCAGACAGAAACATGTTTATAACCCATGACCAGCTTCTATGCTGAGCGATATTTGCACTGTTTAAAATGACCAAAGATACAACCACTAATAGTTTTGGAAATGAGTAATCATTACTGATTGTCAGCATTTAGCTATTGGATGCTGACAAACTGCTTTAAGGATACTTTCGGGCCCCCCCACACACACCATATGGAGATGCAACAGAATGATTAATATGTGCAGCATGCCATGATGGCTGGGAAAAACTTAAAAAGCTGTGGGAGTATCTTAATGACTCTGATGTAACATGCTCTACTCTGGTTTGTCTGAGGGCTACAGGGGATTTTTTTTTTTAATTTTATTTTTCCACCCCCCAAAGGATTCCCACTGTCTTTATTTAATGAGCAGCATTGGACATGCAACTCTCAAATACCATTTAATAGCCATCCCTTGCTGAAAGGCAGAGATGACTTGTTAGCAGCAGTGCCTGGCAACAAAAATCAGCATTTAGTACTACAAAGATACTGATTTGAGCGAAAACTATTTCAGATTAAAATGTGGGTGTTTGTCCAGGCAAAGGGACAGCCTCTGTGCTTGCTTCTCCCAAGGGTCACACGCCCCCTTGCCCAGGGAGATACACAAACACGCCAGTGCAGCTTCTTTGGAAAACACAAAATCTATGCTTTCTTTCTTCTCCTCGCCCCCACCCTCTAAATAGCACAGCGTGTATGAGACCAGCATTGGAATATCATTCAGGCTGCCCTAAATATTTCCCTTCTGGGCACAGTAATAATTCTCCACTTGTGCTAAAGCAAAACTTCTGTGCTAGTCCACTGGGTGTTGCACGCATCTAGAAACAGACCTGAAATAACCCTAGTGATTCAGCCAACTGGTTTCTTCATGGACATGCATCTCACTATCTCCACATCTGAAATGTACCTAGTGAGATCAGGGATTGAAGGGGAAGAGGGAAGATATGGAAATACTTCCATAAAATCAAGGAGAATTTGCCTTAAGTAGCAGGTTGCACTAGGAATATTTCTTCCCCTTCCTCCCCTCCATTTGTATTTATTTCTATAAAAAATCCATTAGATACTGCAACCACATCTTAGCTCCTGTTTATTTTAGTGAAAAGAGAAACAGTTGTATATTTGTACGATGGCATGCAAATGGTATTGTCTGCCAGATCCCTCAGAGACCTGCCAAAAAATTCTCTTGCATGCAGAGTAGACATCTAATCCTAACTGTGGCCAGGCTAATGTAGGAGAAAGAGGTAAGCACTGTAAATGCCTCATCTAGCTCACAACATCCTCTAATATCAAAGACATCTGCTCTCAGATTAAACTATCCCCCTGGCTTAGCCCTTTCAAGAACCTTCTAGATGCCCAGATATCTATTGTAGGAAAACAAGGCCTTATTGAGCCCTAGCTGACAATGGCCCACCACCTTTCTCAGAAGAAGATTGCAACTCACTTCTAGGAGTGAAGAAGCACACTCCAAGTACACCCCCATTTTGATTAGCACCAAAATAAAGAGCCTGTGCTCGTAATAATAGGACACTACACACATAAGTCATATTCCATACTCACCCAAAAATGCTTCCCAGAGAACCAGAGACCTAAAAAAGTCACCATGCTCTTTCCAAAATGATCCACAGCACAGGAAAACAAGAGCAGAACTCCATACAGTTGAGCCCAGCTTAGATATGGACACAACTCCCACAGGAGATGAACGGAATTGTACAACAGATGTGGATCTCCGTTCTCCTGAGTTGTTTTTCTTTAAGTTCACTCATGCAAGCTAGGGAATACAAATGGTCACAAGCCTATAAATTAAGCTAATTATCCTGCAAAAAAAGAAAAAAAAAAAAAAAAGAAGAGAAAAGGAAGATTTCTATTCCTATATAACAGGGAAGTATCTGGACATTCCAGCAATGAAAGTCATGCAAGTAATGAATGGATAGGTCTGAGACCATTCACCTCCCACTCCATATATCTGCCTTCTTATGAGTTAGATGGATGCGTGCAAGAGGTAAACAGATTCATCAAACAAATAAGATCAGCATCCCAGCCTGAGATATATTTCATCTTATGTGAAACTCATTTGCTCTATGAAGTATGAGTTCAGTAGCATTTATATAATTAATTTTACTGTGCTTCCCTCAAAAATCTTGCTCAGCCTCTCTTACAGAAAGAAACCAAAAAGAGATTAAAAAAAATTTGTCAGTATAAAACTTCACAGAGGCAACAAAGTTGTATTTTACTAGACATTATGACCAAAGAAATTTCTGCATCAGTGGGAGATCTCATCTTGGAAGGGGTTAGGCTCACCAGATGGAGTTAAAAAAACAATTGCTGTTTGCATGCATCCTATCAGATCTAGATGAAAAGTTGCTCATAATCTCTTTGGAGCCAGAACTCTCTCTCTTGTTCCCATTTATACAGTGTCTTCATGAAATATGGTGGAATCCCAGTTCATGGCTGGGGGTCATAGTTGGTATCACAAATAATTCATTGACAGCAAGACAAGGCAGACACCAGCATGCTGTAAGCAGGTGAGCATTACCTCATTCCACAGGAGAACATAGATAAAACTTGCACAAGCAAATAGGATATATTTGCTCATGTACCACATGTACAAACATAAATACAGTCTGTATGGACACAATGAAGTCTTAGAGAACAGCAGTGTTTGAACTCTCTTGTTTACATGAGGTGTCCTGCCAACGATAAGCAAACATGCCCAAGAGTGCGTGCAAAGCCAACCATGGACAGACTGACGACCAGCCTCCTTTCACATATGCTATATTAGTAATCCAGCCTAGGAACAAGGCCTGGTATTGCAAGAGAGGTGGAGCACTAAAGATTTGTCCTTGGCAAGTCTCCTTATGGGAACAATGTTCTCCTAACCATCTTCCTCCATGGTCACTTGCGCAGAAGTGCTGCTGAATCCCTAGAAATGCCTATGCTTTCTGCAGCAACAGTTAGCCTGCTCACACGACAGCCTCCTTCAGCAAATAAATTACAAAAAGAGGCAAATTTCTTAACTCTCTCCCAGCTTTCTTTATCCTCCAAGATGTATTTGTACACTGTGAACCATGAGAGTAAATACACAGCTTGGTTTGCTGCCCTTCAGCAGCAGCAACTTCCAGGTAGCCAAGCATGAAAACATTGCTGGATATATAAATACTGGCCACCAATGCATCTTTTTCCTCTCTCTTTGTAAAAAACCACCACACACTGACATGACCTTCATTTCTATTTCCTGCAATCTTGTAGCCATGGTTGCTACCTCACTTGAATGCTAATACCATTGGGGTTTGGGCATCCGTGCTTGCAAATACCTTCTTTGCTTTCCCTTCCAACTCCTAGCAAGGCACGGGCTCTTTTTCATCTGTGTGATCAGCTGGCAACACACAACGGATATAAGCAAGACCAGCCCGATGCTGAATTGCCATGTTGGTGCCAGTTCTAAAGGAAAACACTCCCTCTGAAAAAAAGAATAACATGCTTCACATCACAACTGATCCTTTGGAAGATGGCTGAAGTAAACAGGAATCAGTCTTGAGTTTTAGAGCCTTAAAGGCACCCAAGGTTTTGGAAGCTCCCAAATGCTTCATTTTTTTGGAGTGTGGAACTGCTTGGCATTGTAGCACTCAAAGCTTAGTTCAAGGACATTCACATAAGAGATTAGGGGTGGGAAAACCCCAAGGTATCCAGCAGAAAGCACTGCAGACAGAGAGCTCTCTTACTGATCATTCCTCATCCAAATTGTCTCAGGATCCTGTGCTTTCAAAAGCAGATGAAAACATTGTCACTTTTAGCTTCTAGAGAGACCTAAAAAAAGATAAGGAGAGCCTCTCCAGTAACATTTAGCTATTTCTAATCCTTCTTCTAACATGTCAGAAAAGTCAAGTCTGTAGGGCCAAGTGATAACAAAGCTGTAAAAGAAGAACTCAGACCCCGACACAGCTGTTGCAGAGGAAATTAAATTTTTGCATCAGAGCTTTCTTGTTTCCACCAGAAGAAAACCAGTGAGATTCCCATGCCTGAACCTCCCACTTTTATTTTTGTAGAAAGAGTAGGACGAGTGAAGAAATCAGAAGAGGCTCTGTTTAAAGTTGACATGGATGAGTGTGTGATACAGACAGACAGAACTGGCCCTGGAGGATCCTGGGGCAAAACAACACTTACCCAAGAGTAGCAGAGGGACCACAGGGACAGAATAGCTGAATTACTGATGATCGTGGGCAGCCTCTCGTGTAAAATGTCTCTGGGACCTGAACACCAGCAGGTAGCAACTGTAATGCTAATCATCAAACAGAGGTCCACATGAGAGCCCAGGAATTACAAGTCTGCAAGCCTGGCATCTAGACTGGATTAATTAGTAGAAATGATAACAAAAGATAGCATTAACAGACAATAAATACGATCTTTTGGGTAAGGGTCAACATGACTTCTGCGAGGGGAGGTCCTGTGACACCCACCTCTTGTCACTCTTTGGACAAATCAGTGATTTCATTGACATAGTTAACTTATTTCAAAAATGTTTTTTATTACATTCTTCAGAAAATGTCTTTAAGAATGTAACTAGTCATGAGACAAAGAGATATGGTGGGGTCCTGCAGGTAGCATGAAAAAAAAATGGAGATCAGAATTAACTATTCTGTCAGAAAAAAAATCCTATCAAAAGGAAGTAATTTTTTTAAAAGAGGGAAAAAAAGGACTTGGCTTTTCATCACTAGGTAGTAGACCTGCAAAATCCCTTGCAAGGGATGTTGATACAAAAGGTTCCATTTGTTCAGGAGAACTGAATGGAAGAAAGAACCATCAAGGATTAGTAAAGAGACTGAGGTCAAGCCCAGAGAAGCCCCAGAGCTGAAAACATTTGGAAGCTGTGAAAGTGTAGAAGGAAATGTCATATATGCTTGTGCTGCTGTCTCCAAGCCCCCAGCAGTGGCCACAAGCAGGCACTGAGGGAAAAATAGTAATACTGGACTGAATGGACCCTTGGTCTGAGACAGCTTGGCCATTCTTATGTTAGTGTGTTCTTCTGTGTGAAGAAGAATGAAAACATTGGTCCTTTGCTTGGAAATGAGTTCTCCCATCATAACACAGTGATTTTTTTTAAAAAAAAAAAAAAAGTAACAGGTTTTATTTCCCAGAAAAGAGGGAAAGATAAAGAGAGGACTTATTTCAAACACCCACCTGAATGACTGGACAAGCCTTATGAACCACTGGAAGAGAATTTGCCTCACACTTTGATAGTCAGGATACAGTTTAAGCAAAGGTTTTGAGATTACATTGTAATTGCCCAATTAGCTCTTGCATGCGGAAGGGATTCTCTTGCATTTATCCATATCCAGCAGGGCAGAAATCCAAAGCTTTCTGCCCGCTGTGGATTTGCTCTTCCAATTCATTAGGATTAATTTCTTTACCACCCACACAATTCTCTGAATCTCTTCCTCCCCTCCCTGCCCCATTGCCACCTGTCAAAGTTATAAAGATGATTGGTGCTTCTTAAAAGCAGCACAGAGCATCTTTATCCATCTATTTACTGACAGATGCTTCCCCCCCCTCCTTTGCTAGACTAGTTCTTTCCAAAAGCCCGCAGTCTGTCAAGCTGTCCCCAGAGCACATATGTGCATGCAGTGTTTAACCACATCACCTCCTGTAACCCTAGCGTGTAATGTAACTGTGTTCTTATCCCCCCAAAATCCTAGGTAGCATTTTATTTTGGCAAGCCCCAAGTAAAGCACAAGATTTTCAAATCTATTTGCCATCAAACTATAACCTGTGCACACTGGCCAGCAGAAAGACTCCAGGCTGGCCCAGAGCAGTCATTTTTGTTTCTAAATCAGAGGATAAACTTTGGTAGATTAACATGCATGCGATCCTGTTGTCGAGTCATTGGGCAGAACTAGGACTGACTGCTTCCCTTGCCTCTTCTTATCTCAGTCCAAGGCTTGTACAGAGTCATGAGAAATAAGGAGGGCATTAATCTTTCATACCCTGGTTCATCTACCCCTGTTTATTAACATCTTTTCAGAAAGCCTCTTGAATTATATTACCAGAGCTGCTCTGTAAATTAATTGCTTTGGAAGAACCATCTCTGATCCTGCTGGTGTCACATGAAATCCTAGGAGTTTTCTTTCAAATTGGAAATCATGATAAAACCAGAAGGCCTGCACTTTCATTGCTGGAAGAACACTTCTGAGCCACAGTTGCCTCCAGTGCTGGAAGCTATCTGAACTCCATCAAAGGGGAGCACATGTAAACTGGGAAGCCTCAATAAAACGCTTTGCATTGTAACACCTACCACAGTCCTTAAAAAGAAATCAGAGCATTTTCAGCAGCCACAGCTGAAGAATAACAACAGTCTCACAAACATAACTGCATCAAAACCCAAGAGACAGCACAGCAACAAGGCACCTAATCGTAGACTATCTCAAGTTGGAAGCGACCCATAAGGATCATCAAGTCCAGCTCCCTGCTCCTTGCAGGACTACCTAAAACCAAACCATATGACTAAGAGAGTCATCCAGATGCTCCTTGAACTCTGACAGACTCTGTGCCATGACCACTTCCCTGGGAAGCCTGTTTCAGTGACCAACTACCTTCCAGTGAAGAACCTCTTCCTAATGTCCAATCTGAACTTCCCCCGACGCAGCTTCACTCCATTTCCTTGTGTCCTACAATCAGACGAGTCAGCTTCTCTGCATGCCAGGACCTCAGCTGCAGAGTGGGAATTAACAGCCTCTTCCTTCTCCAGAGAAATGCTGGGAAGTACACTCGAGACGACTTAGAAAGGATCATGTGCTGGAGTGGAGAAGGCTAGGCAGATGTCTTGGGTACCCCCCATTCCAGCACCTGCAATGGCAGCACAACATGGAGACGCTCACATTTGCTTCAAACTGGCAAGCACCATCAGCAAGCTCCGGAGCACAGAACTGTTCAGTGGGAGCTAACGTATCCTGGCAAGAAACACGACACACAGCCCCCTCGTGCTGCATTGTTTTCCTACCCACTGTTTCTGCATCCTCAATCACTTGAACAATACCCACCGTGCTGCAACATGCGTGTCTGCAATTTGCATGCCGTCATCTCGAGTTGCTTGGGCTTTCCTGACAGGATTAAATGAATAGCAAGTTGAGTGCCGTCTTTCCCTCCCCCTTACTTCACTCTCCCCTTGCTTTTGTACACGCTGAAGTACGAAGCTTCCTCTGAATCAGATTTCAGCTGTCACAAAGCCAGCAGTTTTCTCCTAGGAAGTCTGGGTGCTAATGACAGAAATAGCAGCTGCCTCTATATACTTCATCTGCTACATGTGGTCAAAGGGCAGTAAAAGCCAAGGCCAGGAGCAGGTGTGGGGGCTGACTGATTGCAGAGCCTCCCCACCCTCCCCAGGCAGGCTCTGCTGGGGAAGGGAGGGGGACCACCACCTCCCGATGGGCAGGAAGGCCAGGGGCAGCCCCTGAGGCAGCAATTGGCCACGTGCTCACCTGGGCACAGGCCAGGCAGGTGCTACCAGCAGGATTCGGGGCTCTTGCCCCTCAGCCCACCACCCAGAAACCCTGCTGCTGCCTCCCATTCCTCCAGCAGTCACATCAACACAGGCAGTTACACCTCAGATGCCAAAAAGTGGTTAGGTTAGGATGCTTTAACTTCTCAAGCATCCCACAAGCATCTCCTCCCACCCCCCAACCAAAGAACTCTTTTCCTTCTTACAGGCAAGATGACCAGAGGCAGAGAGATTAAGGTGACTCGCTAGAAGTGTGATTGAGGTGGGAACTAGGACTAAAGCTTTGGTATTTCTTTCTCAACATCCAGTGCTTTACACAAAATGAAGGTTTGGTTGTTCTCGGCTAGGGTCCAAGGACATGCTTCGTTGGCAGCATTGCACGGTCTATTTAGAGCTTTTTGATTCCCACATGTTCAAAGCACTTGTACTTTTCACAAAACATCGTGGTGTCATTGAACACGATGTTATGTTTGAACTGAAAGGAGAAAAAACCCCACATCTCCGTCTATTATTACACATAAATAAGAATTGGTCTCCTACAATCATGCTATCTTAGAGAACAAAATAAGAGTGAGCTTGACCCTAGTGGTGCTAATTAGTGATGACCTATCATCAATTTACTGGGACAAAAAAGCATCCTGTCAGATCCACCTTCATTTCTTTCACTCTGCATGCAGGCATCCTGGGATAGAAGGAAGGATGGAGAACACAGAAGTACCTGAGAACCTAATCGTGTCATAGGGATGCTAAAGAGCACAGTTTAAGTCATATGTATGATCCTGTTTTAATGGGTTTGTTTACCTGCATCACCCAAGACTTCCCACAGCAGGATTTGAAATGGTGGCAGGAGAGTATAATATTGCCTCCAGTCATCAGCTTCAGCAACTTGTTAGAAACAAGCTCTTACTGGAGAGAGCCTTCCGAGTATTCCAGAAAACTTGTGCAAAGGGCACAGGGTCTGGCAGTGTTTAGTGAGAGCTACCACCGCGACAAGGGCCAGCTGCAGGCTTCACGAGATAGTTTAGTGAAGGTGTCTTGTGCCACATTGCTGAGAGACTTCAGGACCTTTCTTTTTATTTGGGTAATCCTGAAAGTATGACATGATTTAAAATGCTGCTTCTGCAGTCAGGGGGATGGAAACAAAATTATTCCTTGTAAAAACTGCCCTGCAGATGAGTGGAAAGTAGCCAGGATTTTAGTTTGTTTTCAGATCTGTTTCAATGTACATTATCAAAACCAAAGTAGAAATAAAGCACCAGTACCATTCTATTGCCACTAGAATAGTCCCAGCTAGAAGGAGCCGGGGGTCAGGTTCTCATGTCTGAATACTCCCGAGAGTAAGAAGTGCCTTGATACAAGCTGAGTGGTTTGCTTCTTCTTTCATGCCTCCTCTCTGGTCTGTCTCTGCTCAACCTCTCTCTTTTAGACTAGCCTACAACCCAAATACAGAGAGCAGGCAAGCCCTAGAGCCCCACACAAGCCCATGCGTCTCACTGTTTCCAGAGCAATGGTAAGCAGCAGCATCCCAAAGAAAGGCACAACAGCCAGCCAGCCAACAGTCACAGGAAATTAGTGTGCCCCCCAGGCTCTTAATTTCAAGGGAGCTAAATACTTCGGTGTTTTTCCTAGTAGGCGCTCATAATGGGCAATATACCTGTGCCGCAGTAGCATTACAGTTCTAAATGTACGCAATGGTACAGCACCAGTACTGTTGCAGGATCCGTGATACAAACAACTTTCTCTGCTGGTTTCCCCATTCACACATTTATTGCCCCTGCTCACACCAGGTCATCTGGTGTGGGGCTCGGGCGAGATCACTATCACTTCTGGGTGCTTAAGTTCTTTGACAGAACAACAAATTTATGAATAATGAGCGGCAAGGCACTACAACCTTTAGGACTCCACTGATAAAACCGTTCTCCATGCCTCATGGGCAGTTCAGATGCTTGACATAAGGGATATTGGGATGATTAATAATTAATTGGCTGGAGACACTGAGAGCCCAAGGACAGATGCCTCCCATCTGCAAGCTGTGGGAGCTGAGGCTGCACTTTGCCGGAGGGAGGGAGGAGAGGTGGTAGGGCGAGAAGGTGACAAGATTGGTGCACCCCTGGAAGTCAGCACCCTTTTTGAGACACTTTGCCTTTTGTCTCCCAACACAGAAATATTGTCCTGCACTTTTCCAGGTGGCTTTCACTACCCTCGTCACTGGGGGACCAGAGCAGCAATGATCCCTGCCAATTCCTGGTGACAACTCACCTAAATGAGATGCATCATCAGAAGCTATATTCATGGATTTAATAGGCTTTAACACCAGCTTTAATGAGACACCTCTGAGACCTCAAGAGAGGTAACAGACAGCTGGAAACATGCTTCAAAGTCCTGTGGGTATGAGAAGTAGAATTAAAGTTCAGAGGTACCAAGTACAGGATTTTTAAGTACCTGATGTGTTAGAGACTATAAAATTGTTCTTTACACTAACTTTACTATCTCCATCTGCATGAATTTGTTTGATCCGCAAGAGCTTTAACTGTATCAAGATTATCCAAAACAGCAGCTGCAATAGGCGCTGAACTGCACATCTCAAAGTAATTACACATTACAAAGGGAATCCTTGAAGCATTTCAATAACATGCTATATTACAAACAGCACTTAAAAAGCCACAGATGGATGCGTGAGCCTCCTAGCATAACCTTACTGCAGAGATGGATTTGGAAGATAGGATATTGCTTCTACTCCAGCTTGCTTCCTGCTTCCTTGCCTTTCTCTCAGAAGTAGAGGGCATTTTAAAGACTGTTGAAGAAGTTCAAGATCTGGTTGGCCCTGTGGGGTTGAAGACTGTGAAAGGGAGAAGTATAAGGAGTCTCATCTTCCCCACCCCCCTTTTCTCTTGCCTCCTGATGCAGCTCTCGGATCAAGTGTTCCCTTCCATTAGCTCTGCCTGAATACAAGGCACAGAACAGTATGCTCAACAGTCAGGGGGACGTGTGACCAATCCAATTAACAGGCTGCTGGGACGACCACCTTTCTGTCCTCCCTTGCCTCCCAAGGGGTGTCCTGCCTGCTTTTGCCAAGGCCTCTGGCTACCATGATGCAGAGCCATCTCATGCCAGCAGCACTCTGCCCAAGGGAGGAGACAGAATTTGGGCCAGACAATAAAACCAAGTGAAATTTGCATGGATCCATGGGGTTTGCATCTCTTTAGCCTTCCAGAGGCTTTTGCTCAGCAGAAGTCACAGCTCTCTTTTGCTTACATTATAAGACCCATAGGGGGAAGAAAAAAAAAAAGGATTCGTAGTACATCCTTTCCTCTGGTCCCAAGAACACCTGAGCCTGAAATAGCCCCATTTAGTTTGCCCCTCTCTCTCTCTCTCTAATCTGTTTCTTCTTGGCTTACACTAGAATTCTGTTTCAGTTCAGTACAACCCATTCCTCAGTGCATTGGCCCCCAATATCCTAGCAGCAGCAAGCACAAGAGGCACAGTGCTCCAGCAGCAGAAAATAGAAGCTGTCTATTCCACATCCCAAAGAAGTGCCAAAGAGAAGATAGCCAGCTGCCTTGGATAACGAGCAGCCATAAAAATTAGAGTGAACAAGGGCACAGCAAATGGCACTGCAATCAAGAACAATGAATGTTAGAACTGGAGACAGATGGTGGGTGGATTTCAGCTCGGGACAAGCATTTTTAGCTCTGGCTTCCCAAGATTTGGAAGCCTCCAGCACTGCCTTCCCACCTTTCCACAGTACCTCCATCACAGGGGTACTCTACAGATGCAGTAGCCTGTGTATTCTTAGTGCTGGGACAGACTCAGAAAAAAGGCTGCACAAGTAATTAGCTCTGCAGGTTAGGTAGCCAGTTAAGGAGGAAAGGGCAGAAGAGATCCTCTCAGGGGAATGAAGCCTGACATTCATCTAAAAATGCCCTGAATGGAAACAAAGCAGCAGGAGGAGGGAAGAACAAGGTTGGCCTCTACTTACCAGGAAGAGCAAGTGCTTTCTGCTTATACCTGATAACCAGGAGTCAGGACGCTTTTCCAGGCGGGTACAGACAAACTTTCTAACCACCTCAGCCTGCCAGAGGGGATTTGGCTCTCCACCTGCCTCAGAGGGAAGCAGCCTGGTCACCCTCTCACAGTGTACATGGAGTCAGGCCTCCTTGATCCTTCATAGTGAAACAGTTTTCTTTCATATAAAGTAAAGAAAAGATGCCTTCCATACAAAATACATGGTCAGTGGGCCAGAGAACAAGTGTGAGTAACACTATAGCCTGGCTCCAGCCTGGACACCCTCCTGGAATAGCTAGGATCCACTGGAAACATCCACTCTTCTGCTAAGTGAATATTTCAAACACAAACTAAACATTTTGACACAAGAGACCCAGAACAACCAAGTCCAGTGTTTCCTGCTGTCTGCTTCTATGGCAGACCTGTGTGAAGGGGCAGTTGTGTTCGAGTCCCTCAGGGATTTTAACCAGGTCTCTGTCACTCCAGATGCATCAGCACACTAGATGGTAGAAGTCAAATGCAGAACTGATCCTCCCCCAGCACTTAAGTACTGCTCATGTCAGAACCTCTGGGCATGTCATGCCATCTCAAATGCCCTAAAATAGTCAAGACATTTCTACAAAGTTGATAGCTATGAAACAGGATCCATGAGGGAAGAGACCTTTCCTGAGAGGAAGCCAGAGGTCAGATGGATATCCCAAAATTGCCCTTGATGTCTCTGCTTAGGCAGCTGAACGGAGCCTTTCATTTTTTAGGTAAGTGATTTGCTAAGAAAGCACCTCAGCCCTACCTGGAAATACCCACAGCCTAGGCCTCTTCTTATGCAATTAGAAGCAGCCTGCTGAGGCTCTTGCCCCAAGTACTGCCCAAGAGTGCAAGTTAATGACAGAGGTACTGACTTATCAGATTAAGCCCCATGGTTAACCTCTTGGTGCTCTCTTTCTGTCACTTCTCACATTCACCGGGCTAATCCAGAGCTGGGGAAAATGCCAAACACAGGGCAATTATAAAGTCATCTGTTCCAAGTAGTTCCAAATGGAGCAAAACACAGAGATGAGCCAAGACCAGATGCCTAAAACAACACCACGTACCTAGGGAAAGTTAATCTATGGCAAAGCCTAGAATTCACTCTAGAAGGCAACATTGGGCTCCTCATGCACTTTAAACCCCGAGGCAGCAATCAGCATCTAGGAAGCTTTTTTTTCTTGCATCAGTATCCAATATAAATCAATTACTAGCAGAAGATGTTGAACAGAACAGCAACAGGTGTTGATAGATCCTTGTGTGAGTAAGACTGCATGGGAGGCACACTAACAGATCCACAGTTGAAGGTTCAGCAAACCATGTTATCAACAGAGCTTACGCTGTGCCAGGTCCTCCATCTCCCAGAGATGTGGATCTATCAGTAGTCACATGGCATTCGACCCATGTGTTGATCCACATGATGAAGGCACTTACTAAACAGGCTGAAATGCTTTCAGCATAGCTAGCATCTGACACTTGCTTCTGTAGATAAGCATTCCTACCTACCAGGGATCATTTGTAACCCACAGCATTTCTTATTCCCTTATCGTTCCTTTTCCAGACACCTTAAGATTCATTGCTGAAGAACTAAGTTACCAATTAAAACAATTTTCCACTCTTAGGACATAGCCTCATATTTTGCTCCGAGATGAAAAGTCTCACAGATTCATGTGCTGATTAGATACATCTCTGAAGTAAGGAGATATCTACTGTCACTCCTCTAGATGTGTCATACTCAAGGGCATCCAGCATTTACCAAGAACAGGATCAAACATTTTTTTCTTTCCTAACAGTTTGAGTCCATTGGCTAGAGAAAGAATCATCAGACTTGTGAATTTTGCTTCTTTTCTTGCCCAAGCAGAAATATAGATTTTCTGTATTGATTGATCTCTGCCTCCCTTCCCAGCTTCAGCTACGTCACGTTGGCATAATGACAGGAACAAGAGAGACTGAAACAAATGGAGAACTAGAATAAGGGCAACCCAGGTCACTAACATAGCTTTCGGCCTTAGGACACACATTTAAATTCAGTCCATTGCACTAATGCACAACTATATACCTGCCCATCACCACACTTAGAAATGGATCTGACAGCTGTTCCAACTTGGTAGCTCTGTTTCCATCACTAATGCTCAGCACTCCACAGCAGAAGCTCCCACCACACGCATAACTGGTCCCTGTGGGCTGCCTCAGTAGGAAGCTGGATGACCAGCTGGGCCAGGACACTAGGGCAGCTCCACCTATAAATGAGGTACAAAAGGCAGAAGGGTCTGCTTTGCTACCACCAGCGTTAATTTATTTGGTAGGAGAGTGACAGTCTCTAGTGCTGTTAACACATCAGCTTTCATCAACACTAAGAGGGTTTTGTTTGTTTGGGGGTTTGGTTTGTTTGTTTTAAAGAACAGCCAAGTGACATTACAAACCTTGACAGCCTAATGAGCCAGAGGCTAAATCTTGCTGACAGAAGTGTCATGTTCTGAAAGGAGTCCGCCTTGCTGTTTGGGCAAGCCCCAAAAAGCACCAGAGAAAATTCACTAGAAACCAGCTTCCATATGGTTTCAAGAGGAAACAATCATTTCTCTCCGAGGTGCTCAGAGACAGGCCAGGGGCTTGTGACTTTGCCTGTAGATGGGTTAAAGGACAAATTCCAGTGGCAAAAAAAAGGTGTCTGTGTCTCTAGGTTAGTGTTGACCTTACCTTGAGCCCCTGGGCTTACACCTGAAATCCTGCCCATGAGAATCCTGGCTCTGCAAGAGTTCAGGCTGCCTTGAAATGAGTGCTTTAGAGACACTAAGTCAGATTGTCATCTGCAAGAACCGACTCAAGAGCACTGATGTGGGAACTGGGCTAACGACAGGACATGTGAAGCTTTACCTCAGAAGCAGAGATCACACATTTTTTACGCTGTGTTAGCTTTCCTAGGTTGTCCTCACTCATAAGGGTTTCTTATATTGGTGGATGTAAAGGAGAGCATGTTGTGGAGCAGTTTTCCTAGCGCATGCAGGACTAGCAAAAGTGAGAACTCCCGCATTGCCCTGGATGACTCAGTTCAAGTCAGTCCACTGGGCAAAAGAGCGCTGGTTCAATGAACTTGCTGATGGGATGAATGCCATAGCTGGAGACAGCAATGCTCTGTGTACAGAAGAGACAGCTCTTAAAACATCTCATGCATAAGCATAGAGTAGTTAGCTAAAGAACTGCAGTGCTGGAGAAGATCAGCAGTAACACGGACAGGTAGCCAGCTTGTCACCCTGACAACATCAAAACAGACTGTTCCCCTGATGGATAACACATCTTCAGGCTGTTGCTAATTCAAAAAAAAAAAAAAAAAAGAATTTATTATGCATAAATGGGCACACTTCATCGCTGGACTTATTAACCCAGGCCATGCCACTTACTCTTTAGCTTCTTAATTGGTTTAGATCAGATGCCATGTTTGGATTCCTTATTCTTGAAGGAATGGACTCAGCTGCAGCTCAGTGTATCAGGTTTTTTTAATCTTTTCTTCCTCCAATTGATTTCTTCTCTCCAAAAACACAAGAGAGAAGGGACGTCTAGTTACATTTCATCATTTTCTCACAGGCTTTAACCAGGCACTGACTACAACACAGCACTCTGTCTTGCATCACCAAAATGCTTTCCTTTTCCTCTACTCCTGAGTTCAAGCAGGACAAGGCAGCAATCTCACTCTATGACTGGCCTGCCTGAGGTCAGCCTCTTGTCACTCAAATTAAATTGATGCAGTCTAGGAGGAAAAGAGAAGCAGAAACAAAGCATAGTCTTCCTTACCTACACACACCACCAGGCTGCTCAGCCTGATTTATTTGAAGACTTCTAATGTCCTGCCATCATATTTGTCATAACACCTTTTAATTACTATTTTTGTTTTTTTAAAGTCAAGAGCATTTCTACTGGGAAATGCTGCATCCAAGTAAAGCAAAGCAGTCTGGACAGTCCTCTCATATCTTGGGCTCAGGACCCTGCTGACATCCAGCGAGAGCAGCTTTCTCTGCCTCCTCTCTCATTCACAGCAGTGGTCTCTCTGGCCTCTAACCACAAGTCTTCCCAAGAGAGTTTTTGGGCCCATAATAACAAATATCATAGTATGACATTACTGTTACAGATTTTGCAGTGGGACCATTACTATACCTGACTAGTTGTAAATCCCAGACCTATTATGCAGCATAAGCATAGTTTAACAGTCAAAACTCAGTCCTACAAAGAAACCAACACAGAAGACCAAGTTAAAAGCTCCAGGAAGGCACAGAGAACAAACATCTGAGATCTACCTGATCCCTCACACTACTGCCTGTGATTAGCAATATGGTCAGCCACTCTTAGAAACAAAGACAGTTTAGCAATTACATAGGACATGTTGTAGCACTGCAGGGAAACCCACCAGTAGACACCAGGCACCTGCTACCTCACCATTCTGTTTTGTTACTCAGTATGCTATACTTGTTATGGTTTGAATACAGAACAAAGTTCTAGGTAAGTGAAGAGTCAGTGATAAAGTAAACTCTTTTCCTTCAGCAATTTAAGGACTTACCTTTGACCTCACCCCCGCAACAAGCCTGTGAAGAAGGTAAGAGACCTCAGGTCTTCCTTAGCTAGGGCTCATTCACAGGAGAGGGAATTCTAACAAGCTTTGAGAGTGGCCACAGAATAAATAAGAATATGATACACCTACAAGGCCTTCCAAGAACATGGTAAACTTCTTCTGAGTAAACAGTATGTTTTAGAAATGATTCAGTTTTGGCAAATAGTTTTGGCCAGATATGATGGGCAAATATTTTAAGGAAGAGTCAAAACATTTCATTTAATGTATTTTAAAATAAGTGGTGATTTTGTTTCAGAACAACTTTTTTAATATACGTATTAGGAGTTGCCAGAATTTAATTAAAACCTCCCAAAGACAATATTTTGCATTTTGCTCTCCATTTGTTGAATACATTCAGTTTGGCCAATATATGAAGGTGAAAAAAGAAAGAAGAGAAGAAGAGATCCTAGTGACTGTCACTTAATCTTTCAGTACAAGAATTTCCTCTATTGACTTTGTGCATCTCTTCAGCTCATCGCAGCAAGAAACTCCACAGCTATCAACCTACTTGATGACAAAGACCCCTTGCTTTCCAACCAGAGTCAGGTGATGCTGCACTTCTCCACACAGCAGCTCACAAACAACTAATGAGTAGTGTAGAGACGGGACCACCACCTGCAACAGGATTTCTCACTCTTTTAAGTGAGCTGAGAGCATCAGAGACCTCTACTACTGATAAACACAAACATGACATCTTTCTGACTAACTAGACATATTTTTTCCTCCAGAGAGATAATAAATTGTTCTACAATCTAGTCAGTGCTTAAAACAATCACTTCACAGAATTAAGTGCTCTGCTTGCAATCCTGTTGCTGCTTCTGCAATAGACTCAAAGGCTCCTCATGTACTGAAGCTAGAGGTACAAAGCACCTCTGCTCCTTCAGTCGCAAAGCATTTAATTATCACTGCTGTGGAGACAAGAATGCTACTGTGTTTGTTTACCTGCCAGGGCCACTTGGATGATCTACTCAGTGGTGTGATGGAGAAATCAAATCAATGACACCATCACCCACTGATCAGTGAAGCAAGAGAGACCCCAGTCACCTGCAGGGCCACCCTTTGCCATCAGCCATTGGCCTACAGCCATTTAGCTGGCAAATGATATAAATTATATAAAAAACTGAAAGAATATGGGAGGACCATTATAAATAATTACATTTTGGCTACCTCTCTGAAGTTGGAAGTCACAGAGAAAAATCTGAGCTAGTGCATCTACAGTGACCTGAATCTTATTTCCCTCTCATCACTCCAGAGAGGATGACAAGTAATGTCAGCAGAATCAATGGAGTAACAGCAGGACAAGGCTGAGAAAGAGACTCACCCCTCTTGTCCAAACAGACCCTACATCATTGCTCCCTGGCTCCCTGCTGACCAGGGCTCTCATTCTCCTCTGCAGCACATCTCAGGGGCTCATTTTCCCCAGCATAAAGAGAAAGCAAAACTACCAGGAGATCAAAACGATGGTTTTGTATGTTATCAGCTGCAAAGACAGTGGAAATTCAGGACAACCATATCTGTAATAAAAGAGGAACAGTGGTGATATGAATATCTTTGCTTTTAATTTGATAGCATGAATGTGCTATGCAATAAGCTGAAAATATGAGAGCCCCCAACTTGAATCTCTGCCAAGCAAACTATTTTTAGTGGAATGTGTTTGGCTTGCTTGTTAAAGATTTAAACCTAGGCAATAACTGCAGTTACTCTTCTGTCTGATTTAAGTAGGCAAATTTATTCATGTACAGTGATTTAGTAAACTATTCAAAAGTAAGCCACAAAGACTTAAAGCGATGAGGAAACGGGATGATATCCTGGCTGAAGAAAGTCAACCCTGTGATCTAAGTAAGACCTGATCCACAATACAGAGCTTACTAAGGCGGAGTGGAGGGAAGAGAGTTGCAAATTACGAAGGGGAATTCAATTTATCCCTCTGAAGGCAAAGTGATAACTGACTGATCAGAGCAAACTCTGACAAAGATTTTATAGACCCAGTTATTTCATGCAGGTGTCCAAATGGCTGTGGGCTTAGAGTAAATCCATGCAAGAGCTGGATTCAGATTGGGAAACCCATGATCCATGTTGTTATTCTGTGTTGACACTTACACCTTAAATCCGAGTTCAGTATCCTTCATATTCACTCTTTAAAATGTCCTGGTTGAGCAGCAAAGTTCTCCTGCCCTGTCTATTTTGCAAGCATCCAGGTGTGTACAAGCTCTTTAGCAACAGATAAAACAAGATATAATCACCTTGCATGCTGGGGGTGAAGGAAGTTGCTTTTCATGATGATATTCTGAACATTTGGAATACCCAGTGACTTTTGCTCAATTCTTTTATGCTGAAGAAAATAAGTCTACAAATAGATCTACCTGCTTCAGTTATTTGTGCAAAACACCTCATTAAATAGAAGCCCTTTTTTTTCCTAAAGAAGCCTGGTACGTATCCAATGGGTAAAAGGATAAATGGCTATAATCTTTGAATACACAAGACTACACAGAGTGGGTATTTCATAGCTGCACAAAGCCCATAATTGAACTTCTGCCCTACGGGTAAGTTTTCCTGCAGTGTAAGTGCCTCCAGATGCCATCCAGGGGTCATGTTCCTTGTCAGGGAAGCGGAGCTTTACATCCAGTTAATTGTTATCCCCAGCTGTCTTTTTTTTTTTTTTCATTGAGACCAGTTTTCCAACAGTCATTCAAGCAAATGTGTTCATTTCCCAGTTCCCCCGCAATTCCCCACCACAGTGTAACAAAGTGCAGATTTTGCATGGCTATATTCCAAGCCCCGTGGTGTTAAAATCATAGCAGCAATGGAAAAGCATGTAGCCTCAATAATCCTAATGTAGGACTTGAACTAGAGGTGACTCGGTGGCAGTCAAACAGATGTGATATTAAAATAGAATGGTTTCCATGTACAGAGCTTTAACTTGTGGTTAACCCATGGAGTTAGTACTCACTCATGAAGGTTTTCATGGCTTGCTAAGCAGCAAAAATTACTCAGTCTGAATTAAACAGATGACCTCAATTCAGTTCACTGTGTCTGGGTGGCCATCGCAGAACACAGTGACCATGAACAGCAAGTCCCTTCTCCTGTAATTCCTTCGGGCTTCATCTTTGGTGTCCATCGCACAAAAAAAAAGGCAAAGATCATGTCCATCCAGTATTCTGATCTCTTCAGCTCAGTAGCAAAATATTCACCTATTTGGACAGCTCAACAGTGGCCAAGGGAGGAAAGTTCAGACCACAGCCTGCTGCAGAACAAACTAAAAAATTGCAAGGAAGACAGCAGATATAATAAAAGGACAACACAACCCCTTTATCTTCCTCAGAGTATTAATGAGAAACTCATGTGTTTGCATTTGCAATGCCATTCCCTTGTTGCCAAGCGCTATCTACCACCTGCGTGGGTTACCAGACTTGTTGAAGACCTGTTGTTGGTTGAAGAACAGCTTGGAGGAGTTCACAGTTCAGGCTGCCAAGCAACTGACCATTAAACACTCAAGACCAGAGTCTAGGGAAGGATTTTACACCAACTTGCTTAATTTTACCAGTTATAGCTCTGGAAGAGGCAGCTTCAAGCCACTGTTGTGTTTTTCAGAATGTCCTTCAATACGGATACAGTCCTATGTAAATAGCTCTTACCACTTCCTCTTCCCTCAGAGAACAACCCAGCTCTTTTAGTCAACAAAACATCACTTAATCTTTGTAATAAGAAGAGGTTTGACATTTACAGCAACCCACTCCTAATCTCTTTGGTGTCTATTCTCTGGATTCCCCCAACAGGGAAACCCACACTATTTCATGGGCTTCCTGTTGAAAGTTGTCACTGCCTGATGACAAAAAGCACATGTATGCCATAATCTTAAAGGTCTGGAGCTAGGTATTTAGAGCTCAGTCAGCGCCTGGGCCTCATAAGGTTATATTTTCCCCAGCAAAGTTCACTACATTTTTGGAAGATCTGAAACGACTTTTTTTAAAATCATTAATTCATAAACAAAAAACGGAGGGGAAGCACATCATCATCAAAATGTACCTCATCTGAACACACCTCTCCTAAGCTTCTGTCAAACCAGAAAGCAAAGAGGTTGTGCCAAGCCGCCTTCTCTCTGGGGGCTTGTGCCAAGGCTAAGATTTGGATCTTCTGATTTGTTAGCACAAATAATTCCCACTCACATTTTCCCTTGCAAGAGGAGGGCAAGGAAAGCCACTTGCTACACTGAACTTTCAGGAAACATTGCTCAGCAGCATGTCCCTGTGCTGAAACTTCACCAGTTCAGACAATTTCTTACTCATGTTGTTGCAATTAACCTTCAGAGAAAATTGTTAACTACAATCTTATGCATATAAGGGACTGATCCAGATTATTAGCCTAGAAATGACATCCTTACTGCAATTCTACAGTTGTTTCTCCTCCCTGGATGAAATCCTGACTCCTTCCCCACAGCCTAGCAGTGCTTGCTCGCTCAAAATTAAATGACAATTAGGTCCAACAAAGAGAGAGGTGATCACATCTCCTTCCTTAACTGGGACACTGGAAATTAAAAAGTCCTCCCTTCACCCAGTGCTGCTCCTGAAAGATCCTGCAGAAAATTGGGCACAGCTTTAGCTGTAATCTGGCCCAATAACCTAAAAATTTCAAAGAAAAAAGCTGGGGTCAGCATCATCTCTGACAGCCAGAACATGACAGGCTTGGATAAGGGGTTTGGAGGGGTGGGGATCAGCCTCTCTGGGTGTCTGTGCTTGACTCCTCTTCATGCAATGCCTGCCTCCAAGCACAAACTCCTACCCAGCCCCACTGCCACTCACCCCCTCTC
>NW_009258894.1:5076130-5077485 GCF_000687185.1 Egretta garzetta
ATGCGTGCTCTGTCTCCGCCAGGGTCAGTCCTTATTTCGGGATCAGCTCGTCCCGAGCGGGGCCGCCCCTGCTGACTGACAGCCGGGGGGACCTACCCCGTCCTCTGCTGGCTGGATGCGTCTCTGCACGGCACATGGTGGGAGGGCGGGGAAGGGACGAAGCGACTGGGCAGGGCGAGTAGTTTCACTTCTGGCAGCGGCAGGGTCTGGAGTTTCTTCCGTCCTGGAGCTACTTTACTCTCGTGTGAGGCCCGGGCAGCTCTGCAACGTCTTGCCAGCAAACACTCCCCTCTGATCTGGATGCGAGAGCCAATTATAAAATCCACTGCGGTAGACTCATCTTCCTTTTGCTCCTCCTCTCTCTTTAAAAGGAGAGCAGGGTCTGTGATGATGCTGGGAAAGGGTGCATCCGGGGGGGAAGGGGAGGGGAAGGGGGTTCCTGCACCCAGAGATTTGCGGTGGTGTGGGAATTAGCATGCTGACCTTAAACGTTCAGACACTGCAGACACTTTCTGAAGCAGCCCAAAAGAAAAAAAAAAAAAAAAAGAAAAAAAGCAGGGATGACCTCATCTGAGTTGGAGGCGTATCTGAGGCTCTCTGCCAGCTCACAGCCAACCAGATCTGAATGAAAATTGCAGGGAGCCCGTTACATCAGCAAAGCCCAGCATGCCCCAGCCTTTCCCGATACTGTCTTCAGCCGCATGGGAATCAACCTGTCCGGGAGAAGGGCTCACCCCTCCTTTGTCGGGAGTGGAAGGACAAGACCATAGAGCTGCAGCCTTGTAAATGACTCGTTATGCAGCGTGCAGGAGGATTTGTGGTGGAGGCAGGCAGCACAAAAGGAAAGTGAGTCCACGTCCTGCATAGCTAAGTGCCAACCTGACAGAGTCAGACATAAAACTTTTCCCCCAGCCAGTGCCAAAAGAGACCCAGAACTGCTTTGCTCTAACGGTATGCACTTTCATTTTGACAGGGCAAAGCCACAGCTTGGGCCTGGGCACACAGCATGGCAGGGACTCCACCTCTCTAATATCATCTGGGCTGGTCACTCCATGGGTGGGCTAGGCAATTCCATACACATGGCACAGGGGTGAGGCCAGCATCCCAGTCACCCACACCTGGGCCCTCCAACCCACTGACATCAACTTCCCCATTAGGTGCCTTTAACCATCTGACTCAAACTGTGGGAGCAATTTGTTCAGGTGGGAAAAGATGCCTTCTCCTCCGCCCTACCATCTCAGAGTCCAGATACCACTCAGAGGACAGATTGAGCCCTCATCATCATCTTAAAGACTGTAAAGCAATGAAAAACTCCCTCTGTAAGGGGCTAAGCACTATCATTCTTCACATGCTCT
>NW_009258894.1:5077546-5111778 GCF_000687185.1 Egretta garzetta
TTGCCACTTTTGGGTATGGGTCCTGCTCTGGTGATGTTTTAAGGAGACTTGAAAGGAGAGGGAATGGCTGATATTAGACCGACTGATGTAATTGGAAAAGAAAAGCAGCACACAAGCTCTTCCCACACTTGTCCACATGCTTACTTGCTAAATTAACTCCAATGTCTGCTGTGCCCAGAGTTCACTAAAATAAATTAAGAGACTTAAACCAGATCCACATTCCAGGGACAGACATCTATAAATAGCTAGGATATGGGAAAGGTGACAGGCAGCCACAAGCTTAGATGTTTTGTCCTGTAAACACTTCTAAAATAATCACCGGGCGGGGGGAAGCTATAAATTAAGACCAGAATTCGACTTCTAAATTTAAGAGATAGAAGAGGAAAAAAAAAATCTAAAGCTAAAAGCTTGTCTTTAAACTCATCTTCTTGCTTTAAGAGATCAAAGCCAGTCTAAATGTGCATTTGTTATTTAAAGGACTTTCGCTATAGGAGGGACAGTAAATGTCACTTGCACTTTAAGACCTGGATTCATCCCCCCTAACTTGAAATGTAACTGTGAAAGCTACATTACAAATGTCGCTCTAGGCTCCCTTTTCTTTTCCTTCATGGAAAGAAGCTGTTCCACATGGTGACTTAGCTTCATCAGTGTTTCAGTGATCCTTTGAAAGTTCCTTTTTCTACCCTATTCTATTCTAGGTGACTTATTGTAACTCCAGATAGAAGGGATCAGTCTGAATACAAATGTCCTAACATTAATATAAGCTGTTTAACAGTCATGTAGACTCTTTACAAGCGTTAGCTTCCTTTGGGCTCTGTTAAAGCGTTTCATCAACAGCTCAGGCTGATACCAGCCAAGAACATTTCAGGTGTGTAAGTACAATCCTGCAGATAGCCCCGCTGCCAACAGGCACTGTAGTCTGACTCTTGCCCTGTAAAAGCATTAAAATGTAAATGAATTGCAAATACAGGGGAAAAGGGAGATTCTTCTTACTACTGATTAAAGCAGCTGGAACTAGAGCTTTGGGATCTGTTTTAAATCCAGCTTTTAACCACTTACGCTACTTTTAGGACATCGCAGAAACACATTTTTCCCATACACATGCCTAAAGCCAGACAACACTTTCAGTCACATTTTAAAAGCCTGTTAAGGCCTGATTTTCTGAGATTCTTCACATCCCCGGTACTCCCTTCAAAGGGATTCATGCATTTAAGTTTAGTTGTGGTCATCCACACTTACTATTCACGACAGAAATAAGCATGCATCTTCAAGGATCGCTGTCTAAGGCAGACAACGTGGGTTTACATGTGTTCCTAGGTAAAGAAAGAGCTGAAGCGAAGAGGGTTAAAAGGAAAATAATGCCACCGCCCAAGATGGATTAGGAAACCAAGAATCAGGTACAACCTTCGGTAATTACCTGGTACATTAACCAAGGCTAGTTAAACCTGGCTGAGAGCTTCAGCTACCTCCTCCAGGTCCCAGCCACAAAAGTGGCAGCGCTGGGCACTGTAAACAATGCTGTGACATTCCACTAGGGACAAGAACAAAAGAACAGCAGTGCCAGAGAGAACTAATGGATGTATTAGAGATAATGGTCATATCCAAGGGTCTGTCTACTTGTGTTGCTATTCAGGAATTCTAGTTTAAATTAACACCTTTCCTTAATTTACCCTCATGCACTTTCAAAGGCTCCTTAGCAACCCAGTAGACAATGGGGCTTTCAAGCATGTTTCACAGTGGGGCTGTGTTTAAACTTCAAGACACATAATGGTCTTGTCTCCACATCAGGTACACCTCCCCTGGCTGTCCATTATACTTTTCGACAACTTGTCATTTTGGATTGTATATAGTGCTTTTGCCCATGTCAAGTTGTCATTATTATCCCATTCTGAGTACATTAGCCAAGACTATCCTTTTTAAAGGAAGTATAAAATGGCCTTTTTAAAACTAGAGACAGTAGTTTTTCAGGTCCCTGAGAATGGTGGAGGGTATTCGAGAATGTAAAGAGATTTGCATTGCCCTTCCTCCATCTACAACAATAAATCATCTCCTGGGTAGGTGCTGGAGCTTTGTAGCCTTATTCCAGGAGGCATTTTGATTGAAAGAGTTTTATCTCACTTCAACCTGAGACACTTGCATATACCAAGGAGCTGTCTGATTCTGGTCTGAACTGAGTGTGGGATACAGGAAAAAATGGGGAGAGAAAATCAGCACAGGATGCCAGCAGTGGCAGAGGGCTTGTGCTTTGCCCTGTGTGAGGCAATATGTGAAATACTTAACTTCAGATTGCACCACAAAGGAAAGAACAGAAAACTGGATGGTTTCAGCCATTTAAAATATTTTATCCAAGACTGTGGGGATCTGTAGCTGAAAACTAGGTGAATGTTAGTAGCTGGGGGAAACAAAGTTAACATTTGCATTGAATTCCTCATTGAGTCACTCTTGATCTTGCATTTTGTCTCCCTTCTCATTGCAGCTACACTTCCTAACCTTTGAATATCAGGTTGTTTGTCAGGGAGCAACAAAGGCTGGCAGCTCCTGAAGGGATGGGGATCTGAGTGCAATAACATGGTTGGCAGGGCAGGGACTTCACTGTCCAGGGCCCTGTCCCACAGCCCATGAGCAAGGTGCACACAGCAGGCCTAGAGATGGCCACCACATTCAGCTAAGAGTCCAGTTCATCAGGCAAGTTCATAGGGATAAGGCAGGGCCAAAGTCAAGCAGGACATCAGCCCATGGGTTGGGCCCAGCAGCGCAGGGCTGGAGACCAGCATCCTACCACATCACTGGGGCAGGCATCGCTGGGGCAGGGACTTAACAGCCCTGGGCTGGGCTGAAATGGTGCTCCTGGGCCAGAGGCAGGTCCCAGAGGAGCACAAGACTCTATCACCTCTGTTGTCAACTGATATCCAAGCAATGTACATAGAAACTTTCAACCCGGAAACTGGGATGAAAATGCTGAACATTCAAGAAGTTGTTATTGTTATTACAAATTCACAGCACAAACAATAGTGGTTCAACAGCAGCCAATGCATGCAACTAAAAAGGAACAGTACACAGTAACAGTAATTTGTGTTGTCTGTCTGAGGAGCTAAGCAGGTTTAGTTTCAGAGGGTTCTTCCATCAGCAACATCTTTAGATTATTTATTTGCATTATGTTATAATAATGTTTAGAAGTTGCAGGGGAGAGCAGGGATCCATGTTACTGGACACGATATGAACAGAAAGGAGGCGACTGCACTTGCTCAGTGAAAGCTAGCAATTTAAAGAGATGGCACAGGTGAATAGCAAGAGAAAAGATACATCATCAACCCTGTGTCATAGAGGTAGGGAAGCAAACTGGCCAGACTTCAGCCAAACAGCAAATCTGCTGTACCGTCAGGACCAAAAAGAACTGAAGCGAGGTGCAATGCCACGCTTGTGAAGGAGATAGGAACTGACATCATAAGCTGCGATCCAAAAAGCCAGATGCTGCTTAACCCTGAATGTGTCTAAGCTGCCTCCCTCTTGGACCAGGATAATCTTTGTCCCCCTGCTGAGCATGCCCAAAACTACCCCAACCAAGGCACTGTGGTTCTTCACTCCTGTTGCAGTCTGATAGAGATGCAGAAAATCAGCATGGTGGCACTAATACCCCCAGATATAACTTGGTCTGCCTGATGTGCTCTGATCCCTCCTACCACGCGTTGGCAGCTGCACACAGCATCCAGAAGAAAAGGCCAAGCTCCTTCAAAAACACACTGCTGCGGCCACTAACTGCTTTTTGTATAATCACCTGTTAGTTACATTACAGGGAACTGGAAACCTGGGCTCCAGATTTCAGTCCTGCAGATTTAAAGCCCACCCCACCAAGGAGAGCACCCAAACCTTCAGATTACAGAGCTGGTGTAGGCACCTTACATCCTTCTGACTCACCACACATGAAAGGATGCAAGACCCCTGGGCTCCATTCCCAAATGCATTTAACATTGGATGAAGACAAACCACAGAAAAGGAGACAGGAGCTCTGGCACTTGCTCCTAGACATGCTCCCTAGCTACTAAGCTACACTGTTCCAGCAACGTCGAGCTGCCTATTGATTAGTGCCCAGGCATTACATGCCCAGGTATTATGTCTGTTTTCAGTCAGGCTGAGTATCATATTCTGCAGCTGCATCATAGCTGCAGTCCAGTTATTCTAGAAAAGTTATCAAAGCTAGTGGTGCAGGATATTCATTAAAGAGATACATATAAGCACCATAAGCTATTCACAGAATTCAGGCATTCCTTATTCTAGACCTAAGCCTCTCTGTGCAGTCCTTTCATAGAACCTGAACATAAAGGAAACTAAGAAATCACAAAAATATCAAAACGTGTCTCAAAACTAGTCCTAATTTTTAACTTTTCCATTGAGTTTTTTAAATTGCATGTGCAAAGTATGGTAAAATACAACTTGCAAGCCGGTCTTACAGCTTGCTAACAGTGGTTAGTAACTAAAAGTCCACCACTGTCTTTACCATGATTGTATTAATTTCTTTACAAATCACTGTGGTTGGTTGGAGTTTTTTTCCAGAATACAAAAACTTAATTCCCTTTTCTTATTTTACTTGCCATAGCCTCGTGTTAGATGATTAGCCAGCTGATACAATAGTATGCTGCGATTGTCGGGGACTATTACAGCATCCAAACAACACAGGCAACCTTTTAGCATCTAGAACAACACGCCAAAACCCACATCTGATGGCAGGTGCATCCACAAGTGCCTTCTGATAGGTTCAAGGCGACCATGCTCTACTGACCAGCACCACCTACAGGTACCTCCATGCCAATTTTAGGAGGTTAATTTTTTAACTAGTTTTAACCCCTGCCACTCAAAAACCTCCGTTAATTTTAAAGAGTGAGATATCAATCTGTGCCTAAGCAAAGATGGTAGCTCTCTAATCCCCCTGGAGTACCTCATCGCTTGTTTGCTTGGATACAGAGAGTGGGCAGCTCATTCCCTCAAAACAACAGGAGGGTATGGCTTCAGTGTTAGACCCTTAAATCAATTCATTGGATCTCTGAACGTGGATAGCATTTTACAACTTTACAAGGCTAAGCAATGGGTTTTGTTTAACCCGATATACTCTGTAAGGCATAGCCGGGGGGCTCCAACAGGCCCTTGCACATAATCTGTATGAGCAGACAGGCTGTGGCTAACCATTAGGGCATGCGTACGCTACTCAGCCAATTTTATATTTAGTTGAGCCAAAACCCACTGCAGTACCTTCTCAAACAAAATTGTTCTTATATAAAAAGATCATCTAACAATGAAGGAAGGTCTGTTGATAAAGAGGAAAATCTAACAGGATTCAGAGGCGGAACTCAATACAATTTTTTTCCCCTCCTACCACCCCCAAATTTGCATAAGCCTGCTGTGATACACATAACAAAATCTGGCTACCAATGGTTTTGAATAATGTAAGCTGAAATCCATATCAAACAAAACCAGTAATGGCATACCATCCCAACCACATTTGCTGAGCTTAGTTTCAGGTCTTGGCAATGACAAACTAATTGAAAAAGCCCACTGCACAAAGGCAGTCTGTGGCAGCACACGTTTTCCATTTTCTGTCCATTTTTGTTCACACCATGAGGGTAGCCCCAGGTTTAATCACCATTTGCAGTCTTTCACAAAAGACCTATGTACTAAACTCTAAATGTAGGGAGATTCTGGTTAATGGTGCCAAAACAAAAAGCTGTGTGTTTGTTTCTACAGAGCTACAGAAACCCAAAGCTTCAAATTAAGCACACTTGTTATTTAGGAAGGCAGAAGCTATCACAGATGTCTTGGAAGTGTATTGGTCAGAAATGGATTATTTGAATTTATTTTCCCTATCACTTTTTAATAATCCTGTAACACAGAAGTCAGATCAACATCAGAACAGCAAGCAAAAAATGTGAACCTAGCCAGCCAAAGGGTGAGGAAAAAACAATTCTGTCTTGCGACAGCGATGGAGAAGGTTTAACTGACAAGTAGGGCACAGAGGCCTCTTGCAAAGTTGGTGGACTTCATGGAGGTAAGGACATGTTTCTTAGTCTTCATTAACCTCCTGCATCCAACCTGATTTTGGGACGCTGTTCCCACCCTGCATCCCTGTTAATGTCTCAATCTCTTCCTCCCATTCTGGGAGCATGACTCCCCCTGAAACACAGCCGAATGGCTATCCCACGGTAGGTATTTTCCAAACCTAAGTACACTGACTTCCTCTCACCCAGTGAAGAAACAGGGAAGAAGGAGAAATGGGACAGCAGCAGCCCTGGCTCCCCAAGGTATGCGTTGGCAGGGCAGGCAGCAGAGCCTTGGTTCCCCTTTCCCAGGGCTGATTTCCCCCTCAGCAATCTGCCCTGATACTTGCCCCTGTGTGGAAACCAATTCTAGAGGACTTCTTCAGGTAGCAGAGATGCTAGTAAGATTCTCCCAGCAGAACTCCATTTGTTGCCTTGATTTCCCCGCATACTTTTAACTCCTGAATGCTATGAAATGCCACAAAGCCCTACTGGTATGTCACTAACCACTCCAGCTTCACCACAGAGATGGCAACTCCTGACAGGGACTACTATCAATAGTCTCTGAATCACTTTGAAATGAATCAGACTGTTAAAATATTTAATAGTCATGCACCAGCTTGGCTGCTTCCTTACAAGCTCAGACCTTACAAATTATGAGTAATACTCGCATTGAACAAGGGACTCACATTTTAAAGAAAAATAATTTTGATTTCTCCCCTGTTTTTCCCCCCCACTGGCTAATATCTGAGCAACAATTTTCAGAGTGCTGATGAAAATCTTCTGATGAGATTGAATTATCGGATCTTTAAACAAAGGGGGAAAAAAGATTATTACTTGAATGTTTTCCAAGTTGTTTTTCTTTCTAAATAGTCATGCCATACTTCCTGCTCTCCAAAGGATGAGGAGGCTAGGTGGCACTGCAGGCTAATGGACCAGCTTATTATTACAGGAATTTAATTAAGTGAATTTGGTGATCTTATCAACAAGCTCCATGGATAATATAGATTTCTTCAACCCTCAATCACTTAAAAAATGAAGGCAACAGGCCTAAGTATATAATTTTGCAAGGTGAGTCCTGGAATGAATAGCCAATAGGAACCCACTTTTCCTGAAGTCCTGCTCATCCTTATAACTTCGCTTGAAGGAATGGAGTAAGTATATAAAAATGTCCATCTGGCTTCAGACATATATCAAAGTTTGCCTTTTCTGCCAGTTGCACACTGTAGGTGTCACGAACACTAAAGCACACACACATTCCTACCTACAGCCATAACCTAGCCTAACAGAGGCAGTGATATCTGCTTCTTTCTGGTTAAAGCCTGGAAATAAAATTTAAAATAAAATAATAAATTAAAATGAAATAAAATAAAAATAAAACAGCATCATTCTTCCTGTGTTGCCTACTCTGCCTAAGCAGTATGCCAGTATTGGAGGTTTATTGATGTTCCTATTAGGAAAAATTTATATCAGTAAGGGTGTTACGCAGGTATAGTCCTGCTGGATTGCAAAAATATACACAAAGTCCTACTTCTGCCAACAAAGCAAAATCCCATAGCAGGCTTCCTCCTCCCAGTGAACTCCGTGCCTTGCTCCATCAGCATCATTCCTGGCACCTCTCTCAGTCTCGTACCCCACCACGCGCACATGCACATGCCTCCTTGGTTCTCTGAATTTGCAAACACTGCCAGACCACACGCTTTAGCCTTGCTCAGGCCCTATCTTAGAGCGTACTACCTGTTGATCACTCCCACCGTCTCCAGTTATTTTATTCCACAAAGAGATTTATCTTTCAGCATGTCTTGAAAAAATACATAGTGCCTGCCTTGCCCTTACTTGCATCTTTGCACAGCAGTAATCACAGTCACCTTCTATAACAACAATAATTCTCAGGTATAAAAAATGCAAGGAAGGATCTCCAGCTCTGAATACTGACATTTGAAGGACAGGCATTTCTAGAACAAAAGCTCCTGCATGATTATTACTTAGAAAATTACTCCTTATTGAAAAGCAAAATACACCCTTAGCAGTATTCTAACAGAGGCAGAGCAAGTACAAGAAACAGCACTTGGGAGGACAACAATAGACTGAGGCAGCAAAATCTTCCAGCTTTTCAAATTTGACACTCCTACTTGTATAGCGTATTTTTTCTTCCATGCTTTATGACTTACATTTTGATTGGCACGTGTTAATCTAAGATTATGACGTGCCTTATAATGACACGAGGATTGTACCTTTCAGTGGTCCAGTAGATATTGTCTGAAGAACCTGGGGACTTAAATTATGCCTGTTTATCCAGTTCTCCTGTCTTATCCATTTTCCTCCCAGGTTCTTCTTGCCATAGAAGTCATCTTTGAGTCCAAGAGGAAATCCTGGCCAGGTAGCTCACGGTGACACGGGACAGATCTCAACAGCTCCTCTGCAAGGACAGAGGACAGCCCCTCTGCTTCTGTAATCCTGGAACAGCCAGGAGAGGGAGATGATCTACAGAGAAGCTGATGGGAAGAGGGGAAGGGGAGGCAGCAGCTGAAAACTGACCCTATTTGAACCCATCCTATCAGAGTCTTGGCACATTTGTGTCTCAGATTTTCAGAGGTGAGGAGACACCAGGCTTAGCTTCTGGTCTGTCCCCAACCTCTCTCTTGATTTCCACTAAAAACTCCACTTAGTTCTTGCCACCTATTATCTGATGAAAGGCAGGGAACTGATCTGGCTGCTGGCAGAATTTCTTTTTACTTTTAGGTGTGATAAAAAAAAGGGTGGGAAAATAAATCAACTGGGTTGCAAATCAATTGAGTTGAATGTCAAAGTAGCCATGGAAATGGCAACTACTTCTGGCTTTCCTCTTCAAAAGCTAAAAACCTCAGTTATAGCACTGCAGCACTACCTGTATTCTCTGTGACAATAAAGCCTTATGGGATACACAGACCCAAATGGTGCATCCTATATAATTTCCTGCTCACCACAAAATAAGACAGAGGAAAATGGCTGGCAGGCAGTAACAGACCAGCACAAACCCTTTGATGGCTAAGATGTCCCAAAGTGACAGATGAGAACTTTGCCGCATTAGCACTTCTAGCAAAGAGCCCTGGCTTGCAGACACACCAGCCTGCTAGCGCCTGGGCCACACCTCTTTCAGTGGGAAACAACTAATACTGCAATTAATGTATTTGTACCAAGGGGAAATGTTGCTAGCTGGGTGAGAAAGCAGCGACAGTTCTCCCAGTGCCAAACCAGCTGAGCTCAGCCACATAAGGCTCTGCTGTAACACAAGGGCTTGCTCCTGGCACTAAAAGCACTATGGAGTGACTAAGCCAAAGGTACAGTCTAAATAGGCAGAAAAAAGAAAAGAAAAATGATTTTAAAAGATACAATGGGAAGATCTACTGTGCTGAACTGGGTGGGTGGAGGGTGATTAAGGAGAAGCAAATTATTTGAATTCATCAGGCCTACCCATTCTGCCCCAGAATGGCCATCTTTAATGCTCTGGAGGCCCCTCTGGGATTCAGGAGACTGTACTGATTTTAGCACACAAATGCAGAGGCTATAGGCCCAACACACCATCAGAGAACGAGGGAGAGGGGTGCTAGACAATGAACAGGATTTGATCCAACAAAAAGACAGAAGCCAACTGAAGGGTGAAATCACAAGTGCAGATTTTGACCATCCTTAAAGGAACCAGTATTATTAGAACTTAAAAGGAAACTCTGATGAAACTGAAAATATTGGCATGGTTGTATTGGGTTTGTGTGGGCAAGGTTTGATAGAAGGGAGTCTTACAGGGGTGGCTTCTGTGAGAAGCTGCCAGAAGCTTCCCCCACGTCCAACAGCACCAGTGCCAGCCGGCTCCAAGACAGACCCAACACTGGCCAAGGCCAAGCCCATCAGCAATGGCGGTAACACCTCTCTGATAACATATTTAAGGAGGGGGAAAAAAATCCTGCACAATTATAGCTGGAGAGAGGAGTGTGATGATGTGAGAGGAGCAGCCCTGCAGCCTGAGAAGATGTGAGAGGAGCAGCCCTGCAGCCACCCAGGTCAGTGCAGAAGTAGGGCAGGAGGTGCTCCAGGTGCCGGCACAGATTCCCCTGCAGCCCCTGGTGCAGCGGATGGTGGGGCAGGCTGTCCCCCTGCAGCCCATGGAGGAGCAGATCTCCACCTGCAGCCTGGGGAGGACCCCATGCCAGAGCAGGGGGATGCCCGAAGGAGGCTGTGACTCCGTGGAAATCCCATGCTGGAACAGGCTCCTGGCAGGACCTGTGGCCCTATGGAGAGAGGAGCTCAGGCTGGAACAAGTTTGCTGGCAGGGCTGGTGACCCCGCAGGGGACCCACGCTGGAGCAGTCTGCTCCTGAGGGACTGCACCCTGTAGGAAGGATGGACCCACGCTGGAGCAGTTCATGAAGAACTGCAGCCCTTCAGAAGGACTCAGGCTGGAGAAGTTCATGGAGGACTGACTGTCTGCCAATGGGAGGGACCCCAGGCTGGAGGCAGGGGCAGAGTGTGAGGAGTCCTCCCCTGAGGAGGAAGCAGCAGCAGAGACAACATGTGATGGACTGACTACAGCCCCCATTCCCCGTCCCCCAGCACTGCTCAGGGGGAGGAGGTAGAGCAAATCAAGAGTGAAGTTGAGCCTGGGAAGAAGGGAGGGGTGGGTTTTTTTCTCATTATCCTACTCTGATTTGATTGGTAATAAATTAAACTGATTTCCCCAAGTCAAGTCTGTTTTGCCCATGACAGTAATTGGTGAGTGATCTCTCCTTGTCCTTATCTTGACCCACAAGACTTCTGTTATATTTTCTCTCCCCTGTCCAGCTGAGGAGGGGGAGTGATAGAGCAGCTTTGGTGTGCACCTGGTGTCTAGCCAGGGTCAACCCACCACACATGGACATTTTTCCTCAAAGGTGTTCAGGGCTTCATTAAATACATATGCATGTGGGTGGTATATTCATATGTACATATAGATTCACATACATATAAAAAATTTAACTTTTGCCAAGAATTCAGTGCATTGTTTTCACTTTGCTAAAATCCCCGTACCTGCTCCCCAGAGTCTCTCCATGGACAATGGAGAAGAAGGGAATTTGCTTCTTTTGGTAAATCCCACTGAGACTGAGGGAACCAATGTTTCCTGAAAAAAACCAAAACCCTAGCCTTTTGGACGAAAAAGCCCCTTTTTACTAAAAACACATTGCAACAGAACAGCTCCTGTCATTAGAAAGAAAAGAACCACTTACAAAATGGAATCCCAGCAGGAACCCTTCTCCTTTCCCAGCTTAAAAGCATCCCAGCTTCATCAAGCATCAAGACCTCAACGAATTCAAGCAGCAGAACTCCACCTGCAGTCACCAAGTCACAGGCATACACGTCCTCTCTCTCTTACTCAGAGAGCTGTCATGCTAATAAATGCAAGGGGGTTAGCTGTATTTTGTATTCCAGGCATACTCTAAAGGGGCTCTTGAGATCTCTCTAGGCTGATGGAATTCAGCTTTGCCTCTTTTGCAGCTGTTACTGATATCCCAAATGGAATTAGATGCACGTCAGGTGTTTTCCATTATACTGAACTGCATTGCTTTTGAAATCTCTCTGCTAATGACACCTCCTGTACATGAAATGAGAAGAGAGATTCAGATGCCAGATTCTGAAAAATGTTGGTTTAAAGGAAATTTCTTAAAATCAGCTTAGTGGCATCCCCTGTCCCTGCCACTCAGTTAAATTCATCCAACCTGGAATTGTATCCTGACCCCAGCAGCCGAGGGACATATCCTTTGCACCAGTTCAGCTGTGTTTCTGCCAAGATACACCTGTAACAACTCAGAACAATTCAGAACACTGAATTTTGCATCTATGAAACTCATTGCTAGCAGTAAGGTGACTTTCACATATAAGGTCTTTTTTTACACATGCATGGCACGTGTAACAGCACAGGAATAATCCAACCTTCCATTCCAACAAGGTTTTCATCAGGACTACATCCCCATCTCCCTTGTATCCACTCCATTACTCATCACTGGCCAAAGATGAGCTTACCTCCCCTGGGACTACAATGAAAGAGGGGCTCAGTCATTCCTATAAGAACTAAAGAATCTGCAACAGACTATAATCTGAAGAGTTCCCTATAAACTCCCCTGTGTTGCCTCACCACAGCTGTAAGAATCCGAAAGGGAGGTATCATCCAGAAAGAAGAAAGTAGGATAGTTCAAAACCACCATCCAGCAGGGTGCCTGAGGTTACAGAGGTAGGCTCAGGACCACAACTTCTTTGTGGTACACAGCAGCAGAGCAGTGGCAGTCAATGGCTGTAGGTAGAGCAGATAGGCAAAAGGCAAGGACTTTGGAGGAGAGAGACAGAATACGGAGCTACAGGAACCAAGGTGCAGCCACCGGAGGCACGTTTCACGTGTGCACGAAGACCAGCGCTATGCACTGTGCTGTCCACAGTGGCACCTCTGTCCACTCAGGACTAGCAGGGATGCATCTTTGTACAGATGCTTACCACATCTTGAAGCTCCCATTTTCCTTGATGTGTGTTCTTCTGGAACAGTTACAGAGTCAAAATACTTCAGTAATCTAATCTTTAGATGTACTCAACAAGGGTCATACCCTGTCCAGCATCTGACTTGCTGAGGCCAAGCTACAAGGAAACCAGTACCTTCACTCTCATTCATACCAATCCCATCCTTCCATCATGCCTGGCCCAAAGCATACTTTGCTCTTTCATACACAGCCAGTAAGACACCAGTGATACACAGGTCTTAAGAGTTATGATTGTCCATGTACCTGGGGTTTCCCAGTCTCACTGAGCTACACTAGTTTCTCAGGTGAAGGGAGAAAATGCATAGGCTTAGCAAGAAAAATTCTGTGCTTGTGCTTCTGGTGGATATAGCATATTGTCTGGAGGGTGCTCCACTAGTGGTGCTGCAAGCATGATGCCATTTTCCATCTTCTTGCCATCTCCCCTTTGATCGTCCTGCAGTCACACAGACCCTGCCTAACAAGAACAGCACTTACTTTTGAGCAACGTTTGCTGACTGCAACTGTCCCTGTCCAAAAAAAGGTGGGGGGCGGGCACTTCTCTCTGCTACTCTCTCAAAAGTCAGCACCCGGGCTGTTGGATTTATCCCCAAAATAAGCCCTGTGTTGATAGCAGTGAGGCTAAAAGAGACCAAGACATGTGAAAAACTCTCCAGGGAACCTTTTCAGCGCCATGTCCTCTAGGGAAACTTTCACCTTTCTCAGAGAAGCACTGGAAGGTCAGGAGATGAAAGCTTTGCATCAGATATCCTCTGCTCACCCTGAATGTCTGAAACTTCTTCTGTTTGCTGGAAGAAGGCCAGGCCAGAGCTCTGAGCACTGACAGGAGAAACCCGCTCCCACTCAGGTAGGAAGCCAAAGTCAGCAAGAGCAGAGGACATGACCACAAACGTTTTGCCTTCTGGCAACTCAGTTCTAACCCAGCTCATGTTGTGCCTCCAAACTGCCCAGGTGACAGATGTGTACTCCTTATTGCTTACTAGAAGAGTGCCAAAGAGAAAGGATTCACTGATCATACCCTCTCCCTTCTCCACCACCAAAGAAAATGCTATTTACCTAAACGAGGAGGAGGTATTCAACCACATGAGACAGCTACAGGATGGGTGCTCAAGGAACCAATACACTCAATTGAGCAATGTAGAGTGTGTATGTTTAAAACAGAAGCCCATTTCCTGAATAAGCCATACCTGCCAAGCAAAATATCTTGTTCTAACACATGGTGTCTTTGACATTTACCTTCAGTCGTGAGGAGACTTGCAATTCACAAGTGCCACAGCCATGTATGATTCATCAGCTGTCTCCACAGGACTGAAAAATAAATCAGATGGAAACCATGATCTATTTTATAGATGCTTATTAACACGTTTCTTAATGTGCCAAGTTTGTTTTGCTTTGCATGGTTGAAGGATTTTTTTTTTAGGATTTTTGTTTATTTTACATACACCTCAAAAGCACTTTGCCATAAAATGAGTTAAACCTTAAAAGTGTTTCCCCGCTCAGGATTCATGTTGTTTGCTTTGCTTTTTAAAAACAATGTCCCTCTCCTAATATATTGAAACTACAGACAGAAACCCCACTGAATTCAGAAACAAAAGCAGACCCAAAAGACACAGGGAGCAGATCAGATTTTAGTGCTAAGAAACAGCAGCAATTTCACGGGTCTGTGAATCACAGCGTGGGGGAAAGAGGAAGCATCCTACCACACTCAGGGGGCAAGGGAAGGCATGGGGAAAGAAGGAAGAGCCCATGTGCCAGCTAATGTGGGAGATGAGGTACAGTGCAATTCTGCAAGGTGCTGAGGGCCTCTCAGACAGCAATGACAACATCTTGTGGGGCCAAGTCTCTGGTCACTGAAGCCTAAATGCCCCTGTGATGTAATGCTCTTAAAAAGGAATTGCAAATGATTCCCCCCAGAAAAGAAGAAAGAATGCCCCTGTTCTCCCTGCTTCTGGGCTTTCTTGCAGTTTTCAGCATGTGTCTGCTGACTGATGTCCACTTAGCCTCACTGAACTCACCACTGCTGTGTATAGACAGTAGCAAAGGCTGGATGTGGCCATGATTCTGGGGGGCGGGACAGAATAGGCCCTGGGCAGCAGCCCCTCTGTCGTGCAACAGAGACTGCATCACTCTGCAAATGCTGCTACATAGAGGTGATCCCTGCCAGTGCCTCTACTGATCCCCAAACTGCAAACTGCTTCCTGTGAGGCTTTGACTCACAGGCTGTAAGTGAGCAGCACCACTACACTTTCTAGATGAGCTCATAAAGACTGTAATTCCTTTTCATGTCCTGAAAACCCGGAGCACAGTGACAGCTTGCTCTGAGCACTGCAGAAAGCCCATTCAGCAAAATTTCACTGGCACACGGGTCCAGACAGCCCCAGTCTCCACTTCCTCTGCCCTTCCAACTCCGGAGTACTGTTAAGGCTCCAATTCCTTCTGCTCTGCTTCTAGATGGCTGGCTACCGAAATCCAGGGGCACTAGGTGTCATCTGCAGGATTGGGATTGCATGGCCACTCCATCACAGGGAAGGAATAAAAGATCCCTGGAGCAGAAGCTAACAGGGGACAAAGTAAAACCCTCAGTGTCCCAGTGCAGGCAGCAGCAGCTGCAGTATTCTGGGATGTCCCAGCACTAAAAATAGTTGTGACTATAGTAGAGCTGTTTTGTTGACACATGCCACCATATAACTTGACACATGCTGAGCTGGCCTTACCTACTACAGCTTACAATAGTCGTGTTTATAGCTGCAACCTGGGAGGTATCTTAGGATTAAATCCAAAGCCTGTCACCAAATGCAGACACATACACACACTCTCACAACTTGCACATCTAAACTTTTGAATAGTTCTCAGACAAATGGATTTTGTAGGTAGTCCATATGTAGTACAGGCATGCAGAAGTCCATATATTTAAGCTGTACCTTTGTTGGGGATGCTTATAAACATAAAGCTGAGTGCATGAAAACAGAGATGGAGTAGTTGTCAGCCAGAAGTGACAGCCTTCAAATACTGTAACTCCTGGTTTAACCTTCATTAAAAATGACAGAATAAACACACAACTGTGGTGCTATGAGAAGGAACCACTTGCAGTACAGGTATCTCCTAATAGACAGCAATATTCTAAAGAGGAACTCAGATTATCAAACTCATCTAGCTCTATTCCATTTAATTAAAACATTACTAGCAATTAGGGAACTCCACTGGTTTCCCTCCTCCCTCCCTCCTGATCCTCCCCATCCTTGAAATTCAAATTTGAACCACCTTGAAGCATGGAGGGTGTTTCAGCTCTGGATTAATTTCAAACCAGTAGGCAGGTAAGTCAAGCAATGGAGTTTGGGCTGAAACTCCAATCAAAACTTCTTTAAAGCTCAGGAGAGTAGGGCTGAGAGCTGAAATTCGGAGTATTCGCTTCCATTCACAGATAACCAAGGAGATATTCAGCCTTTCAATGCCTTTCAATCACATCAAGAATGAATCTGTCCCATTAGACCTGACAAATCTGCACAATTTAAGTCTGGGGCCAAATAAAGGTAACTGTTACCAAACATTTTCACCTTATTGGCATATCAGCTGCAAAATATCTTTTTTCAACTGATAACTGTGAAGAGTCTGAGCTAAGAAAACTCAGCAGACCAAAAAAAAAGAATGAATTGAAGCATAATATGGATATGTCAGAAAAACAGTCTGCAGAGTGAGGGTTCAGAGAATGACACCGACAGCAGGATGGATCAGATACAAGTATATTGGAAATCAAACCTTACAACTCCATAGTTGCCAAACCTACTTCCCTCCCCTACCCTCCTCCAGATTTGTGGAAAACCTGCTAGACTAAAAGAAGGCATTGCATTAAAGCCAGGTAAGAGAGGCGACCATGACATCCCTCTTTTTTTCTTCTTGAACTAATCCAGTATCAGCAACTAAGCAGGTCTTTCAGTCCTAATTTTGCAACCCTGACCATCTTTTACAATTTTGCTCTGGCAGATAAATGAATAAATAAGGAAAGCCATTTTAAAACCTCAGATCTTGTTTTCTGCATTTGTATGCATCACGTTGTTCAGCTCTGGTAGAAAGTTTAGCATGAGCAGTACCTCACCTAATTAAATCCAGCTACCCTGCGAGCTCAAAGTGTACTTTGTGCCACTGTTAGCAATGCTCCTGCGATTCTACCACTCTACTGTTGAATTCAGGAGAGACTCCAGGGTGTGTTTCTGCCGATTAGGAAGACTGCCAGCTGCTTATTTGCCTCCAACCTTCCTGTTGCTGTAACTGTTGATGTTTGAAAGAGGGAAAGATAAAGACAAGGGAAGGAGAGGGCATTTTGTGGACAAAAGAACCTTATCTCCCAATATTCTTAAGTGATCTTCAATTCTGAACAAGATACAACAGTGGAACAACCTGGAAATGGAAAGGAGCTGTTAGAACACCACTAATTACTTGGCTCTCCACAGAAATAACATAACTACCTCTAGGGGATGACAGTATTAATTCCCCCAACACTAGAAGGTTGCTATAGCTTTATTAAATTGTCCCAGAAGACAAAGCACTACCTTTGGGAGCTCTTCCACGTGCTTCACTGCAATATTATTAGATCATTCTTTCCTGAATCTTTCTGGGTGCTGCCATCTGTAAAGGGTTGGCTTTGACTGCTATACAATTTCAGAGCTTGTGGGAGTCACAAAAACACAGTCAGTGACTTTTTGATGAGCTGAGCACTGACAGCTGCCCAGAAGAGTCCCTTAAAAAGAAACACAGTGCCTTCCAGGGGGAGTCTCTGGACTCTTCTGACCTGCAAAACATCAGCAAAAACACCAAGGAGTCAGTGCAGCTTTCCTCTGGCATCTCAACCAAAAAGCATACTATCTCCTAAGATCAGCTTCTGTTCCGGAGGACAGGAACGTAGAAAACACTGTATGATGTTCCAAAAAGGCACAGGGAGGAATCTGGAGAACTGTGAGCAAAAAGAGTCTTACTTCTCCTCCTGGCAAATTTGAGTGGTGAGAGAAGAGGAAAAACTGAAGTTCATGGAGGAGTGAAGCAACTAAGAGTCTCTACCCAGAGCTCACCCACAGGAGGCAGGACCGGAGCTCTCTCTTTGGAACAACCTTTGCATTTAACGACACATTGCCAGACACATCAGCACCTTGAAGAATATGCCATATGTGGAAGTTCAGCTGACTTGAAGCTTGATAATAAAGGTAGGAACCTATCATAAACAACATAATACATACTGAAACTAGTAGAAAAACTAGGACCTATTATTTAAGATGCCATCTGAAAGAGTTTAGCAGTCTCCACTCCAAGCATGAGCACACATCACTGCCCAAAACAAAGGCATTTCTGGGGCTGCCCAGGGACTCTAGAAAAGGGGCTAACGTGTACATTGCTTTTCTTAGAGGGCTGCCCATACATATTTGCAGGAGCGTGAGGGAGCAGGCAGGAGAAACACAACAGGAACCAGCACAGAGCCGGAGAAGGAAGCAAAAAAAACCTGACCAAACAAGCAGAAAGATGGCTCGGAGAACAATTCAGCAAGGGAGTTTTGTGGTGAGATCCAGGTATCTCCTTGAAAGAGACAAGGAGAGAGCACAGACACTACCTGCTACAGTAGATAAGAAAAGGACCTTGAATATTTTTGTAAATTGGAAGGTAACACCAAAGATTCCTAACTCTACCATCAATTTCTTTAGTATAAATAACCCAAAGGGATCTGGACTGTGAGCAGAAAAGGATGAGGCCTAGATGTTGAACCTTCAGGTGACTAGAAACACAGTAAAAACATGCAGTCTTAATAAGACCAGCATCTCCTTCAGAGAATGGGAAAACAAGTTTGTTTTACCTAATTTTAAAAGGCTCAGATAGTAACCTGGGCAAGTTAGACCTTGCTCATCTTCTTAATAAATCAGCTGCATAGCTCCTAGAAAGCAGAAACATAAAGATACCCCTGCAAGATTATGGTGCAAAGAAAAAGCATCCTCTATTGTAATTCTTTGATTGTATCAATAAAACAGTTAACAGGAGAGAACTAGTGACGAAATTCTATTTTTGGAAGATGTTTAGCAAAGCTCCTCATGGTGCAGTAATGAGTAATTATTGTTTGAGCTGCAAGAAGTACAATTTGACCATTCTGATCTATGACTGAGGGCAGAAAAATGGGAATAAACAAACAATTTTCTACAATGACAGAAGTTCAACAGTAGGATCCATCAATTTTCAATACTTGGATGTATTTTGTTTAAAATACGTGCTAGTGAACTGGAAGAGAAGACAAGCAATGTGATAACAGTATTTCAAGTGATACCATTACACAGAAAAGCAAATTTTATACAGGAAGGTGATACCTTTTATCTGACTAATAGATACAGCTGGTAGAAAACAGCCAGCATCTAGGCATGCTAACTCTCCTCCGACCCGCCTGTCTGTTTTCAATTCTGATCAAATAAAAGGATAATAACATCTCCCCATGAAACTTGCCATACTTGTATCTCTAGGTAAAGATGTATATAACAGTACCAGCAATAGTATTTAGAAGGAGGATTTTCAGAAGGACCTTTATGCTTCCAAACATAAGGTAATGACTAATTACAGAGGTTTATAAAAAAGACCATCTCCTCAATGCCTCCTGTGGGGTCCATTCCATTTTCATCTGAAACAGCCAATACTGGTCCCAGACACAGACTGGAACTAGAATCAGGCCCTAACTGGAAGGATCTCTGAACTGTTCCAGAGCAGCAGTGCTTCGATCCCTATTACTTTCATGATACACACTCTACTTAGATCATCACTGACTCTTCTTCTAACATAGTCTTTTTTAATATCACCTTATAAAAAGATTATTTTACCCATGTGCCTCCACTACTACATTTCTTTTTGCCAGTAACAGAAGTAGTACTCAGGGTTCAGAAAAGGAATCCGCCCCTCAGTAGAAAAACACATTATGTGCTGACATACCTCACCTGAAAGATCAATTCCCACAGCTCAGAAATTCAGTTCATTTATTCATTAAGCAACCAGTTAACTTTAAATTCAGCACAGGTAAAAGCACAGCAAGAAGTGATAATCAGGACTTAAAAATATACTCAGCTCACGCTGAATACAAGCTTAAAATATAAAAATCACTTAGCAGGTTTCCTAATTAATGGCTTAATTTTCCCTTCTGTTAAGCCTCTAGTCTAGTAAAAAGTATCACTTAACTAGTTCAACCACTAGCTCTCCCTGTTGAGAAACTGTGATCAAGCTTTCTCTTTAACTTTCAGAAAGCACAAAGCAGCTTTGTATTGTTAATAGCAAGGGTTGTAACCAAGAACCATTCGGGAAGCCAAGTATACTTCTTCCTGCAGCATTTCCCTGGTCAAATTTTGTTTCCATTCCAGACAAAAATCTACTCCTCCATGGCCAGAAAAGCAGAGTTTCATGAAAGGGCTACTAAGATAGAATTTGTCTTGTCTCCTAGGCAAGAATTTGGTTTCAGAAGACATCAAAAGCTCTAGATCTTCAGGGTGTGTTTCTATTGCTTGTGCTACTAATGGGCAAAAGAGCACCTAAATATACTTCATACTGATGACTCTTCCATGAATTCAGTATTCTAGGGGTACTATTGTAGCAGGACTTGTGGCCAGACACATATGCTATGGGACATAGCCAAATCTCTTTGCACTTGAGAGCAGATTTTTATTGCTGCAGGGCAGTTGTGCCTTTCCCTGAGCTCGTATAAGCATTTATCTGAGGCACCTATTGCTACAGCTGACCAGAAGCAAAGTTACCTGTGTTGAAGGTCTCTTCAATTCAGAGACAGGGCAGGACTTCACCAGAAGCTCTGTAAACCAAAAACCAGCAGGCATTTGGATAAACACCAGAGTCCTAGAATATAGTTGGTGTCTATGAACTATTGCTTAGAGTGCTGGGGCACTGTCCACTTAAATAAGCATTTCAAAGTCTCCACTCTGAACAAATACTTGGTCCAGTTATGTATATTTGAATTTGTATGATGTTTGGACCCAGTTCCCTAGTTTGGAGTTGTCTCTCCTATGGAAAAGTTCATTATTATCATCCTGAAAGCAGCACAATCAACACAGCCTCTTGTAAAAGGGGGGACTGCAGTTTAGATAGTGAAAGAAGTGAAAGGCAAGAAGAACACCCCCTCTCTTCAACACAGATAACTCCACTAACAGGCAGATTTTTCTCCTGGTGTGTATAACTAGACACTTCTAATGTGCCACTAATTCTGGTTTGCAAAGCTGATGATGTGCTGGGTAAAATATTAAAGCTCTCCATTCTTCTATCCTCTTCCTGCTCTTTGAAGGTTATTTCAATAATCAACACATATCCTCTTAGCCAAGGGAAAACAACACAACCAGTCACTGATTCTGGCATAGATCATCTTGCTGGAGACCCTCTCCATGCAGCCATGTGTGCAAGCAGCTGTGAACAAGTGCCTATGAGCATCAGCTCTTGAACAGTCTGTGTTGTTAAAGCCTGGGGATAAATACACAGGCCCCCAAATGATAAGCTTAAACCATACTAACAACTGTTTGAGAAAGAGTTCCTTCATCAATAACAGCTATTAGCACATCCAAAGTCTGACTCATCTCTTTCACCATCTGCGCCAACATGTCATTTGCATTAATTCCTCATTTCCCTTGCTCTGCATTCTTCTTTGCATTCATGCTTCCCAACTTGCAGGAACATTTATCTGACCCTTCCCCTTAAAACAACAACCATCAACACGTGTATTTAGATGAACCACTGATCATAACCAAGAACACTGCACTGATTTGATATTGCCATCTTGGGAACCAAGGAATTGAGAATTGCTAATGAATCACTAATGCTCGGTAATTGTATCTTCAACAGGCAGTGATTGTATAGATGGGTCATTTCTGTGTGTACACAGTATTACTTAATTTTTTTTTTCATCCCTACTCTACTAGACAGTTAAAAATATATACATAGAGAGAAAGTATATCAGTGTCCTCCTGAAAAGTATAGGAGCTAAACCACACAAATACTACGCATCAGAAATAATTTGCCAGGCCAATTGTTAAAAGACAGAAATACGCCATTACTGGTGGTTTCACAAAACAAGCATCCTACTTTCAATACCTTAGATTTAATCCATACAGGAGACGTATACCTTTAAAAGGCAAGTCAAGCAATTCAAATTAATCTCTGAATCAGAACGTCAAGAGGAGAGCTTTGGGGCACACTAGGATTTGCTTCCTGCTAACCCATCCCTGTCCTACAGGTGATAATTACCTCTCTGCCTTTTAGTAAAGGGCAAATAGAGTTCTTCTCCACAGGGAAGAAACACTTCTCTCTCTCCTAAGTTGGATATCTGATTAACATAATGAAGTTAAATTCTGAGAAAATGCATTGGCCTGTATTTAGCCTCAAGTTTGTGGTTTCCATTTCAGGCTTGAAAAAGTTCTCTTATCCCTCCAGTGCATGGAGGAGCTGGTGACAGGCAGAAAACTTTCAGAATTATGTGGAGAAAGGTCACGTATGTTTTGCTGATAGCCCAGCAAAAAAGCAATGTATTTCAGGCATTGAAAAAAAAATCACTAGAAGGCCATAGCAAAGCAAAGTTCTAGAGAACAGTTTCCAGTTTGGTGCTCTTAAAATAGATCAGCATTTGACAAGCAAGAGAGACAACTCTCTGGCATCCACCTTCTCCTCCCACCTGCCCGCACTGCCAGGAGAAGCGTGGCAGGAACACCAGCCTAAGATTGCTTTTCTCGTCTCAACGCGAGACGTTCATCCTCTGTATCCCCTGTTGTTAAGCTCTGAATCAGAAATGGTTGCCACCTCTAAAATGTTAAATATCACGACTGTCAGAACCTATTTCAGTAAGTTGAAGCCATTGAGAGAAAATCCCTTTAACTTTAACTACTTCAAAATCAAAGGCATGTTGGCTTTTTGCAAAAAATAAGCCTGCATTTTGGGAAGGTAGGGCCTGCTTCTCAAAGAATCAGCACAGATACTCACAAGACATTGATCAAGGCACACGCAAGCAGTACCATAAGATGGCCTAAACCTTGTCTTTTAGCAACAACTGTTGAATCCTCAAGGTCATCCAAACCCTTCTCCTTCTCCAGCCCATCTTTTATAATCAGTGCCTTTCACATCCAGCCCACATCTCCAAACTGCGGTGTTCACCTGGAACATCACCATACATGTTCTGATGCCAGCATTTAAAATAGCACTTAGAGATGGCAGTAGCAGGGTACAGTGGTTCCCCTGAAGCAGCAGTTTGATTACAATTTTTTTTTCTTTAAGCATTTGGTTTTATTTTCCAGCTTCATACCGCAGCTTCAGAACAGCCTGTTCTCATTCCGCTGATCATTGCTCTTACATCCTCCGTTTAGGATTTTTATACACTACAAATTCAGTAGCCAAAATGGGACACACCAGCAGTTCAAGGAGAGATTAATTAAAGCTTGCCTAGCAGGGAGAACTTGAATATGGAACGGGAAGGCTTTTTCCTCCTCATTCCAGTGTGTCTAAATGTTCACACAAGAACATCTGAAGTCCTGTTTCAACCTCTGAGTCAAATGCAGTGGAGCCCATAAACCACTGTGCTGTTTAATTTTGGTACAGATTCAAACACTCCCTTTTCACTACCATTAGAAAAAAAGTTAACAGTTTGATCAGATTCCTTGACAACATCTATGCAACACTTCCTCAGTGGTTTATAGTTAACTGGCAAATCTGGTACCACTTCTAGGGAAAAAAAATGCAAACAATTTACGAAAAAGGACTTAAGACTGAAATTTCTTTGCAGAACTGTGATCTTCAAGTGCCGGGATGGCAGACAAACTGGCTTTTTGCAGCACTCTTGCTGCAATTCAGCCACGTGGCATGTGATGGCTCCGCTGGGACTCAGAAGCCCCACACTGCTGCAGGAACTCAGATGAAGGAGCTGAGGAGCTCGGTTTCTGCAGGGAAGCTCCCAGGCTAGAGGAGGACTGCTATGCCAGGCAGACCGCAACTCTGCCATATGTCCCACTGACACCCACCCTGCTTCTGCAAGACCTCTTGCACCTTTTGTGGCCTTACTTCCTACCTGATTTCTGCTCCATTCCCATGCGACCCAACACAGCAAAGCCAAGAACACATGAATACTTCCCTTGTAAAAGAGCACTTTACAGCCAAAGGTATTATCTTTGCCATTAGAGTGTGTGACCAGCATGCCTTTTTGTGCATCAGCTGACAAGTCTGTGGAGGAGAATAAGCAGAGCTGCATAAAGCCGTCTCTTAATTCACTAGAAACCCTCCTGAAGAGAATTATTTACACACTGAAAGAAGAAAAAAATTCACATAATCATGGATTACTACTCACCTTTTAAAATGAAATTTCTGAACTATATTCCCAAACTGTACTATACTTGCTATACTTAGAAAGAAGTGAAAGAAGCCCTAAATTTTACAATTCTTTTATCCCGTTTCCTTCCATGTTTTATTGTTTCAGTGATTTAGAAGTTTACTAAAATATGCTGAGGAGCAATGAATGCAAAAGACCATTTGGGGTAACTGTGAATCCACTACTTTATGTTTTGCTTTTGGACTCCCATACAGCCTATGTACATAAGTGGCATAGCAAATATTTCGCAAGTAATTTCTTTCATACAGTCTCCAGTTCCACCCGTGAATGCCCATGCTAACAACTTTTAACACCAGATTGCTAGTATCTCAATCATTCTAGATTTAAAAAACACCTCTAAGAACCCAAGCATTTTCCTGCACAGAACCGTCTAACTTAGACTATTTCCAATTTAACAGCTTGATGTCCTTCAATTAATGTCAGCAATCTACCCTGAGAACTACCTATGAGCTCTAAATTTTAAGTGATTCAGGGGAACCGAGCTGCTAGTCTATTTGTGTGAATGTTGTTAACATCCAGAGTAGCTCTAATGGTTCATCAAGTGCTTATTACTAGTTAGCAGCTGAAGCAAGTGGCTGTGTCAAAGATGAAAAACCAGCATGGCTTATACCTTACACTGCTACTTCTCCATTCCCAGAAAACAGTGTTTAAATCAGCCAGCCCCAGCTGTGTTCCACGGCTTGCCTCCGCTGCCCCAGTCCAAGCAGTCCTACTGAACCAGGCTCAGCCATCACTTCTTTTAAAACTCATTTCCTTTCCTTTAGGAGCAAGCTTCCCTCACACACTCAACTATGCATAAGAACAAAGCCATTTTCTTCAGCCCTTCTTTTCTCATCCACTCTAAGACTCTCCCAAAAACTTTTCCCAGACATGTTGTTAGCCACAGATATATAGACAACCCTGCTCTCCAGCACAAGTACAGCTGTCTTCCCCAAATTCTCCTTGCCTTTGCTTCACTTTCTCTCTTTCTCTCTTCTTTTTCTGGAAATATTCTGTCCCAGCAGAAGAATGACATGCTTAGCATAAACTGCACTCGTGCTGCACTTTCCAAAATAGTGGATACATGATCATCTGGCTGGTGAGTCCTAAGATCTGCCTATCCTGCTCATCCAACCCAGATGATGGCATATAGGTCTAATGTGGACTGCTATGCTCTAACAACTGGAAACGTCTTTTCTCGCAGCACCACCCCAATCAGGAACTTGGAAAGGTGAGACAGACACATCATAAGGGCAAAAAGAGAGCTGGGAGCTGTCACGACATCGACACAGGTCTTCAGAGGCATTCCCAAAACTGGGATCCAGCCCCCACTGCTGTAAAGACTGGACCATTCTGCTTAAAATATTGATACTTGGCAAGAGCTTCTAGCATCCACATACTCACAGAGTGAAGCTCGTGGGGCTTCTCCGGGCTGAGTTCAGAGCTGATCAGAGCCCTCTTGCTGCTCCAACTGTGCAGCACCCACTACCTCAGAGGAGAACATGCTCATGCTCATTCCATCCTCCAACACCTGGCAAACCAGCCAGAATGAGGGCAGTCACAGAACTAAATGCCAACATCCTTTTCCAAAGGGAAGAGAAAATGAATAAGTAAGACTAAGTCCAACAGCTAGTTCAGAGCAACCAAGGGGACACAGTTGAATTAACAAATATCAGTATCTGCTGACTAGAGCAGTAATTTTTCTATGACAATTGCTTTTGTGTCACACTAAAAAATGCAAGCCAGGCACAAATGCTAGGCTGCTGAGAGGTGGTGAAGAGGGATGAGAGGGAAGAGAACCTTACCAAAGGGAAACATGGCTGGAACACTTGGACACAAACACAAGCATGAAAGCTTGTTGAATGATCTCCAATCATTCACATACTAGTTTGAATAGTTACCCTGCATACTTAGCACAATTAACTCTTCTTCACTAAGAGTGCCAGCCTAGGAAAGTTGGTTTTGGCAGCCAGGTAGGAGATATACAGTGAAATTTGCCTGCAATCAGTTACAGCTGCAGCTACAAGGACAAAAGCTTTCAAATTTGACAAGGAGAGCCATTTTAAGTCTACAGAACATCACTCTTCCTTTAAACCAGTGTACGTTCTCATTGTATGTGGATCCTTCTTCAAAGAAGTTTTAAAAGGCCTGGAGTCCCCCTTAGCTGTACATGGGGAGAGAGCGAGCAGAGCTCCAGAGAGGGCATGTACCAAGCACGGATGCAGCAGGTACCTAAAGCTAAGTGACAAGGAAAACCCTGAGGACAGGGCATAGTTAAGGCCCTCCTTCAGACTTCTCCACGTAACCCTTCCCTTGGGCCCCCAGCCAGTGGGACACTGTCTCATCAGTAAGTTACCTTCTCTTTCCTTCAACCTGAGTAGAGGAAAACGACTTCCAGAGGTAAAACCCACATCAATAAATTAGGAAACAGGAGGGGAGGGAAACTGGCTCATAAAGCTCACTTGACCTGATTATTACCCTTGTATCAGCTTCTGCCAGCAAGAGAACAGATGAAGTTTACTGACCATTCAGATGTAATCTACTTAGTACTATGCAGATACATGTATTTAAAAAAAAAAAAATCTATGCCATATGCTATCAAAACACATCTGTTCAACAGACAAATAATACAATAATCAGGAGATCCCAACAGTTACTGAAAAATCATAACCATGGGGGGGAAGTTGCCTCTGTACCAAACTCCATCCAATGATCTGGCAGAAGACAAAACCGGTACTGCTAAAGATAGTGGACTGGTAAATAACACAGCAGACAAGGCAGAGACGGTGGAATCTGGGCCTGTCAGTGTGCACAGCCAATTTGAACAGGAGATGCAGTCATTCAACAAAAGGCAAAGTCGGACACCTTCACCCATACCATGCAGGTCACATCTGGGTATAGGCGAGGATTTAGAAGTCAGAATATACAGGCACTTAATACTCATCTCTAGTGTCACACTATGACCAAAAGTGATTGCTCGTTTGGTCTACAAACTGGAACTAAGAGAATTTACCTTTCATGTGGCGATGGCGTTTATCTGTGGATTACAGATTCCTTAGGGCACTTGAAAAAGCAGACAAAGAGGGGAAAAGCTGTATGCCACTCACTACAAGAAAGATGTTGCATTGCTGGAACATGTCCAGAGGAGAGCAACCAAGCTGGTGAGGGGTCTGGAACACAAGTCATACGAGGAGCGGCTGAGGGAACTGGGGTTACTTAGTCTGGAGAAGAGGAGGCTGAGGGGAGACCTGATCGCCCTCTACAACTGCCTGAAAGGAGGCTGTAGTGAGGTGGGGGGCGGCCTCTTCTCCCTGGTAACAGACGATAGGATGAGGGGGAATGGTTTGAAGCTGTGCCAGGGCGGGTTTAGGCTAGACATTAGGAAAAACTTCTTCACCGAAAGGGTTCCCAGGCTCTGGAATGGGCTGCCCAGGGAGGTGGTCGAGTCCTCATCCCTGGAGGTATTTAAAAGACAGGTAGACAAGGTGCTTAGGGACATGGTTTAGTGGTGGGATGGCAGGGTTAGGTTAAAGGTTGGACTCGATGATCTCAAAGGTCTTTTCCAACCAAAGTGATTCTATGATTCTATGATAAAAGATTCATAAAAGCTATTGAAGAAAAGCCAGTTCTTAGGTGTTGGGCTTAAATTTGTTTTGCAGGTGTCTGCACCTTCACAAAAAAAACTTTAAGGGTTTGCAGATACAACTGATATGGAAAATTTCTAGTATATGGCATTGGTATGCTCAGTAGTGAGACTCTGCACCATGGCTGGGGTGTCTGCATTTTACAAGCAATACAGAAACACTGGAAAGGATGCAGGAAGCCATAGAATCTGCTCCAAAAGAGAAAGTATCTTACAGTGAGAATCTTAAAGGGCTCAGTTGGCTTCATTTGTTAAAAATAATGTGAGAGGTAAGGCAATTACAACACACAGATCCCCTCAAAGGGAGGGACTATCATTTATTAGAGGCCTCTTTAATCTAGCACAGAACAACCTAACAAACCAGTTGTTGGAACCTAAAGGAAAACTGAAAGCAAGGCACCTTTCCCTCCCACACCCTTTTTTCTAGTTTGTTTTAATTAAAAAGTAGTGCATCCTTCTATTCTCACATCAAGTCTGGCTGCTCTTCCTCACTGTTACACCTAAGTCAAATACATATTATTAGCAGATGCAATTCAGGAGACTTGGTGAGACACAAATGCCTAGAATACACAGCAAGTCAAACTAGATGGATTTGTCTTTAAACTATAGATATGAGAATCCAGGCTTCAGCAGGTCAGTAAGTTCACAGTAAGGTTGAGGGAACAGATGAGAATGGGAGAAAAAACACAAGGATTTAAGAATTGTGGCTGCCCTCAGCATTAATGGCAGGTGAGTTCTTAAACCAAACATAAGTTACAGTTAGGATGCTTTTTATGTTTGTCTTCGAGATTTCAACTTATCTTTTTTTCAAAACTCAGAGATTTAAGTCGTAACAAAAGCTAAAACTCTCTGAGCACTTGCATTTACAAGCTGTCCTCATTAGATATTTTCTTAACTCCCTTCTTCCACAATGATAGAAAATGTATATATAGTACTCAGTGTAAAGATGAAACTCAAGGCTAGAGAAACCACATGACTTTGGAAAACACACAAAGTTTAGGTGAGACAGCCCAGCTGCTGAGAGAAAGTAACATGAGCCACAGCTCACAGGAGAGTTTGGGGTTGAGGTGTATTTTCCACAAGGTTTTTGTCAGTAAATGGGACAAGAGGTGGCTGGGGATTGGGAAAGGGATTGTTTGCACTCTTCAGACACTGGTTTGAAGGCAGCAGATGCAGAAAGGTGTTCCTGAGGGTTAGACTGGGTAGTTTAAATTCCAAGTAAAAACTACTATTCAGACTTCTGGAAAAGCCACCAAGTTAATGGTGTGGTATTAAAAGTATTCAGTAATTGTGAAATGAAATCAAAAGGAACAGTATGCACCAGAAGGGCCTTTTCTTGCTCAGTAAGCCACATCAGTTATTTGGGCATTGGATATAACCATCCTCCCATAATAAACTGCCTGCAACACAGATGGCAACCATGTCTGAACAGTATCAAAATGCCAAATTTGAAAGGTAACAAAAAAAATATAAAAACACCCAAAAGCTTTGCTTTCTCTGCTTACTTCAATGGGAAATGAGTACAAGTAACCACCCCCTTCTGCAAATCCTCATCCTCCCAGCCTGTTCCACATACTCGCTCTCACAAAAACGCAACTCAGCCAAGAGCTAACAAGAGGTTTGTCCCAGACAAACATTCTTCTCACTATCTGCATCTTCATTCTGACGGCTGGGATACAACAGCATCAAGTTCTAATCACCTGTCTTAACACACACATGCTCCACACGGACACCACAGCCAAATATTCAGAGCAGATTACAGACAAGCAAGAAGCTGCATCTGCAAAGATCTGTCCAAACAGCAGCCCTTGTGCTATCAGGCATAACTGATTTGCAGGCCAAGGCACATCACTGCATGCATCAGCCCAGGCCATCCACCATCAACATATGTTCACCAAACCTCAAGTTTGTTCTCAAAGTCCCCTAAGAACACTGAACAAAATTCCTCATGTTTCTTCCTCCCCTTACACTACAGCAGTTTGTAGGCCAAAGCAAGATTTCATGTGGTCTAAGTGCTCTGAAACCCCGTGGTGATTTAGGAATGTCATGTGTAACAGCATACCATTTCTATCCACAGCAGACGGCAGGAATACAGCCCTGAGCAAACACACAACAATTCCAAATACATCAGCAACATCCTGCTACAATAACGAAGAACAGAGATAAGTAAAGCACCGAGACACCAGTTTTTCTTTGTTTGAATACATATATTGCATATGTGGGGTTTTTTTGGCATCATACAGACCAGCCCGTGCATTTTGCTTTTCTTTTACAAAGATAACAAACCACATTGATTTTTTGGCTACAAGAGAAACAGTTTTTACCCCACAAAGCTCATGTCAGCTGGGGCATTTAACACCATTCAAATCACAGTGAGGAGATGAGACCCTGCATGTAAATTCAGCAACACCCTTTCCAGAGCAAGGGTCTCTCCCTTTGGTTTTACTCACTAAGCCTGGCTTATACCTGCCAGTCTATCTCCTGAACATCATATCAGTCTTCACAAACAAGCAATGGCCAGGACAATCCCAGCATGCTCTCGGCTTCCCCCTTTCAAGCACCGTAAGATTTTCTGACTACAGAAAGCAAGTTAGCTGCTACAGAAAACGTTATCTGAAGTACTGCCCATGCTAAAAATAACCCCCAAAACAGACTTTTAACCCAAGAGACGCAGACTTCAACCCACCTGATGGATGGAGGGACTATTCCTTCACTACTAATTTAAAGACTCTTCTGCAGCTTCAGCATGCTCAAATCTCTTGCCACTGCTTATCCTCGTGATTCAATCATCTGCCTGTCTCTCTCTCTCTGGTATGCTGGCGTTTTGTAGAAGCTTTCTCCTAAACTCTGACCCAAGAATGAGCAGTCATTCTGACAATCCAAGTCTGTTTCTAGCAGCAGGCTATCTTCTGTCTTGATAGAATACCTCACCAATACTGCATACTACTGCTACATCAGCAGCTACACCGATGATTTTACCTGTGAAACCACAGATTAGATTTTATACATTTTTCTTAAGGCATTTATTTAGCAACAACCAACAAAAATTCAATGGAAAAAAATAATATACCCTCCACATTGCTTCTCTTTATTCATGGTTCAGACAGGGATCATCAGTTTCAAGAAAAATTCAGTGGAAACAAGGCAAAGCCTCTAGTAAATGTTTTTGATTTAAAACCACCCCAACCCCCACCCCCTTTAACCAAAAGTCACATCTTAAAACATGGAATAGGTGAGTGTGTTTGAAAGTTCATGGTGCAAAATAGAGCGGGATAGCAAAACCTCCTCAGATTAGTCAAAAACAGAGCTATCCCACTCTATACACGAACACAGTCATCTCCCTTCCTCTTTTCCTCTCTGCTTCCACCCACCCTGCAACAAAATCAAGAACATCAGCAGCAGCTTTATGATAGGCAATGATCCTTTTTGACATCAGTCTGTGATAAGATCGTTGATTCTCTATCTTTAAATTACATCATAGCTGTGTAAAATACGCAGTGATATCCAAAACGTGAACTCTTCACATCCGCTGTCGATACCTCAGCAAGATCCAGACTGCTGCTGCAGCAAGCGCCAGGCCTGGCACAAGAATGGCTGCTAGAGGAAGCCCACCTGATTCTCCATCGCCTCGATGACCCACAGGGCCATTTTGTGGCTGCAACTACAAAAAAAGAAAAGCATTTGTGTCAGAGCCCATCATGGGAGAGCCCCCAGTTCTGTGTCAGGACCAGGTGGTTCTGTAAGGATGTACAAGATGGTTTCCCCAGGTACCTGTACGCTCCACACATGGGAGGGTTAGAATGGCTTTGGATGGACTGAGCTTTATTGCAGGGTACCCAGTCATGACCAAGCACCCTCATGTTTCTCTTCCATTTTGTAAATTACAGCTGTAACAGCTGGGGCAGGGTACATCTTGTACAGCAGAAGCAATGACACACACGTTCCCAGTCTTCCCTTGATGCAGTTCCCCACGTTTCCTGGTGTCTTTACCAGGAAAAGGGCATCACTAATTCTCTCTGTTTTTCTTACCTGCCCTGTACACTGGTCCAGGAGATTTAACCCTTTTATTAAGGGAGTAGAAAAGGGGCCTCAACCCACCTCTCTCCACCAGCTTCAGGCTGATCGATATTTCCTTTGTCAACTACAATGCTAGGCAGGGATGTTCAAATTACAACAGTGGATTAAGGATTCTTCTCCTACATCCAAACTCGTGCCAGTATATTTAAACTATAGCAGCCCACATTTGTTCCTTTGTGGTGTGCTGCACACACATCTCAACACTAACATAAGTGACGACCTCTGAAACAACAGGGGAATTTTGTCTCCAGTAAGATTTTGGCCTCTGAAACAAAACTGGACAGCTTGAGATTCTGCCGTCACAGACACACCTCTATCTCTGAGAAAGGAGATCCATGAGAAAACACACCATACTCCAGCAAAACAAAGACCCAGGGACTTCTCCAAACTCACCTCTTCAATGATACTGTTACAAACAAGTAATGCATGGGTGATTACAGCTGTGGTCAACTAGAGAAAGCCATAGTCCAAACAAAATCTTCATATGCCTAATTCACACTGAGCACCTGGACATGGTATTTTTCTGCCTCATGAATGGAGAGCTATCAGTCATAGAAACCTGGCTAAACTGAGCCAGAAATAACCCTAAGAAGCAGGTGAAACATACCCTGCGCTGAATTTTCAGAGACACGTCACAGCCTGCATTCCGGAACAGTTCCACAGCATCCTTGTGCCGCAAATCCTTCAAGTCTCTGCCATTGACCTAGCAAAAAAGGAAAAGGAGAACCAGCTGCTGAAGGGAAAAAAGCATCATTTTTAATGATGCAGGCTAACACAGGAAGAACAGGAGATAAAAATCTTCCTCTTTCACAAAACTCTGTATTTGGGGCATGATACTATAATCAGCAAGATTCATATTCATACATTCATATTATAGATGTATTTTTATATGTTGAGAGGTAACGTGAGAAATTCCAAGACAAAATACAGAGGTACTAAAAAAAACTACGTAGAAGCAAAATCAGAATATAAGACGACAGTTGTGTCAACAGCAGCTTCTTATGCTGTTGCTTTACTGGAAACGAATCAAAGGTGTAGTTCTGACAGCTAATGAAAATAAAAGAGCAGCTACAGCAAAATTATTATTATTATTATGAGTATTATTATTTTCTGTTTGAAAAAAGAGTGTTGTAAACATACATTTGAAAAGCATATTGATGTAACAAAACAAAACAAAAAAAGACCTACATACATATTGGCATCCACTTAAAAGTGTTAGGATTTTTCTTAATTTAAAGTAATATCTCATGGTAAAGTTTTTATATCCTACTTTATTTAATTCACTAATTGATAATATCCATCCTAATTTTTCTTTTTCATCCCCATTACCCCTAATTGCATCCCCTGAGATCACATCCAGTGCCTCCCTTCTCTGGTATTTAGACTCCCCGAACGTAAGTGCATAATTATTAAACTGTCAAGAAAAGATAGGATAATACTCTCCATTTAACTTAATACCATTTTCTGGATCAATAATAAGCTCCAACTAGTGCAAGGCACTCTACAGAGGCTAAAAAGATTACACGTGGAACATAAGAAGCAAGTATAAAATAAAATTAAGGAGTACTGAAAGATCATGTATCACACTAGGAGAGGCTACTTCTTCGCTCATGGCTTTGTAAAGCATATTGTCTTGTATGATTGCCAACTGTCTGAAGAACCAGCAGAACTGAACCTCAGTCAATTTAAAACTTTTTTCTAAAAGGAGAAGCAGCCTGTATTATTCCTGATGAGCTGCCATGAATACTTTTATGGCCTAGAAGTTTTATAGCCTAAAAATCCCCTTGAGCAAAAGGATCAGTAATCACTGACTACCAGTCAAAAAATGGAAACTTAAGAGATGGGAGGCTGATTCCTTTATTTACACGTGTGTAAATGATGATTCATTGTGGGCAAGAGAAGGTCTGATGGCTTCTAAAACCTTAAGGAGCAAGTCACAGAGGGAATACAAATGCAGCACCAAGGAGCACTTCTGAGGCAAGTCAAGAAGGCAGAAGAGATGGGCCCATGTGTAGAGGCACTCATGTCCCTGGTGCTCAAAGCTGTCCCCAAGCCCCCAGGATAGCTCCTTCCTTTGAGTTTCCACAGCAATGGCAAACCAGTGCCTCATATCACATCACTGACCATAGTACTTCAAGAACACATGGGGACACAGAAGAAAGGGCTTACCGCTAAAATTTTATCTCCTTCTTGTAATCGGCCATCAAGGTAAGCTGCCCCATCCTTTTTGATCCGGCTGACATAGATGCTGCTGTCATTGGAAACGTACTGTTGATCGGTCCCACCAACAATGTTGAAGCCCAGCCCTAAGGTAAGCCAAAGAGAAAGCTGATGAGAGAAAGCTCAAAGCTTCAGACATTATTGCTGTTGCTGGGCACTGTACCCTCCCACGTCGTCCTGTTTTCTCCACTATATTGAAACCTCACAGAACACATCTGCATCACCATTTCGTGCCTTCACTGTCTAGAAAAGTTATTCTCATGAAACTCGTCTTGAAAGCAGAGGAGAGACCCTGAATGCCTGAGGGCCCAGATGCTTCATTCCATAAAGCACCCGTGAGTTGTGTTGGGGAATACAGAGGGACGTGCCATCATTTCT
>NW_009258894.1:5111820-5115092 GCF_000687185.1 Egretta garzetta
AGGAAAGCATTTGCATTTCACAGGAAGCTATAGTAAATCATTACCTTTGAGCAACAAGAAATCATGCCTAACAAATGTTTCATGAGCTGGGAAGCAGTTTGGAAAGGCAAGGAGCATTAGACGCTGTCTACGGATGAGGAAACAGGCAAGAGGAGCTGTGCTACCAGCTCAAGGGCACCTACAGCTCGGAAGGCTCCTCTTCCACATCTAAGGAGACAGAACTGGCGTCCTTCACCTCCAAAAATAAGATTAGTTTAGATGCAGCTACTCCAAATTGTATGTAATCCCTTTGTTCTGTTTCAGGAATTCAAAACATGACAGGAAATAAAGACAAAGTTCTCGGATTTAAAGCAAAACAAAAAGGAATACACATACATTAAACAGAACTGATGTCCACTTCACATTTTTGTTATGTTTCGTATTGTTTTTTAAAGTAAGCCTCGATTATATATCTCTAGCTGTAACCAGCTGTTGGATTAAAGTGCAGTTAAAAATTAAGACTTCTTGTTTCACTGAAATACAGAAGACCAAATTGAATTCAAACTGGAAAAACACATTACGAGAGCACATTCCCCACTGCACATGCAGCTAAATTTCTCTGTAACTAATAATATGTGACAAGGGATGGGAAAGATTCCCTAAGAAGAGGCTTGCAATGAAAAAAAATAAAGAAAAGTTGAGCAAAATGTAAAAAAAAAATCAAAGTGCAATCAAAGTAAATGGAGGAAAAAAGCCCCTTTTTTTCCTGACATAAACCAGTCATCCAAAACCTATTGTCAAGAACAGCTGAAGGCAAATTCTCCCCACGTTCAGCCAGCCTGATTTATTTTCTCTTTCTTTCTTACTTTCTCTCAAAGTTGGGATTAGAAAATTTGAGAAGGAGAGTTGCAAATGAAAGTAAAACCACCTTGTGTCTGTCGGGAAGCAGCATTTTAAATCAGTCAAAGGAGATCAAAGGATGTACAAGATGAGTCATGTTATTCTAAGTGTGCATCTACAGCTGAGAAGTAAAAAAATATTAACAGCAATCTTGCCACACCTTTTTTTTTTTTTTTTCCCCTTCCTGGCAGCTTCAGACAAACAAGGAATAAAATGGAAGCAGCAGCAGATTGAAGAAACACTGACATTTCAGCTAGACTAATATCTGTTCCAGGAAAGGACAGCTGTGCACAATGGCACAACCTTCAATGGGAATTAAAAAAAAAAAAAAAAATCAAAAACCTAAAAATTATTTGCCATGAAGCCAATAACCTGGGAACAGGGGGAATCAATACTACAGAAAGTATAAGGTTTAATCAACATTTATTAAAAAGGCAGAAAGAAGGAATCAGAATTTCAGAGTACATTGATTCTCTCTCACACATATAAAAATGAAAAAAAGCATATGTTTTGCAAGTTTTCACCCATGGCTGGAAAAATAATCAAGTGTCACAGCTTTCATCAGCAGAGGCAACATGAGATCAGAGCAGACCTTCGTGACAAAAAGGGGCAGCAGTTCACGCTAGACCAACTTAAGTATTCACAGGGCTTTTTCACTGTGTCTTTCCTTTCCAGCACTTAAACTTCCACTCAGGCTAAAAATATCTTCCCTATCATTCCTCCAGCTCTCTGCTCTTCTCCCCGTTCCAGCTCATGCGGCCATAGAAAGAGACACAGCAGAACCGGCAGAAAAGGACTAATGGGAAGAAGAGAGCACACGGCACTAAATCCCTTCTCTGCAAGGGATGAGAAATGGTATGGCAGAGCTTTAAAAGCAGGCTCTGGGCTAAACTTCTGAGCCTCCCTGAGGCTGCAGACCTCCTTATGCCTCCTTTACCCCCCTGAAACATAAAAAGTCCCTCAAAAAGACATTAAAAACCCCCACGATTGGCAGGATTGGGAAAAGAGAGATTGAATAATATTGCAAATTGAACCAATTAAGTTATTTAGTTTACCATAAAAACAGATTTTTCTGCCTAATTTCAGCCTACTACTTCAGAAGGAAATTTGGAAAAGGAAAGAGACGTACACACATAGCTTTGCCACTGTACATACGTTCACCTCTTCAGCAAACTTTTGCCAGAGATGTTTAGCATCAGACATATTTTTAAAAGTTGAAGTCAAAACTCCAATTAGAGAGATTACAGGATTACATTGTGCTTTACAGATAACGGGGTTTTGTTCCTTCCACAGAAATTAATAATTCACATGGTAAATGCATCAAGGTCGTAAGGAGCTGTAGGGCCTTCAAATCAAGTGGTATAGTTAGAAACCTAACTCTAGAAATACACAGCTCATCTTAATGACAGGACAAATGCTCGTGATAATCAGATTGAAATTGCTGCATCCACATCCAAGACCTCTCAACTGTGCCGTTCCACCTCTTTCAAAATTTCAGGTTCCCAAATGTATGGAAGCAGCTTTGGAATTAGGTTCCCAAACGTATGAAAACAGAACCAGCTTCATTTAGCAAATAATTTTCACTGACAAGCATGGCTTCATTAGCCTGAGCTCGTGGCTGTGCAGGCAGGGCTATGCAGCTTTCAGAAAGCCCACTGGGCTCACCCTTTGGGTTGCTATGGCTGGCACAGGGGACAGGACCGACCCCAACCCTGCACAGGAACGACCTTTACCCAGGACAAAGGGAAATGGCACATACGCCCACGACGTGGGTGCTGTGGGTCCCTGGGTGGCCCGTGGAGCCGAGGCCGGCCAGCAGCTGCACCCAGCAGTTGTGCAGACAGAAGAGCTGCCACATTTTCTTTCATGCTCATTTTAATTAAAGAGAAGGGCGTGCGCACCAAAGTACAGCTCTAGCTCCAAAACCTGCCCGGAGCCTGTGGTTCTTTGAAGCTCTGGAGCAGTACGTTTGGTGCTAACTTGCTGCACTTCTGAAAGCGTGATTTGAATAGCATCGTAAATCCTGTAAAAATACGAGGGCGGACAGGCATCTGCAGGCTTCCAAGAGAGCACACGCTGCTGTGACAGGAAAAGCAAAGACAAAAAATGCCCCACAGAGAGCCCTGTTCCCTTCCCCTTCCAGTCAGCATACCTCTCACTCACCACCCCGAAGTCCTCTCTAAAGCTACCCCAAACAACTAATGCCAAGCCGACAGTACAGGGTACGGTCATTTTGACCAATGCTTTTCAACAAGCCTCCTCATTTTGGGAATCCCAACAGGGCTGAGCGCAGAGCACCTGCCACCTCGCTCGAAAGCAACAGGAGCTGCGCTGGAGATGGCAACTCCCGGGACAACCAGACTGGAGCGGCTTCGCCCCAGACAGCGGCCGCA
>NW_009258894.1:5115745-5130854 GCF_000687185.1 Egretta garzetta
GGCACCCTGCCTGCCTGCCTGCCTGCCAGGGCTGCACAACAGCACAGCCTCCTCCTGCCCACAGTCCCCTGCCCTGCGTCCTTGCCCAGCCTCAATTTGCCCCCCAGAGTGGAGGTGGATTTCTCACTGAGGTTAAGGAGAGGGTGATGTTTTTTCTAGGGGGAGGCATAGCGGATAAATGGAGAGATACGTGACCTACTCCCAGCCCGTTTAAATGGAGCCAATGGGCCACACAACAAACAAGGGCAAGCTGATCAGACAGTGATGGACCCAACCAAAAGCCCAGTGCAGTTAGGCAGCACAGAGGGCAACCATGCCAACTTCAAGTCATCCTGGAATGCGACACAGAGGTAGCACTGGTGTGTAGTAACTATTATTGTATAATTCCGAACCACAAATAGCACATGGAACCCCTGTCCTGACCAACACCGCTGAGAACAATGAATACCTGCAGACGGTGTCCAGTTTCCTCAAAACCCTACAGAACAGGCAACTACCTAGCAACAAAAGGCCAGGTTGTCCAACTTTCCATCTAACAGAAGTACCACTTGAACTTGGGACTCCTGTACCTCATGGAGTTCTTGAACCACTAGATTATTGGGAAAAAGATAGCAAGGCAAAATTTATCCTCATTTATTTCCTCATTAAACTTTACCCTTATCTATTTCAGCACATGCTACAAGTGTGGCAATACAGATAAAGACGACAGGGAACAATGAACAGGACCAGGTGCAATTTAATCACCTAACTGCTTGGCACTATTGGGACACCCAAGTCTACACACTGAAGGAACTTTTCCAAAGAAAACGAGGACCAGGTGCTCTCATTTTCAGTGTTAAACTACTGATTTGTTTGCTCCATGTTGCAGTATGGATTACATGTTTTTGACTGTATTCATTCCAAGATTATCTACTCTTTTGGATTCCTGAATTTAAATAGGGACAGCCAGCCTGGGTGCTGGATCTCTGGGCTAGAGGAAGAGTGTGCCACATGCCTTAATGCAACAAGATTAATGCTTAGCACTTGGCTGAGTGCTAGGTAACCTGCCTCAGAGGTGGGAGACAAGCATTCAAGCCCCCATTACACCTGCAATGATGAGCAAAACCAAAGCTTGTCCATCACAGGAGGACTTCTTAAGCCATTTAAGCCCAGCATGCAGTTTCACAACTGCTTCAGTCCAGTTTCCACAGTTATGTTGTCCTGGATATCTAGATTTATTTTTTGCCAATGGTTAAAGAACACTGGAAAGCAAAACTTGTACCATGGCCATCAAATATTTTTTCTCCAAACTCAGGTTCTACTAATACCATACTTGGCACACTCCTTGAAAATACATACTGTTCCTTAGAAGCAGTTTTAGTGTGTTTTAGAGATGACAGTCTTGGCTTAGAACAAAACCAATTTAATCTTGATCTGAGATAACTGCAATATTAAGAGTTTTTTAAAAGTCTTGTTCAGCCAGGAAGATATTTCAAACAAGAAACATGGGTAAATCATTTTAACTTACTCCTGGGCAGCTCCAGGGTTCGCCCACCACGACTGACCCACCGCATGTTAACAGCTACCTAAGACTCAATACCTTGATGCTCTGGCACAAACCATTTCATGGGTCTTCACAGTCAGGCACTTCCCTCCAGCACCATTTTACACACTAGACTGACTGACCAGCATCTCTTGGGAGATGGTGCAGCAGCATTTGCAGGCTGCCTCTTCCATGTTCAAGTGACTTCTACATCAGCCAAGTTCTTGTATCCATTTAAAACATTTACAAAGGCAATTAAAACTAGGAGGGGAAAAAAAAAAGGGGGGGGGGGGGGAAGAGAGAGAGAAAGCAGGAAAGATTGGGACTGAACTTAAGACTTGCACCTTTGTACCACAACAGAGTAACAAACCACCAGAAGTATCAAGTTATTCATTGCTATGGTGAAATCGGAAACAATATTTTCCAGGAGAAAACCTCAGCAAGGGGGCTCGCACATTTTATAAAACATAGACTAGCTTTGTTGGGATGCATGCCTGTCTTGCTCATGCGGCCTAAGCAGAAATAGAAGAAAAGCTAAATGCTCCTGTCCAAAGCTTGCTGAAATTCATGGGTTTTTAGATCAATTTTTCAGCACAGAGAAAAATGGAAACTACAGCATTTCATTGCTATGTCTCTTCCAAAACTGCATTTGCAAGTAAGCTTTCTAGCCTAAATTGTCCTTTCATTTACACCTCTGTCTCTTCAGTGTTCAGGCCTGACTCTCCAAATGTTTCCCTGGTCTCAGCACAGATGTATGCTCAGCAATTTATGGTATACTATCAATTAACAACAGCAGGCCATCAAGGTGGCAGCCTGAGACTTCTGCCACTAATGTTTATGTATTTAAAAAGCCAAATAAAAAAAGCCTGCCAGTACTTACCAGATGTGCATAGCTGGTTGGAAGGTGCTGGGTGTAGTGCTTGTGTTACTTTTTATCTCCATCTTTCACCTAATCCACATTCCACTTGTTTGTCACATATCCCTTGCTTCTCACACCTGAATTAAGATTTTTATTTCTCTGAGAAAGAAGCCAAGAACTCTTGCCCACCCCCCATGTTACCTCGTTTCCCCAGACAAATATAGGTAACAATTTAAGGACCCATTTGCTTTAGACAAAAAGCCATGCAGAACTGTGAATCACATCCTTTGTGTTTCACATCCAATCATAAGGTAACCTACCCTTTTCGGATGCAGAATACAGTCATTTGGAAAAAAAAAAAAAAGTACAGGAAAATGTGTATTCTAAAAACTTTAAAGTCATACTTGGGAGGCAGCAAGAGTTTACCATCATCACCATTTGTAGAGTCACCAACATCCTTCTTCCCAAACGTTGGGGTACTTATCCTGCCTTTATAGAAGGTTTGCTGAAATGTGGTTTTTGCTTTCCAAATACAAGTAATTCTTTTGGTAGCAGACAAGTGCATTATAGCCCTCAATCCAGAAGCACCAGTCCTTTAAAATAAAGTTTTCACTGTAAATCTGGACTACAGACTCTTCTTTATGCTGATCTAGTCACTGCTCTAATAAAAGTAATAAAATGTACCAAATTATATTTCCACATCCCTCGTGCTTTTTCCGTAAGTTAGACCCATTTTATCTCCTGTTAAAAAATGAAAAATACAATGCTCCTGCATGGCATTCCATAAAGCTGCAAGGACGCACTCAGTAATAACTTATGAAGCAATCACATAGTAAATCAAGAGAATTTTCCTCCCCTTCCTCCCCAAGATAGTCAGATAAAGCATCTATCAAATAACGCAGGAATTCTGGTTTGGGGAGACTTGCAGCGTAGTTCCAAGTATTTTAGAAACCCTGTTAACTGGTGCAGCCCCACAGACAGCTCCTCTCAGCAACAATAAAATACACAGCACTTCTCAGAACAACCCAGCAGTCAAGGCATTGGAACGCTTCCAGAAAAGAGAGACAATTTGTTCTTGTGAAATGTCAGGTTTGGTGTCACTACACTCTTGACGTATATCTGGTGGTTCAGAAATGTAATGCTTACTGGCACGATCTGGATAATCCTACTCTACCATCTCACAAGATGGAAGACCCTGTTCCCTGTGATCTACCTCCCTCCTGAAGGGCTACTCCATGGCAACAGCTGGAAGGGCTTACGCCACAGACACCTACGATCTCACTGCAATACCTGTTTCTTGCCTGCTTGCGTGCCACAGATGTGAATTAAATGGAGACTGCAAGAGTAAATCGGAGCAAGTAATTTATTCATTCCTGTTTTAAGAAGTTCACATTTGTAAACTGTTGATACGAAGCATAAAAGCTATACCTACAGTTCACCTAACTACTTCAGTTTAAGAGCTCAAGGTGCAAAGACAAAAAGAACAGCATGCCTTACTGCCTGCATTTATTAACTTAAAATAAACAAAGATAACATTTACTCTGCATTTAATGATATCACACGAGATTAGAACTATTTGGAATGCATTGAATTATTTTGATGAGTTATCAGCTGGCTCTGCTCAAGGGAGATTTCCCCAGGAGCATCAAAGCTACTGCCTGTTGGTTTTTGGCAAGTGCTTTGTGGTGGATTTTGACTCACCAGCTTGACTTCTCCTTTAGGAACTGCTGGCATTTCCACTGTTTGAAACAACTGCTGTCGTCTTCTGTGGAACTGGGCCTTTTTCCTCCTAAGCCATCTCACTATTTCCTGGTTGTAACATATGGCAAGGGTTAATCCGAGGCTACAGAGAGAAAGAAGACTAAGTAGTGTTACTCCCATTTCTGCTCTCTGAAAAATCTCCCTGGCTGGAGGGGGTCCACTGTCAACGCTACCTCCGAATCCTTCCTGTTCACAGTACGGAGGAGCCCAGCCATACCTGCAGTGACAGTTCTTATGATTGTTACACACTCCTCTGTCATGACACTTTGTTGCGTTACAGTCGTACTTCAGCAGTGATATGCTGGTACACGTCCTGTTGATACAAACCTTATCACTACCACACGGTGTGCCATCTTCCACAGCCCCCACATCAGCTACTGGCAACCCCGTGTGGTAGTCAAGACCCCAACACTTTTTACCTCCAACAGGTGTTTGGACTAGTGTTACGTGGTTCTGCAAGAAAGGCAATTTGTTTATGTTTTCACACTGGATCCTACCACATAAGATATTCTCAATACTGCATTTTGTAAAACGGTTATTGTTATGAATACCACAATTCCCAAACCGGTCACCTCGAGTATTCACTGCTTTGAAGCAATCTAAAGGAGCAGCCCTGGCTTGTTTGCCAAAGAGACGCTGGCACTGTCTACTGTGGGAAGAACATTTTCCTCGATAGCAATAAGCATCATATTTGCAAGGGGTTCCATCTTCTATGTACACATCTGGTGGGCACTGAGTGGAAGTCCCATTGCAATACTCTGGCAGGTCACAGTCGCCAGTACTTGCTCTGCAGCGTGTTCCTGCTGGAAGGATCTGACAGCTCTTGCAGCATTTTCCAGAAGCACAGACTGAACCTGCAGTGAACGTACAGTTCGGGTGACAACAAGGATCCTTTCTGCAGTTTGATTCTGAACCACAGTCACATTGCTCTCCGCTTTCTACTATCTTATTCCCACAGTATTCACGCTTCATGGTGTAGAAACTGCCAGGGGCTGGCGGTTGATGAATGCAGCCGGCACCACGCCCAAGCAGGTCAAAGTAGTCTTTGTAACTGCAGTCACTGAATGCATCGGTGTCAACATCGCTTTCATACATAATGCATTTCTTTCGCCTGCATTTACAGCCCGGTCCATCATGGCGCATCCCAAGAATATGGCCCAACTCATGGACAAACGTGGTAATAAATGAGGACAACTTCCTATTAGTGAAGGAAGCAACTGCTGATGACCACTGGTTATTACACACGGACCCTACAAATGCCAATCCCAGCGTCCTTCCAAACCTCTCAAATGCAAATAAGTGAGCGGTATCATGGCGCAACCGTGGAGACAGGTCTGACTTCCGCCATTTGTTAAAGTCTTCAAGCACATCGCTGATAGAGCTAGTAATGTTTATGAGGTTTTTTTTGGTCCAGATCTCCAATCCCACAAGAAACAGCCGAACAGAAAGCTGTTCATACAGAGAGTCCCCAATATTGATGATTTCTATGATTTGCCTCAAGACTTCGGATTCATTCCTGCCCGACTTCACAAACCGCACATTGTCCACGACCACTACTATCTTCAGGTACCTGATGTGTGTCCACCAGTCTTTCAGCATCTCCTCCTCCTCCTCTGCCCGGGAGACCTCAAACCAGGGCAGCAAAGCCTTTTGGTGCTGCAGCTCCTCTGAAGTCAGCGCACAGGTGGGGCCCGCAGGGTTTTTGGCCTCCTCCATGCGGTAGAGGATGTGCCGGAAGGCTGGATCGTCGGGGACGGGCTCAATCTCGTAGGTGCCATCCTCCACCCAGAGCACGCCACGGAGACCTCTGCCGCAGGTGCCGAGGGCCACCAGGGAGCCAGGGCTCCCCTGCACCTCACCCTGGTAGAAGCAGTTGTCCCGCACAAAGGGGTGCTCCTCCCAGCGGGCCCCATCCTTGCCGTAGGTGACCAAGGTGAAGGGGTGGGAGACCAGGCCCCGCCTGGGCCGCAGGTGCAGCACCTGCGGGCCCCCCCCAGCCAGTAGGAGACGGCCAGGGGGTTGGTGTTGGCCCGGGGGCTCAACTGCCGTGGCACTGTCACCCATGTGGCGGCGACACGCAGCTCCCCAGACAGGTTCCCTGAGGCAACAGGGCACCCTGCCAGGCCCAGCAGCACCAGAAGCCCCAGCTGCAGCCCCATTGCCACTGCCCAGTGCCGCCCCATGCCCTGCTTTGTGAGGGGATAGGGCCTGGAAGGGCCCTGCCCGGGGGAACCGCCCCGAGGCCTCCAACTGCCCCTCGGTGGGGAGGGCTGCAGCTGGGCAGGAGCAGTGGCATCACGGCCCCCTTTGCCTCTCCCCTGCGGAAATGGCACCCCGCTGCCTGGGGGTACACCCTAGAGGGCTACGAGGGCGCCTTCAGACATCCATCCCCTGATCTTTGAGCATGTATGGAGGGTCTCGTAGGGAAGAACAAATAGCTTACCACAAGCACATTCCCAGTTTTTTATAATCTTCATTTTCAAATTAATGGGCGTTTCTCCTTCCGAGTAGACATAGTGAGGAGGGGTCAGCTTCACACACCTCGTCATGGATGTTTGTGTTGAGCAAAGGGATCATTCGGTTAGACCGCAAGTGGGAAAATCTGGTTTAATAGCTCAAAGGCTGGCTTTTGCTTTGTTCAGTTTTTTTATTAAAGCGGAGTGGAGATCAGGAACAGGCTATTTCATCTCAAAAGAGTATTTGGAAAAGCCTAGGGTCTAGAATGAAAAAGTACAGAAATACTTGTCTCCTAGCTGGTGACTAGGACATAGCACTCCTTAGTGCCCTTGCTTAGCATATGCCTTACTATAGCTACTACAGTATACATATGCACACCAAGAAAAAAAAGGTAGATCCAGAGAAGAATTCACTTCCACTACATTCAATAATACAGAGGCAAACTAATAGCACCAAGTATAAAAGCATAAAGCCTATCTATGCCCCAGCTGCTACACAGCTACAGCAATGTGCCTTAATTACAAACATCACTGATAAAACAGCCGCTTTCCCACATCATGGCCTTTCTAAAGATTTGTGCTTGCAGAGCACTGGGAAGAGAGAGCTTACAGGTACATCTACCACCTGGCTGCCATGCCCATTTTAAGCAACAGCTCCATCAAGACACAGCTATACCACAATCCAGATCACTGTCTTAATGTCCCATGCAGCAGAGCTATACACACTTTTTTTGGTACACAGTGCTGGGATTTGACACAGTCACAGCTATTACCTTTTGGAAACTCTTCACAACTTTCTTTTCAGCACTGAAAGTACGTCTGGGATGAAGTCCAACCTGCTATGGCCCTTAGCTCAGCTGCAGGAGGTGCACCCTCCCAACACCCCATCTCCGTCTCAAGGATCCTGCCTTTCGGCACCAATTTCCAGGTGCTGACCATCACCCTGGCCAGGCAGCAACACTTAACATTTCAGATTGCCCAAGACAGCCACTGCCCCTCAAGAAGCTGAGCGGTGACAGAAGCAGCTGACCGAGTGCTCAGAGCAACCCTCTGCTGTCTTGTGGAGTGGGCTGGTACTGTGAGCTGGGGACACGGCAACAGCCATGGAGGCTACCAACAGTTGTCCAAAGGGGCTTCAGATTCTGTGAACTGGCAACTTGCTCATTCACTGCAAGTACAGCCAGCATGAGTAGTGTACACCTTGTAATACAGTACCTCAGGTTAAAGGAATGAAAACAGGAGGATGCCTGCTTCTGTTAGGATCTTTCCAGATATCCATAACTGTATATTGTTTGAAATTTTTTACTGCTTTACCTAAAAGTAAACAAACTCGTGACCTGTATTAGCCTTAAGATTTAGGGGGTTTTATTAGTTTCAATTTTTAAATTATAGGCACTATTTTATGTGAAGTCTTTTATGTGCAGTTAGTTGTTGAATAACTGTCCGCTACTTTTCAAGTATCAGTTTTGCATTCCAGGGCTGTGAACTATGTCAGATTGTGTCTTTTGAAATAAATATAACTCAGACCACAGTAACTATAATAGAAAAATACTGTTACATAATCTTTGTGTGCAGTGCCTGTAGCACTATTTTTAAATGCACACTTCTGCTGTGTGACCACTCAAGTTATAGCAAAGGCCCTACTATATCACTCTCCCAACTTGCTGGAGACATATCTTACCACCCGCACAAAGTTGCCTACTACTTTCTTTCTCTTTTAAACATAAACAGAAAGTACTCTGGTTCCATTGTTGAACTCAGGGCAGGTTATTCTTGGGGAAAAGTGTCAACGTACATTTGCGACACTGTGTTGAGCACCTAAGCAAGCCCTTCAGCGTCAAGGCTACATAAAAAGGGATGACGCTGTTCAGGTTTCCAGAGCCTTGTACTTCTTACTCTGATCAGGTAAAGATCAAAGGGGAGGGAAGGAAAGATTCCCATTATATGACAATGAACAGGTTGGAAGAAAAAAAATGACTGACGTTACAGTAGAGCAGGGAAAAATATTGCAGTAGTCCGTATCTATTTCAACTGCAGAAACATTTGTTTGGCAGGTATAACTGGCTTTCTCATGATTCATCAGTGTTTTTCAAATTGTTTTCAATCTGGTAGCCCCCTAAGATTTTCAGTGAAGGTGTAAGCTCCTAAGGAATTGAATCCTACCAGCGAGAGATTACTTTTCTCTTACCTTCTCTGTTGAGTCTTTAGGAACAGGTCACAGACCCTCAGCAGCCTTGTGGACCACAGATTGAAATTCACTTTCCTGGCAGAAAGAAGTGAAGCCTTCTGATTGTTGAGAGATCAATAATACATCATATCTCATCCCACTGAGAAAATTTCTCCCTACCACCCATCCAGCTATGATCCACATTAGGCTACAGAAAGATATTTATCAATAAATGACCATTTGTTTGTCCTGTGCATGATTACAGGACCAATGCAACACTTTTGACAAAAATTCACCTTCCTCTCCAAGAACAAAGAAAAACCATCCTGAACCCTGAATGCCTAGTTATCATCATTTGCTTTGCCATTGAGAAAAATATAAAAAAATAAATTGAAAAAGCGTATCACATCAGCTTTTCTTCAGAGCCATCTCTTGGTTCAGGGATGCCACAATCTATTTGCATAACATATCTTCACCATTTTTCTCACAGGGAACCTGTGTCTCAAAATAAAGCTAATCTCTCCCCTTTGCCTTGTCCCTCCTATTGCCTGTATCCTTGCTCCAAGTACAGTTCGCTTTGGCAAACAACACTGACTGTCCAAATGGCATCTGTCTTTGCTAGGAAAAGGTTACCAAAACACAAAGTATGGGGGCGGAGCAGAAAAGAGGAATGGCGAAGAATAACACATAGCCCAGTCAGACCTTACGTAGTGAAGAGTTGAAAGAGACAGTATTTCTGCCACACCTGAGACATCACTAGCTTCACACAGTGAATTGAGGTAGCTGGGCTGCCCTTCTTACTACAGTCTGGCTTGATTTTTGCATGTATATGTATATACATGCACATGCATATGTATATACATGCACATGCATATGTGTGTATGATATCTGTTCATGTGTATACACTCATTTATGCGTACTTTCAGGCTCTCAGGAGGATGTTTCTATCAGAGTTCTAGGTCATTTTTACCTCCTCCTACCCCATTGATTTAGGCCAAGAAAAGCCCTTTTGAAGTCTGAACAGTTATTATCAAAGAGCAAAAGTAGAGAAAGCTCTCCAATACAACCAAATCTCTCCTTTACACAGAAGAAAGTGATGCACGGGGCAAATTTCGGAACTGCTTGCTTATTTCTCTTTCATCTACAAGCCTTACAAATACTGAAGGTCCTTTGAAGGACTTTGGACCTCAGGCTCCAAACCAAGAGACTGGTATGAATACCAGAGAGAAGAGACTTAGATTCTCATAGTCGGAAAAACTTTACTGACTAGAAGATAGCTGCTTAACAGCTTCTTGACAATAAATTACTTGGAGTTTAACAGTAATATCTGATATAATGTCACTTCAGTAAGTTAATATCAAAGCTCACTTAACTGATAAAACTATTTTAGAATATTGTCAGCAAGTAACAGGATCAGAAGATATTTCAGTCCTTCATATGGCAAACTTTCAGCATTGAAGGACAGCTCCTAAGAAATCAACACACTCATTGGTAACATCCCTTACTGCTTTATATTATAATTCTTTCAGGGAAAGATCAGGGCCCTGGAAGAGGCTTATCACATTCAAACGCATTGTTTCATGCGTGTAAGCCATTTCCTGTCCTCTCAATAGCTTAGGTACTGGCACTTTAATTCAGACAGGATCAGAGCACAAGTCCATCTTTTTAAAGCCCTCTGACACCAGCCAGTAACAGACATTTCTGTGGAAAGCAAAAGGGCTGTTAAGAGATGCAGATGTGAAGACAGTCTGCCCCTTCAAGTTCCACCCTCATCTGTGAATCAGCTCAAATTCTGAGCATGGAGTACAACGTAACTAAATGTAACTCCAATTCAGCTTCATTAACTTGTCCATCTATTCTTGCACTACAAGATAGAACAAGAGTTCTCTACTTCCCTACTTGCTTCACAGTACTCAGTTTTATAAGACCCAATATTTGTCTTCTCTTTCCTAAGGAACTAAAGTCTTGGTCCTCTGAGTGGCTTCATAGGAGAAACTTTCTCCTACTCATTTTATTGCCCTTCTTCAACCCCCTCTCCTTCAGGAGAATTCTTTTTCAGACATTGAGTTGTACAAGATGCTTTATTTCAGGTGAAGTCCAGTGACTGATAGCATCCATTGTTGACAGCAGCCTTCAGCAATAAGCAAAGATATCTTTCTTCTGCTAGTAATGTTAAATCTTTCCTTGGTGTACAAATAGTTAATTTTTCTCCCTGGAAAAGAAAAAAACCCACAAAAAACAAACCCACAAAACCCCTAGATCTTCATTACAGTGCAGTCTGGTCATCTTTCTTGCTTGCTTAAGTTTTTCCAAGTGACACACAGGCTTTTAGTAATATGAATAACTACAGAGAAATTCAACTCCTTTAATGGCCGGTTCCAAGGTCTTTACTCTGAACATCAGAAATCCAGCAAGAACTCTTGAGGTTCCTCACCACTCATGCCTCATTTCTGGAGATCCCCCTTTCCATTGTGCAGGTGGATGAGATAATGACTTTGGTGCTTCTTGCTTTCAGAGGAATTTGTTTAATACAAGAAAGAATCAACACCCTTTTGTTCTAAGTATATTCATACTACCTTGTAATTATTCAATGCTGAACAATTAGCTCTTTCTTGTTTTGAGCATCCCAGAATAACGGCTTTCTATATCTTCACTTGATTTAAGAGTTTACACCAGCTTATTATCTATTTCTATCAAAATTTGGAGAAATAGATGTTCAAACTTGACCCACGTGGTATGAAATAAAGCCAATACACACTTAAGTACACTGATACACAAATTCTAGGTCTGTATCTGTGTCAACAGCAAACAGCTATTGGCTTATCCAGATCTTCAACTTTACAGTTTTGGATTACAGGACAAAAATTACATGAGTCTTCCCATCATTCAACAGCTATCCAGAGCTGTTTATTAGTTACTGAAAGAGAGTCTCTTATAACCTCAAAACAAATGTGACACAGCTATCTAAGCATATCCTAGTCTTCCTTCCTATCCACATTTTGTTTGCAATGTACAAACCTTTTTCTTGCTTACTACAGTTTACTACAAGAAAGCAGGTAACAGCTGTGAAAAGAAAGCAAGCTATTTCAAGGATTGTTCCATTACTTCAATGAAAAAAAACAAACCCAAGCCAATAATTTCTTTGCAATGGAGGACTTCTAATTTTTCTGAAAAAAAAAAACCCACCAAAAAACCAAAGCCAAAAAGAACCCAAAATAACTCTGGTTTATGTAAGCAACATGCTTAAAGCTATTTCAAGGATTGTTCCATTACTTCAATGAAAAAAACCAAACCCAACCCAATAATTTCTTTGCAATGGAGGACTTCTAATTTTTCTGAAAAAAAAACCCAAAAAAACAAAGCCAAAAAAAACCCCAAATAACTCTGGTTTATGTAAGCAACATGCTTAAATAACAAAGCGTATAGCTGTCAATGACATTTCTCTTCCACTGCCCTACCTCCTTGGGTCTAAAAGGCAGATGACTAATCAAGGTGATCAGATGCAGCAAGAAAGTACTAGAAGCAGAGGAAGAGATATAACTGATATATTTGAGTTACAGTGAAAAAAGGAGAAATATAAACAGCTTCACCAAGTGTGCAACAGCAAGACATTTTAGCTTGTTTTTTATCATCATAAATCTTTCTCCCCGAACACTAGCTTTTATAATAAAAGACCAGCTTAGCTATTAAGTAAAATGAGTGCCTAAAAACATTTAGAGACTGAGAGCCGTTTGACATCTAATTACATGGATTTCAGCATCCAGTTATCAAATCTTTTATCTGTATCCCAAGCATACTGAAGGCAGAGCAATTTATAGCAGGCAGCCTAAATCCTTTCGTTGAACTTTTCTTCCTTGAAATAGTACACAATATATTCCGATATGCAAGCAAAAAAATGCTGCCAGCACATATGGCATATTTTCTACTAACAAAGTAAGCATTTGAGAAAGGCATTCCAGCAGCCAGGAGTTTTATTTGCCAAGAATTCCGTTGTTTAGGGTTTTGTTTTTTTTTTTTTAATATAAAAGTTTTTCTTTTTACATAGGAAACCAAGACACAAGGGATGCAAGAGTTCATAAAGATTTCAGGAGGCTGCAAAATATGTCCACGTAAAAACCATTCTCAGAAGCCAGCATTCAAAATAAGATGAAGACTGAAAACACCTTCTTTGAGGCAGCTCACATACTGATATTTGCATGACACGTTTCAATAGAAAAAGCTCTTACAGGGACTTCAGTCCCTGAATCGTCAGTCTCAGCTGAAGAGCTTAAATATAAAGAAAGGGAAGCAAGAATCTCCTGTTTTCCAGGTACTGACTAATCCAGATGTGTAACAACTTCTCCCTTCACTGGAGTCTCATCCGTTTTTCAGGTGGTCCTTTAGTGCCAGCACTCTGCTGAGCATTCTTTACAGTCTCTTTTTCCTCTGTCTTCACAGCTTCAGGGGCTGGTTCTGGTTCCTTCTTGATTTGATCCACTTAAGAAGTAACAGCAAAAGAAAGTTAAACCTCCAATTTTTATTCCTAAAATACTGTTCAGAGTGCTTAGAAAATACTGTTGATGTCAAAGGGGCAAAATTAATTTCAAAGGTGTAAGAATAACCAAGGACTAAATTCATACCTATATGGGCAAGAAGAGTGAAATAGATTGAAGAGATACAGTTTGTGATTTTCCTGTTTTGAGGTTGCTTATGATCAACACAAAGCCTTCACATGCTTTCTTGCACTTCTAGCACCATGCAAAATCACTAAGATACTGGACTGACCAAGCTGTTCCCTCATTCACCCTTTTACCCTCCTCCTTGCTTTCAGAGACCATTTCCTGCATTTGGACCTTCAGGCAATACAGTTTTACAGACAGGAAGGGCAGGAACAGTACACGCTTTTTTTTCAGTTTCACTTTGGCTGTCACAGAGAACCCTTACCTAGTACTTTGCACAATTAGGCAATGCCAGAATTCCTAACCACCTCAGCAGCAGCAGCAAGGAGCTTATATGGCAACTGGAAGACACTGCTATATAGAGCTTATTTTTTAAGTCTTGTGAGAATATTAAGAATTTTACCTGGGATAGGCTTTTCTCCAGGCTTTTGCTGTGGGGGAGGAAGAAAAAAAAAAATAAAACAACACATCAGTGGAACCAAAGTCATAATTCTTAACCCTTCCTACTATTCCCTTAGGAATATAAACCAGGCAATGCACACTTATGTATAAGAGTTGAGGGTAGAAGGAATTGCTAAATACACTTCAAACAAACCCCATTTTTTCCTCTGACAGCTGAAAAACACTAAAGCAAAAAAAGACACAGTTAGCCAGTCTTTCCCACATCTAAGGAGTAAATAGTTTTGTGAGATGCTGTAAACACAATTTCCTTTGCTCCCAAGCAGAAGACCTGGAACAAATGGCTACTAGAGACAATCAGAGGTAATCACAACAACTTCACAGAATGCCAAGGATTTCCACGCTAATTAATAAGCCTCCAGAACAATGGAGTAACTAAACCCAAATAGCTGTGGTGGCTTGATTGCATTCACAAAGCAGGAAACTGGAAGCAGCAGCAAAATCCAATAGCTGGCAAGACCAGACCCTCTGTGATTAGATAAGGTGTTTGTATAATAAAATTCACCCCCATAGTTTTGCCAAGGTCTTAATGACTCCTGCAATTACAAAGGGGAATCCTACACTCCAATCAGAGCCTTCCATTTCAAATTCATTATCTAATCCATGTTACCATTGCAGAAAGCACACAAAATTCCCATTCAGTTTCAGCTGTTCAAATACTTATGACTGCCTTAAGTTCTAAGTTACACTACTACTATGGCTTGTAAGTGTCATACCTGAACAAATCTGGGTGGAAACTTTTGTCTTAGGTCTAAAAGCAAAGCATCTACCCGTTGCCTTTGGAAAATAGAACTTGGTTCTTCTTTCTTCTTGGCTTTTGGTTTAGCTTTCTCTGCAAGTCACAGAAATATAAGAGAAAGCTGTATTAGAAGTTCTGTTCTCTTAGCAGCCCTTTGTTGTATGACAAGTTAGAATTCATCTCTCATCTAAACTTCACCTACATTTTCCCTTTGACATCAGTTATTTTTTTTTGTGGAAGACAGATTAAGGACAATTCTTACCTCCTGACAAACTGGTTTGACTTCTGAAAATGTCCTTTGGTCTCCAGTGGGTTGAAGAGTTGCCCACTTTGTTAACACACGGCTCACCATTTTCATTTCCCACCCAGGACTCGATGTTCATCCCCACCAGCCCAGAAGAGCAAGTTCCTTCCACCTGATAGGGAGCACTAACTTACTGTTCAGACAGAAAGACACTTAACCTCAACTCTACACCATCACTGTGCAT
>NW_009258894.1:5130904-5139333 GCF_000687185.1 Egretta garzetta
AGGAATCATACCTCGTTCTTCTTGATCTTTGAAATGCCACCAGTAGCCTTTGGACGGGTGATAGCGACAGTAGGACATAGCTTCTTCAAAAGCAGACTGAATTCCATGCACTGCAGTGAGCTTTCAGAACACGAACACAAGGCAGCGTGCAGAATTTAAGGAGAAAATACAGTATAAATTTTTGAAAGCAGGGATTTTAAAATTAGTATTCTATACTATTTTTTGTTCTGGGAAGGGAACTTGTGATATCTAGGTTTGGCGCAAGAATGTAATCTCTTTAACAGGCTTTTACATGACCTTTTCTGAAATGCTTTTCCTATCAGAGAAAAACTTGCAAAAGTAGTAGTCTACTAGAACAGAAGAAATCAAAACAAACTCGAGTATCCAATTTAAAAAGAAATACCACATTAACTTAAAAACATAAGCCTCAGTTAAAAAGAAATACTTCACTATTCCAAAGCAAGCTTCGCTGACTATGCATTTAATTACTATTTCATACATATTTGTCATTTAATTTTTCTTTTGATTGTTAGAACCCTCATGATGTTCCACCAATTGTGTAGCATTAATTATTCTGATCCTTCATCCTTAAATAATGTATCCTACTTTTCAGACCATACTGCACTCTCCCAGGATCTTTCATTTCCATGTGGATACACACCATGTTAACTAGTGGGGTTTGGTTTAAGTTACTATATACTACACAAGATCTTTCCTCGAAAGAGTGAAGGGGTGATTGAAACAGCCTGAGGAACAACCAAAAGTAAAAGCAGATACAAACTCATATACATCAAATGCACAGAACACTTACAACTCTGGAGTTAATGACAGACCCTAAGTCAGGTGCCTGATAAATCACTCCAGCAATAATATAGTAGTCAGCCAATGGAATAACTGTGGGGAGAGAAAAAAAAAAGCAGGATCAGTTTAAAGCTCTTGCTGAAGACTGCGTATCAATTGCTGAATTTCAGTAATAACAGCAGAAACAGCAATATTCACCTCATCACCAAATTTTCTCGTTTTAACTTCTTCCTTCAAAGTGCTTTATTTGCACCCTAGCCACAGACTGACAAGGGGAAAACAAAACCCAAGGTCTGCTTTACAGATAGAGAAGCATCAGCTTTAAGTCCTGTCCTATTGCAAACAAATAATCAACCTTACAAGAGTTGGGGTTTTCAGAGCTACACAAGAAGAGTCAAGTGAACCACACTGAGAGCAGTCCCACTTGCCTTCACTACTCGTAGAAACCCACAACATAAGATCTCATTCTTCTGGCCTCAGCTTTCTTCAACTTGTGCAGTTGTCTTAGCTAGATTTCCCAGACCCAATGGCAGCTAAGCACACAGAGTACATCTTTCAATATTAATAACATTCTGCCAAAAAAAGACGACCTTCCAAAGGCATTTGCTAAATCAGATTTGGAACCTCTACTGACCCATCAAAAATCCTTATTCACTAGAGCTGCAGCGCAGAGGAACATCACAATTGCCTCCATAATGTTCTGCCAAACGTTCTTCAGTGGAGAAACTATAGCAATGCTATCATCCTCGTATTCCTAAAGATCTTATCTGTGCACCCATTTGTTCCAGTTCCTCCATCTGTATTAATACATTCTGTCTCAACGTTTTTACTGACAGGACCCAATTCACCCAATACTTGCATTTTATTAAGCTTGGACACCTGCCTAAATGAACAGACCAAGACAGCTGGGTGCGTATTACAGCCATTACTTCTCCCCAAAAGAAAGAGGATTCTCAGCATTTCCTGAGAAGTGGAGCAAGACACAGAACAGTAGCTTTACTGTCTCTCTGCTCCACACCACAGTGGCCTACTTTCCTAGACAGGTAACTCTCCCTAATCATTGGATCTAATGATTTTTCAAAAATCGCTTCAAATACGCAAAAACTTGGCTTAAAAAATTTAAAACATAAATATACTTTAAAAAAGAAAACAAAAATCAAACCAAGCACACAGAAGTCACAAGACAGGCCTGCACCAGTTCTACCTGAGCGCTCAACACTTGCTGTGAACTCATTAAATTTTAGTTTTCCATCCCCATTCTTGTGCCTCAAATACACTAATATTTGTACCATGATAAAATGAAATACATGGGTAACGTTTGAGCTACGGACCTATGTGACTCAAACAAGGTATCTAGCACAGACTGTACAGTCATAATGGGAAAAGAGTTACCAAACAAGTCCCAGGTAGGTTCCATCAAATATACATTTGCATTACAGTGAAAGTCTGGACACACATATTGTGAAACTCCAACTCTACTTTTGGTTTTAGAAGTGTCAAAACAGGAAATTAAGCGCTACATGATATTTCCATACTCACCTTTTGAAAGCTAGATTCAAAACCTTTAATAAACAACTCAAAAAATCTAGTAAAACGAGTAATCATATATGTTCTTTTTCAGTACAAAACTGCAATATAAAGAGGCCATTACCTGACATAAGCAAATAAGCTGCACTGCTAGACAAGGCAAAGTCCTGCACAAGACCAAAATGCATATGCAGAGCCTAAGTCACTAAGAAAGAAGTTAAGAAATAACTAGAACTAACCCTGCCTTTCTTTTCTGTAAAGCTTACTCTGAAATAACCACATTATTTTACATATACATGCAGTAAACACAGAAGGCAGTCCAATAACAATTGAAATGTGGTTATTTTTTTAATTAATCACACACACACAAATTTAAGGTTAAAAAGGAATAATGAAGCCAGCTACATGCAAATGGGAAAAAAAAGCTAAGGTATTTAATTTAAAACTTGGAAAGGTCATCAGTGACACCGTAAGAAGGAGTGGGGCTGTTGTCACAAGATGCCCTCGTGATTCAAAAATACTCCGTTCTCAGAAGGAATAACCAAACCAACAAGCATTTGCAGTATCTCATGGCCATTTTTGACATGGGTCGTCACCTTCTACTGACGAGATCCTACTCAGCAGTATAACCAATCCACAGTCGAAGGTGGAAACAGTGCAAAATAAGAGAGTGATGTGACAAATACAAGCATGAATGATACCTCTCCCTGACTAATGGAAATTATGGTTCGGCAAAATAAATAAATAAATCACATACTGGCCACTTGAGACAATTAGCTCAAACTAAACTAAGCTCATCAGACCCAAGCAAGGGTATCTTTAGCCTTCTATTCAAATAATTAAAATGAAAACTCTTGCATAGCCTAACAGATAAATACAACATGGCATGAATGCTACTATCAATTTCCCACGGCAAAATATAGCACAGGGCAGTACTTTCTCATTGCATTCTTCACATTTCACCACAAGATGGCAACCCCTGCTATTAGCACACTAGAGGTCACTGCCAGGCAAAGCATCACCCCACCACAAAGCCTCATACCCTTTTATTTAGATTTAAGATAAAGACAGAAAAGGGGAACCAGAAGTGCTTAAACACAGATTAGGAACAGACAAAAGCGACTAACTGATCGGCCTTTTCAACAGTGACAAGAACTGAGTGACCTTACCTTGTGTTGGAGATTGTCTTTGCTGCTTCCGGATAATGAAGAGAATAGGCTCTTGAGCATGAAGGAGGATGTACTCCACTCCAACCATCTGGCTGAAAAAGAAGCAACCAGAATAAATACCTTCCTCAAAGTATAAATCTGTAGGATGTGAAGACCTACCAAACGGCCTGGCAGTAAAGGGGTGAAGTTCCGATGCTTTGGAAGCTCTTCTATATACATTGTGCAGTAATTAAAGGCATTTCCTGAGCTAGCTATCAAAACCTAGCTGCATATAGAAAGGGAGTTACAACAACCTGACAAAACATGTGAATAGAACGTGTCAGCAAACAAATAAATAGCAAGAAAGATAACACAGTCTATCATCATAGAGATGTCATTGAAGCGCAGAAACAAAGGACCAGTGTACGATGTGACCATCTGTGTGGCTGATGTGAAAGCCCCCCCACAACCACATGTGAGCACAAGTGGCTTTACCAACACTCAGCCCGCACACTCCTTATCATACTGTGGAGTCTTTAAATAGTTCTCAAATACTTCACTTGTGCTCAGTGTAGCAGATGGAGAACTGCAAAGAAAGTTAACTTGCGCACGCTGCAATCTCATTACACAACCATCTGTGATCAGCTTATTTACAACACTCGCTACTTTTATTATCCATACTAAAAAGCCAGCTCTTTGGGGGAATTATGTACCAATTATGGCACATAGCCAGCAGGATATGGAAAGACAAACTATTTATGAACTCTAAGTATCCCCTAACATAAACCCTATTCACCACAGACAAGCATTTAACTACATTACCATTACTCGGGTTCTGTTAAGCTGGGAAGATGAGAGAAGACAACTTTTCTAATTCAGAGAAATATCTAAAAGGTGATTTACTGGAATCTCAGGATATAGATAGAATCCCTCATGTTTAACACCTCCTTGAAATGGCGTAAGAGGAAGTAGAATTCATCCAAATACCAAAAAAGCTGGGCTCCCTGGCAAGCGGTGGGACTAAAAAGCACAGAACAGAAGGAGGTTTCCAGCATGCTTCCATTCAACCACCAAAGCCTCCTGATGGAGGGACAAAGGACACTGCACAGGAAGCAGTTTGAAATTACTACTTACTTCAAATGCTCCAAGGTCATCCGCTGCATTTTGACGACTTCATTGTTACATGTTCGGTCATAGAACGGGTTACTCCGTTCCGAGAAATAGTCCAACACACTCCCATTGTTTAATATTGGAATCCAGGAGCTGTCGACCCAGGAAATTCCCAAGAGATTGTCTGAGAAGAGAAATCTACACTGAGTACCAAAGCAACCAGAAATACTACAAATACCTCCAAGAGTAAATTGCCACCAGTTAATGATTATAGCAGGGTAAGGAGGCGGAACACGGCCTCACACAAACCAGTTCTAATTAAAAGTGTTTCCTGGTGTTCAAGTAACAATTTATATCCTTTAACCTTCTGCAGTTCTGTTGTAGGTACACAATAGAAATACAGCCTTTTTTTATTATTGCACTTTTCTTTCCTTGACCACTACCTGCTGGTATACCTTTATGTCTCAAGGATGTGAGCAAGGTCTGTGTGCACATGCTCTGTGTTGGTGGGAGTTAATTAGCTCTGACACTGTATATAATATTATCATACTGCATCTACGCAGTAGTATTATATACAGGTTTTTTTATGAACCACAGCATTAGCTGAGTAGAAAGACAATGCAAAGCATGGCTCCTTTTGAAAGCTAGGTCTCTGGTAAGTAAGTTAAATTTACTAAACTAAGTTAGGATCAGTTATGGGGGCAGGGGAAGGGGAAAAAAAAAAGTGATATACCCTACACTAAATCTGAGCCTGATCATGTTTAAAACAGTTTATTTCTTACAAAAATAGTTTCCAAGCTGTAAACTATGACACTGAAAATAGGTGAAACGCTGCAGAGATCTATTAATTAAACCAGGAGTTTTCTTTTGCTAAAACCAACAAGTAAACTACTGAGTGAAACAAAATAGTGGCATTGTTAACATCTCTAAGATGTTCTGTTACTAAAAAATACATATCTGTACGATATCGTAACAGCTGACACTTGTGTTTCAAAGATTATTATTTTTTATGTGAGTGAAATCTATAATAAATAAAAAAAACCAAAACGACAGACACAAAGATGCTGTCTTTGGGCAGGTGTTTCCCAGTAGTCTTGAACAACAGATTCTGTTCCTGACTCTACAATTAACCTGCCAAATCACCTGCAGCAAACTCCTTATTCCATAACTCAAGTGGATATCACAGAAATCAAACTACAGAGTATTAACAATTACATATAACAGCAAGCTTTTTAAATGAAATATACTCTATAACCTGCAAATCATTATATGCCAGATTAAGCTCCTATTTGAATTAGAATCCCTGGATTTTATTATCACATTACAGCAAAAGTGATGTTCCTCAAGCAGACCAAGGAAACCAGCGTGAACAATTGGTTCCACAGTCAACAAACTTGCTAACGTTGAAGATCAATGAGGCACCTTGAAAAGCACCCTGAAATTCATCCCTTTTAAATAGAGGCAGCAGCTAACAGAATTCCCAAAACACAAGAAAGCAGGAAACAAAGGCATGCATTGTTTAGAATTAAAAACCATAAATGATGAAATATCATTGAAGACTGCATGAAGAACTGACATTCCCTTCTCACAGGAACCATTCCCTTACGTTCACACATTATATACATACCCAGAACTCCCACTTATCATTCCACTGTGAATATTTTATTTCTGTGACAACTCAGCATGCTCAAGGATGACTGGATCAGTTCCAAAAATGTCAGCTCATATACTATTAGCAGCTTCTCTGAGGAACGGTTAATAAAGTAACACTAGCTGCCCAGCAAACCAGGAAAAATGCAGCATAAATAGTCATGTATAAATAATTTTTCCTCGTTAAGCTCAGAATTGCCAGCCTAACTCTTTCAATAGAACGGGGGGCCGAGGGGGAATGTCTAGAGGCATTCGTGATATTTCACATACGCTATTCTCTCTCCTCACTACAGGAAAGGAAATCTCAGAAACACAGCACTAATATCCATTATTAAGCACTTAAGCTGTGGTAGCGATGCTTATCCTAAATGCCTTTCAAAACCAAAAGACAAGCCTTCCTTCCCAACAAAACCAGAATCTTAAATGCTTGCATCCTTGCCATAAATTCTCATATTACATTTCAAATACAAACTTTTCTTGCTTGTATGATTACCAGTAACTACACTTCTCAAGAGAAATGTCAGGCAAACTTCATATGTGTATATATATCTGTAATGTTGTGTACAGACTGATAAATGTGTCATAGAACTGAATACAAAGCTGGGCTCTAAGGCTCAATTATCCATAGCTGCTTACTGCCAATATTTATAATTGCATTTGTAACTAGCAAGATTGTTCTCTTAAACTATTTTTGGAAAAAAGGGGAGGGAGAACAAAACCAACCATCAACCTGACGTGTCTATTATTCCCACTAAGAAGGGAGTACTTCTGTTTATTTGGGGTATGAGAAAGAAAGGATGGTGTTCCTGCTTCCCGGTTCCTTTCAAAAACAGGACATCTTGTTCAAAGCATTTTTTGCAGAAGTTGCATCACAGATACAAAAGTAAAGTGCTTGTGACAATACTACCAATCTGCCATGAATGTCAGGACAATTTGGGAGACAAGCGAGCAAACCATGGCAAAAAATAAGAGGAGAGCAATTCACACAATGTGCCGTACCTGGCCTTGCCAGCGAGATCGCCCAACACCAGGCTTTGACAAAACAAGAACACAGAATAGTTTGATAGCTTAAAAACAGAAGCGTGCTTCAAACTCAACTTAATATATTGAACCATATTAGATACAAGACTTTGAGGGAGCTTAAATGGTCTGGATTAAGCCAGAGGGTTCTCACACCAGCTAATAACTTAACACAGCACTCCTGTCATTAATTGTCTACATAGCTCCTTGCTGCAGTCTGAAATGAGGCAGTCAGAAAGGCAAACAGGACTGCAGACATCGTTAAGTAAGAATTTAAAAAAAAAAAAAGGATAAAACAACCGTGGCATTAACAGAATTAACACCTCATGGGCCTTCCTTAAATAGCTGCTCTTGGTCACTCCTGAGACTCCACCACACAGGCTTTTGGTGTGACTCCATTCAGACGCTCTTACAGAGAAAAATAATCTCCTTCCTCGTGTCCTCTCAACGCGACCTCTCCCTCTCAAAGTTCAAACTCTTCACAGTAATTTAACCTGTATTTTGTTTAGAATGCAAACCTTCCTTAATGCTTCATTCAAGTATCACCTCTTCTTCTTCAAAACATTCTCTCCTTCTATTCGTACCCCTGAATTCTCACCCAAACCTCTCCGGTTCTCAGTCACTTCAGCTTTCGTTCTGGCTCTCCTAACACCTGGCCTGCCCCATCACACCCACCCAAAGCACGGTTAAGGTCACCCGCCTAACTCACTGCTTTGGTCCCATGCAAGTCCCAGGCGCGCCAGCGTGTCCCACTCTCCTCCGTACTTTGGAGCCAAAACTCTCTTTTTCAGCTGTTCCCTTAAGGTCCCATCTCACCCCAGGGCCCCCTTATTCCACCTGAAAAGGCAGCAGCGCACCTGAAGGGAGACTTGTTTTTCCCAGGTGGCCCTGAACACCCCCTCCTGGCCTGCCTCAGTCCAAAAAACCTGCTTTTTGGGCAGTTTTTCCCCCCAGGTCCTTCTCATGACACAGACACAGTAGCATCGCTACTAAACGCTCTTGTGCTCGCTTGCAAAGAACGCGAACAAACTCAGCAGCTGCGGAGCACGAACGGAGGAAGCAGCTCTGTCGTCCTCGCACCTTGGGCCACACCTCGTCGCCCAGCAGGCCGGAGGCTCCTCGGAAGGCACGCTGTTAGCGCAGCCACCTCCGGCCGGGCCCGCCGCGCTCTGC
>NW_009258894.1:5139930-5160269 GCF_000687185.1 Egretta garzetta
TCACTGGCCAGGGAAACACAAGTGTGAATGGAAGGTCCACAAGATGAATGGAGGCCCTAGCCTCCCGCCACAAGCAGCCGGTGACCTGCTCTTCACCCACGAGTGATGCATAGCCAGAACAATGGCATTAGTGACAAAAATGAAATGCATTTTTAACACTAATTCTGAGCTGTTTGTTCAAAAACAGAGCTATGGGCATTTTACAATCATTTTCACCTCTCCTTGGCCCGCTGGTAGTTGCTGGTCACTTTCAAAGTGAGAGAGATGTGGGCTGCGGGTTCCAGCGGAGCATCACACCCGTCCCGGTCGACTTGGCTGGGGTAGCCCCAATTTTGATTACATGTGGGATGATCTCCCGAGGTGCCTTCCAACACTTGCCATTCTGTGATTCTGTGTGTGAATACGGGATGTTCAAGGTCACACCATCAGAATGCTGCACAGTTCCTGTCCTGAGGTTTGGTCCTTGGCATTTTGACTCCTAAATGATATCACCCGTCATTTACAGGGTGAAGTACCCTGTTCAGTGGGTGGAAGAATATACATACCCTGAAGATTAACAGGCTTTTTATCTTGACTGACAACCACAATCTACCAACCTGCTGCACAGGGTGCCCAATACCCCCATGTCTCGCCAGAGCCTTTGCAGAGGGCTGCTGGGATCAGCCGTTCCCTCGCTGGGAGCACAGGGTCTGTGAAGTGAGCCTGGAGGTTATCACCTCACTGGTGGCACATCGGAGCAGGAACTGGTGATGGAATTTCTTCCCCATCTGTTAGAGAGATGTGTATAGGGTGTATAAAGCACAGAAGAAGGATGATATTATTATTATTGTTGTTGTTGTTGTTGTTATTATTATTATTATTATTATTATTGTACAAGAGGAATAAAAAATTTAGAAAAAAACCAGAGCTGATGCTGCTTATTTGCTCTTTATTCAGTCCTCTCATACAGATGCATTACAAGACGGACTTTAATTGCATAACAACATACTCTTCCTTTTTTTTTTCCCCTCCAGGATTTCTGTCTCATTCAATACATTAGAGTCACGACATGACTTGCAGATATACTGGGTTTGTTCTCTATGCAGGAGAGCTGCCTGCAGAACACTTGCTTTACGTTGTTTCAGCCATTGAAAGATGTCAAGGTATCAAGTGAAGGTTACAGAAAGTGACAAGTTCAAATAGTTAAGACAGCAGGATGCTGCTTTGGAGAACCAGCCTCTATTCTTGCCAGTGATATAGTTGTACATCATATTAATGACATTTTTTTCAATCTAACATTTCGCAGTTGTCCAGTCATTTCATTTCCTCGTTTGTTGGAGACCAACACCAGGGATCCGATTTAGAGATGTGCTGACCCCTTGCTGCATATGAAGTTATGGTGGTCATGCTTTGTGTGGTTTATAGTTCTCTGCACTCTGAGAAGTTGAGTTCTCTGAAATCCCTCTCAGATTAAGCACCCAAAAAAATATTTTTGTAACAGGATTTTTGGTAACAGGCGATAGGATGAGGGGAAATGGCCTGAAGTTGCGCCTGGGCAGGTTTAGGTTGGACATTAGGAAAAATTTCTTCACCGAAAGGGTTGTCAAGCATTGGAACGGGCTGCCCAGGGAAGTGGTTGGGTCCCCATCCCTGGAGGTACTTAAAAGCCGGGCAGACGATGTGCTTAGGGAGATGGCTTAGTGGTGGGATGGCAGGGTTAGGTTAACGGTTAGACTTGATTATCTTAAATGTCTTTTCCAACCTAAATGGTTCTATGATTCTATGATTCTAATCTCTGCGCCTCAAGGCTGCATCTCTAAAAGGGGGGGTGGTGACAGGTCCCTCAGCTCAGAGTGGTTTGTGAAAATGAATTTAATAATGTCTGCAAAAATATAATGATGGTGATCAGTGTCATGAGGAAATTAATAATCCCTGCTTCAAAACAGGATTTGCTTAATGTGTGAAAAATAAGCAAATGCAATTTAACAGTGGAAGAAAACAAAGTGCTGAAGAGGTGAGCACCATCCACCGTTAACACTGAATCCAGAAGGAAGCCATGAAAACATGGCACTTGATAGGCTTTAATGGCACGACTGCATGAAAAATCAAAGCTAACCTTAATTTTTTCCATTTTCTCACTTCTGAGTGCTGATCTTCGCTCCTGAGGTAACATGCTGTCTAACATACTTTTCCACCGGGTCATTCACAGGCGTGCACACTGCAGATCCCCAGTCGCTTGTTAACTGCTCCTTGTTAGCAGCTTCTACCTTCGCCAAATGCACCTCTCCAGCGTTACCCACAGCAGAGTGTTTCCAAATAAAATTATGATGGGATGCCATTCTAAACCCAACATTTAAATATCCCTGTCATGAACAATCCTCCTGGAGAGCAGAAATGCCAACGGACAGAACAGCCCCCCTCCCGGAACATCTCTGACACCCTGTCTCATGTTATTTTTGTGCAAATCATTTCTCTTCGGTAGCAAATGGGAACTCAACCTCCATTTTAATTATTCATGGTGTCCATCTTTCCTGCTGCCTTGGCACCTCTCCTCAGCAAGTATGTCTTCGGATGAGTGAGGGGCTGAAAAGCAAAGATTCCTGGATGGGAAATAATGGGGTTTGATGGCTTACAATAAATCTTCAATTACACGGTGAGACTAGCCGAAGCGCTGCTGGAAAGAATTGTTCATCTGGTAACATTTTCACCTTCTACTGCAGCATAAAAGTCTAGGGCTTTTTCACTCAGCTTCCTCTAAAGGGAGAGCCTTAATGAGTATTGCGGTTCTGTCCTTGTTAGCAGGAGGTGTGGGTTACAGATGGAGAACTAATGAAAGCTATCAGGTAAAATGAGGAATTTATGCACACTGCTTTTAATGTCAAAGAAAGGCACCTTAAGTAAGGATATTTAGACATTCATTCCATTTGTGTGTTTTAAAAATGCATAAAATACTTGGATGAAGACTGGCACCTTTTCATGCCCCGGTGTTTGGATGCCGTTTAGTGTCACCCTCCCCGGTGGAATTATTTTTTATGTATTTCTCTGATCAGAGCTGATGAGGAATCTCATCCTACTATGCCTCCCTCTGCTAGGCACTACTACCAAAAGAGGCTGCCCCTAATTTGCAATGTTCATTATCTCCAGTGGATGCAGGATTGGTAGCACTGAGCACTCCAATCACATTATGGGTACAGCAGGGACACTACCAAGGACTCCCTTTATAGTCTCAAATAAACACAGCTAAATTGGGAGGACTATGTCTACAAACGGAAGGAAAACCGCCTTTGTGCACATCTCCAGCAGTCCGCAGAAACGGAGCAAATAAACTAGCTATACACCATCAGGTGAAAAATACTGTGCGTGTATCCTTATCATTACACTCTGGGCAGTTTCCAAAACGTATTAGAGGCTGCTGAACAAGGAGAGCATCACAGCGCTTTGGATTCTGCCAACCTGCATTTGAACTTGCAGATTAATAGTAAAGAGCTCCAAGTCCCATTCCGTGTTCTGGGCAAATCTAGTTCTGCAGTGAAGCACAAGGGAGATTTAAATTCCTATGCTAATGCAAAATTGCTGGGCTTGAATTACTCACAAAATGAGCGATTTGCTACTGGTTTTGCAGTAAATAGGAATGGGAAAATGTTCTTTTAAATGCTTATCTTCTGGTTTTGGGGAAAGGCAACAAAAAATGAACAAACCAGTGACAGTAAAATATGGGCAGTGCAAGGAAAACGCTGAAATCACAAAATTTTAAAGGGGGGAAAGGGAAGGTTTGAGTGGGCGACTATGAGTTCATCCCCCTTATTTTGTTTTAACATTTTTGATGGTGATGTTTCCTTCTTTCTACCCTGAAAACAATGACAACATTACCAGTATCTTCAGATGGCACTACACATGCAGTCATTTACAGAATAGCTTCCAGCAGGCCTCAAAAGCCACCTTTGAATCGTGCTTTAGAAACCAATAGCACGGCCAAATTGCAAAATTCTGTTTTTTTAAAATCCTTAATCAGGCACTTTTGCTGACTTCAAAGTCTGTTAATTTCTCTTTTCGTTCAGTGCATCTGCCTGTACTTTTCCTTTTCCTGAGATGCTGTTTTCTGCACAGTTTTTATAAATACCGCTAATCACATGCATTGACTGTAGAAAAAAATAGCCAGACTTGTGTGCTCTTTTCTTCTCCTGGAAAAATGCCATAGGGAAAATCTAACTGAAGTGGCTGCAATGAGGGCTGCAGCTGGTGCCCTCTTCAAAACCCCTCATTGCTCTCAGCTCTGGGTTGCAAAGAGCAGAGAAGCTGGGGGACAGTGAGAAGAGCGATGCTCCTGGCATCCTCAGAGCATTTTAATGCATTTCACAGTGCTTTATTAGAGTCACCTGTTGGAAGGGATGGGGAAAAAAAAAAAAGATAAAACCTTCCTAACAGTCTGAAAGCTTCCTGAAAACAATTAATCTCCCAATAACCCCCAAAAGGCTATCTGTCAAGAAGTTAATAAAAACGAAATGTCAGGATGCCACATGGTGGCTACCAGCTGCAGGCAGGAGGGGAAATGAGCTCCCAAGCAAAGAAGCACCAGCTATGTCGTCTCACACATGATCATGTGTTAAAACCACACTGATGTTCTGGATGCTGGCCTTTATGCAGGCACCCCTGACCTTAGCACCTCTGCTGCTGCATTGGCTTTATCAAGGCAAAAGCCCACGACAGAGAAGGATGCAACAAGTCCAGTTCACAGGTGTTGGATCACCCAGAGGGGACTGGTGGGAGAAGCAGAAGCGGCCCCATGTCCCAAGAGCCGCACGGGTCAGACACAGACCCATGTCCAGGACACGGCAGATCGAGCTGTCAGGTAACCCCAGAGCAACGCCTCCATCACGCATGGTTCTACTTGCCTGCGTATGTTTGCTGGATTGGGAGTCAACTGGTGTTTTATTTCCATCCAGTTTCCAAAGGGAAGATTGGGGCCCTGGAGCAGAGCCCCGGCCCTGCTCGCTGCCAAGGAGCAGACAGCAAGTGACCGCTTGCAGCCAAGGCTTGCCCGGTAGCGGGAAGGGAAGCAAAGCAAAGAATCGCCTCCCCATGCATCCTCTGTATTGCACGTGCCTAAGAATCTAATAATCCCAATCTCCAGACTGCACTACAGATTTAGCATCTGTAGAATACCTCTCGGTAAGCTTTGAATACCATCATTTTGCCATGCATTATAAACCCTAATATGGCTGAATTGTGAAGTCCTTAGGTTTTGTGCCCTTAGTCAGGCACTCGGCTGATCTGAAAGAAGGTTTTAATAGAATAAGATCATCTCTAGTCTGATGAATGAAAGCAGGATTTGCTTTCCTGGTTTACTGTGTTTTCTATTAAAAAACAGGGCTTTGGTTTGGTAGTGAGCCCTGTGCTACCCAGTGGGAGGATGCAAAACATGGATGGGCCGACCAGATCAGGAAGTGAAAAAGAAACGCTTATTTCATTTTTTCAAGACTGGAGAGAACTGCAAAATCCAACAAGCAGAATCAGTGGCAGAACATGAATGAAACTTCTAAAGATCTCTCCCCTTGAACAACCCCAGGCCTTATAAAAGCTTAAAATAACAGGGTTTATTTCATTTCAGTGAAGAATTTTCATCTCTGCTCTGTCTTTTAGTCACATACCTTTTTTTCCTGCACCTTCTGTCTACCTAAAACAGATTTCCTCACCTACTATGAAACCTTAATGTTCTCACTCCATCACTGTCTCAGGCACTAATTGGCCAGGCAGGTCCTTGATTGGATCCCTTCTTCCCCTCTCACGTTATTTTTTCCTACTGGTGGTTGCCTGGTAACCCTAACACCTCTCCTTCCTTCCCAGGAATTTTACACGTTCCCCCCCTCAACAGGTAGTGACGAAACCCCATCATTTCCATCCTGACTGCTATGTCCCTTCTTCATCTGTGCCTCCACACGATGCAATGTTGAAGGCAGACAAGCGACCCGAGCATTGACCCCAGGCTAGCTATCTCCGCATAGCCAGGGCAGCTCATCCCCGGGCTCAGAGAGAGAGAGAATTAACACTAACAACTGAGTCTAGCCTAAGGTGGGGAACTTCGTGCATTTGCTGGGTCTCTGAAAAATGAGCTATAGCAAAGTGTTACTTTTCTGACGGCTAATACTGCATTATCAAAGGTTATTTGCATGGTAATTGGACACTGGTTTGGGCAGAGGAAAGTCCCAGTTTGGTACAGGTAGCACGGGCTTATGGGGGCCTTTCAGCTCAACAGCTACATGGGGCTTTTGCCTGCTTAGTCTGCACAAGGTATTTTCAGAGAAGAGATTTAGTCAAGTCACTGCAAGCGTGGCCGAGAAGGTATGGGTACCTCTTCCTTTCCATTCAGAAGCTGCTGCGGAGAACATCGCTATAGGCTTCAACTATAGCCTCTAAGCTACAAGGTCCTCTATGTGGTAGGAAACTACTAGTGAATCAGTGCTCAGCGCAGGCTCTGCAAACTAATACAGGTGCATTAGCCTGCTCAAACAGTTCTGAACCACAATTTCCAGAGGAATCCTATTCTCAGGAGCATCCGTCCCTTCTGCAGGAGCAGCAAAATTCCTATCACAGGCTGCATTAAAAAATGATGGGGTTTCCTCCCCAAATACAGATTATCTCATCTTTGGCTTCAGTATGGTCCCAAAGAAGCAAGGTTGATCCCTTGGGCATCAGAAAAACACCAGCCCATCATGCTGGTGCTGCACTCTCCACCACCAGAGACTGAGATTGGTCTTGCTCTGCCACTTCACAGAAATTTAAAGAGGCTGTACTTGTGACCCTGCCCTCACAACGTACAAAGCTGGAAACCATCTAGCTTGGCAAGAGGACACTTTCCAGTACATCTTGCACAGGAGAGAAATCTCCATCTGGGGATATTCTCTTGACCAGATCAGCCAAGAATGGGCCAGTTGTGAGTATTTCACATCAGACTTTGATAGGAAAGAGTAGGTTAAATTAATAAAGCTCGCACCGCAGAGATTCAGCATGTGCATCAAACAAGTGACAAATGTGCACTGATACCAGAGCTTCATCTGCATAAGTGGAAGTGCCACAGCACTTCTCTGCTTTGCAGATCATACCAAAGTCAGTAGGTATGTGGCAACTAACAGAACACGGTGGGATAGCTGCACATCCAGCAAAGAACTAGTCATGTTTTTCTGTCGGTGCAATGGGACATGGAGCAAGGACACCTACAGATTAACAAGCAAAAGATCTTACGTGATCATTCCCCCTATTCCCCTCTCCCTGGTATTTAAAGTATCCCCTTTGTTGAACAGGAAGAAATCAGAATAGCAAGGCAGGAGATACACGAATATAGCTCATCTACTGGAGAGAAGCCAAAACAGCAAAGCCAGGCATGTGTTTCTATAGTACTTAGCACAGTGGGGCTCCACTGGGACTCAGAAGCTATCATGATCCGGTGATAAATAATTATAATAGGAACATCAGGAGATGAATACAGACAAGCTATATGTTCTACAAATCTGTCAAAAATTAACATTTACCATCAGCAATACACCATATGACTGACCTTCATAGCTTGATTCAGTGCCACGAAGCATAGACTGTTGTTTGAGGGAACAGAAGGTAAGGCAGGGCAATGAGCACCCTCCATCAATAGGGCTGTTTCTCCCCAGTACAGGCTTCCCCAGTATGGGACAAATCAGCAGCAAAGTGTTTCATTTACATATTGAGCACTGCATCTGTAAAAAATTGCATCTGTAAGAAATTGCATTTCTGCCCAGCAGAAAATGCCCTTACATAATCAGCCTGCGGTTCATACTGACAGAGCATCACGAGCTTGGTAACAAGCTACACAGTCTTGTTCACCCAGCACCAAAATATATCATTAACCCTTGTTTAGTCTCTACCACTTTACCAAATCTCTCAATCATGTTAATTTTTTTTTTCTATTCCAAGTTATAAAAATATTTGGATTTAAGGAAGGTTGAGGTAAATGAGTTTCCTTGCCTTTGTAAATCCACTATCAGAGCTGTGGCAAAAGCAATATCCTTCAGACTTAAGCTCCAGGTTGACTGGAATATCTTTTCCATCCATATTATCCATATTATGCAACTCAGGATGGTTGTTCCTTCCTAAAAGGGAAAGGTGAGCGGAGAGGATCATTTTATGGCTTCTGACTTACTAGCCTTTGAGACAAAACCTTGGACTCCATTCTGAGTAGAAAAATTTATAATTTCAAGCTGTATCTCGGGTGAGCATCAAGGATACAGAAGCTGTAGCTTGAATTTTTGTATTTCTCATGGGTTTTCTACTTTCTCATCCACAGTGGCTTTTATGGCAGATCAGACGTCTCCTCTGCCTTTGAACGTTTACAACAGTGGATGTGGAAAGCTGTATTCATCACACAGTTCTCCCTCTGTATGAGTCTCATTCGTTAAAATTCATATGTCTACCTATATTTTGTAGTCATCATTTATCAGATTTATCAGTATATTTTAAAATCTCTTTCAGTCTGTCTACAGGAAAAATACAGAATATATTAAATGTTGTAAATTCTTGGGTTTCACCCCAAAGATCTCAGGCCCTTCAGGTCAGGAGACATTGACTTTCCCATTTGTGAATACAGTGTTTCTGAAACCTGACTACCTTTCACTGCTGATGGAGTGGAAGTGACTATATACGGCATTTGTTTTCCAGATACTAACCACACTGTATCCCGTATCAATTTTCAGTGCAACAGCTTGTCCCAATGACATCCAGAATCTAGTTCCTTTTAGGGACTGTGTTCCTCATTTCTGTAGCCCTGAGACCTCAGTCAGTTGAGCAGATAAACACTAGATTTATGAGGACAAGGGTATGTCAGAATATCACCTCTCAAACAGAAGAAAAAGAATCACCTATGAAGCTACAGAAGATGTTGCTGTTTATCCAGTCTGTCTACAGAAATCAACCTTTTCATAAAATCTTTGCTGCAATGTAAAACACACGTACTTGCTTTCAATCTATAGAAGACTGTGTGTTACACAACGATCTGATTTGTAAGGTGTGAGCATGACACTCAGTGACTGTATCAACTCCTATATCCTTAACGCAGCTCAAACATCTCATTTCAGCATCCATCCTAATTTTAAAGCACTCTTAGTGCACATGGTAAATATTTAGAAGCAAGTTTCTAAGTACTTTGTCCATGCCTGTCATCTCTTCATTCCCTCATTCACTGGGAAAATGCTAAAAACACATCATAGATTTATGAGATGGCTTCAGACGTACACTGATACTGGCCCTAACCCCCAGCCCCCTGTAAGAGATGCAGCTGAGAAGCCTCATCCTAGCACGTGGTGCTGCGGGACATATCAGTGGGAGAGACTCAGGGGAAAGAGGTGAGAAGGTAATTCATCTGAGATGCACAAAGGTGTTGCTAAGAGGTTGGACTCTAACCTCAGGCCCCTGTCACCTGTCCTGGATCACTCTCAGCATTTGTGAGGCTGCACCTAGAATACTGGGTTCAGTTTTGGGCCCCTCACTACAAGAAGGACATTGAGGTGCTGGAGTGTGTCCAGAGAAGGGCAATGAAGCTGGTGAGGGGTGTGGAGCACAAGTCCTGCGAGGAGCAGCTGAGGGAACTGGGGTTGTTCAGCCTGGAGAAGAGGAGGCTCAGGGGAGATCTTATTGCCCTCTACAACTGCCTGAAGGGAGGGTGTAGAGAGGTGGGGGTTGGTCTCCTCTCCCAGGTAATGGGCAATAGGATGAGGGGAAACGGCCTCAAGTTGCGCCAGGGGAGGTTTAGATTGGATATTAGGAAAAAATTCTTCACTGAAAGGGTTATCGGAGCACTGGAACTGGCTGCTCCGGGAAGTAGTTGAGTCCCCATCCCTGAAGGTATTTAAAAGATGGGTAGATGAGGTGCTTAGAGACATGGTTTAGTACTGGACAGGTACGGTTGGACTTGATGATCTTAAAGGTCTTTTCCAACCAAATGATTCTACGTTTCTATATGATTCCAAAAGGTTAATGGCATGCTGCACGAGTCAGAATCTGATATCAGCAACTTTGAGAGCTCTGTGCTGCTCATGAAGGTGTGTTCACCCATTTTGTGTTATCAGCTGACGGGTTTGTGGCAGTGTCTCCTATTCTCATGGGTACCTGTCTGCAGAAGGCATCGCCTAAGAATAATTTGAGTAAACTGTGTGGCCTACGTGGAGCCCTTCACATTTAGTAACTTAAAGGAAGAACCCTTAAACGCAAAGAAAAAAGAATAATCAATAAAATAAACCAAATACTATATGGGTTAGCAAGTAAACAACATGAGGACAATTGCGACATACCCCATTACTCCCAGCAGACTGGCCTAATTCCCACCATCCCCAAAGCCTCCCAATACAGAATGAGCGATCTTGCCAATAAGGTCAAGCATAGCTTATTCTTCTAAGTGCTTTGCATTTTTCAGTACTGGTATTTCTAAGCCTAGCACTGTGATGAGAACAGTCAAATAATTGTGCAACTCCATAAAGGAAGGCAACAGCCCAGTGAGAGGTTTTTCTAGGCTGATCCTCATGAGCAAACCATCCTTAATTGAAAAACAATGGACTAAGAATTAAATTAAATCTGGATACTGAAGTCAGTGGGTAGCTGATCGGAGATGCAATCAAGCGAAGCAAACAGAAGCATGGCTAATGAGTAATTTCATAAATCTGTATTAATACAGATATTTTCATTTTAGAGGAGAAGTGTCCATTTTCTTTTTGTTCAGTCAGTGTAGATTTGGTTAATATAAATGATGAGAATAATGAGGCCAAGAAATGCCTGGTTTCAGATGAATTTCTCTTACACTGCACCTGACCTTGGCATGAGAAAATCCTAGAGAGCTGCAAAGTCTGTTATCTACTGTAGATTTGGCAGGTTTGCAGACAGGCTCTCAGAAAGTCTGTCCATATGCCCACGTACTTCACTGGTATATGCACAGACCTCTGAATTTATAGAACATGGGTTTTGCCAGTCCACCTTTTGTAGACAGGGTGTCTTACTGACTTTAGCTGGATGAGGTCAAGCCCCTACAACTTTTTGTCCCTGTTTAGAAAATAAGTTTTCTCTGTAACCACCGTTCTCCACTGTGCCCATCTCAGTAAGTTTGGTTGCTCATTTGGGAAAAGTATCTCCTTTTTTTATTTGTAGAGATCAACACCTTTGGAGTCTTGACTATAGTCCACCTCTGGTACAATCTGGAAAACAATCAATGCATGTCGCTTCACAGTTTTGCCTGAAGAAAACAGTGAGTCAGGGCTCAGGCAAATTCTGCTCGCTATTCCTGTCACAGGGGTTACTAAAAAAAGACTGGCCATTTTTTTTTAATTAACTTAGGATTAAATTGGCTTCTCCAGAGAAAAGTCATCCGGATACCAAATGCTACCTGTAGGGTAATGACAGATAAAAGGATTTTGCACGTTTTGCCTGTCTATGCCTCAACATGGATTTTTCACTGCCACTGACATTTAGCTTTGCTTCCTCACTCCTGTGCTGCTGCGGCCTCTGTTTGTCCCTCCTCTAGAAATCCTGATTCGTACAGGTGCTCCAGCCACCAGCTCATCTTTCAAAAAGCTGTACCAGCTCCATCTTCAAGCATCTATTGCTTCCTCACTGAAGTGCAAAGGTACTGTTTTTATTGTAGTATTCTCCATTTTCTTCCTTTTAGTTCACCTTTTCCTCTTTCCATTCTTTGTTTTTGTTCATTCAAGTCTTTGTTCTTTCATATTCTCACTACCTCTGATTTCAAAGCTCCTGTTCAGCTCCTTCTCTGGAGCATCCATCTGATGCTCTCTACACCACTGATTCTTCACTTTTCAAATCCCTGCTAGAAATATATTTTCTCCTTTCCCTAGCTAGTATTTAACTGGTATCTGCCTTGAAACCACACAGTATTTTACAGAAACATTGGATTATGATAAAAAATTACTTCCAGCCTCCACATCCAACATTAATCAGGACTGTATCTCTGTTTTCAGTAAATACTACGTATTGTACATACTGAAGTTTTTAAGTAAGACATTATGAAGGAGGAAACACATTATTGATGTACTGATGTATCAACACAGGAAACTCATAGCTGCCATCCAAGACAAAGGAATTTCCAGCTTTAGACGCTCCAAGCAGCGATTTCCCACAGTTCTCTGACAAATCTGCCGCATTTTTTAATGATTTTCATACTCTGATCCTCTAAGGCAAGTGCAAGGGAAAGAGAATCATGAATATAGCTTACAGTGGCTCTCTTTTTTGAGAAATCTGGAAACATTGCATTGAAACTACCTTTTTTTTTACCTGGTGTATTCTGAAGAAATGTATTTTATATTGCCCTAACAGTCATACAAAGAATCTCAAACTTTGTGTCATTTAGCCCTGTATTACCTGAGGGGCACAACTTGCACAAGATACTTTCTCCAGAGCAAAACTGATCCATGTTACAGCTTGCCCACATTTTAGATGGCCTAATTTAGAAATAGCCCAAATAGAGGTGCATGAGAGTAATGCTGAAAATGATACTTTAGAATGGAAACTGTTTATTTTAAAGAACCAAGGTCCTTGGATTGTGTTCCCATTGCTGCTGATGGAGCCAAGGACTCTAATTCCTGTGTGTGTAAGTACACATACACATATACGTATGCAGGACATGCATTTTTGCACTCACCAAGGATGTTTCATCAAAAGTCTTCACATGTTGTCTGCCAATGATGTTTGGGAGCCAAGCCACCAGGCCAAGCAATGTTTCACTGTCACACAAAATGCAGCAGTGAATTAGGAAATCATAGAAAAGGCACAGAAAAGGCCCAAGGCAGGCAGCAATGAGGAAAAAAATCTCGAAACATTAGAGAAAACTCAAATGCCAAGACAGCAGCCAAAATCTCAACACCAGGAAGCCTTCCTTTCCTGAGCTGCCAGGACACTCCTGCTCAGGGCTAAGAAATTACTGTGACAGCAGCTGTGCACGGACAAGTAGGGCCATCGAGTCTGCTCTTCAGACTCTCCTCAGGGCCACCTTGTCAATATAAACCATGCACAACAGCTGATGGGGAAATAAATACCTTTTCAAAGAGTACAAAAACGCAACAGCAACGTGTTGCAGGAACACTAAATAACTTTTCTGCAGTGAAATTCTCAGTGAGCTTCAATGAAGTAGTAATAGCGCTAATCTCTACGTGTCCACACTTGGGGCCTTACATTTGCAATATCACGTGGCCCCTCTAAATGAGTTTGAAAAGCTTTCATAGAACAAGGTCCATTAGAATTTCTCTTCTCTTTGCAGGATGAAGCAATGTTTCCTCACTTAAGGTTCACTTAAGCTCCCGGTATACACAGAGTTATACTGATACCACACCGTGCCGGCCACCTTCAATCACTGCAGTGCCCTGGGAGATGAGGTCTGGCCTGGAAAGCTGCCTGGATGGGGAACGGAACCATTTTTGTAACAAAAGAAGAGAGCCAGGAACCTCACATATGAACTGCAGGCCTGATGCTGCTAGGATCACGCACAGATGGTAAGCCTGGGACCGTGCTGCCTGGGGCTTTGCGCTCACCAGACCTCACAAGTTTGTTTCTAGCAAATCTGGGATTGCATGTCCTCAGGAAACTTCCCCGTCTTGAAAGATGATGAATATTGGGGATGCAGCAGGAAGCTTTCAGTGCTTTTCTCCCTTTTTCTGCTTTCTTGTGAGCAGATCACCTTTACGTGTGGTAAATGACCTTAAAGATCTCCAGTTCCCGCTGCAGCTTTCACTCAAGCGGTTTCACTCAAGCACTTCTTTAGATACAAGAATCCCCGTGTTCAGAAATGGATCTGTCTCTAGGATGAAGTGAGCCATCTGCTTCGCTGTGCACTGCAGCACCCTCAGCATGTTAGGAGCAAGAGAAAAGGAAGCAGAATAACCATACGCAACTGGAAAAGCAAGTGCGAATGCATTTACGCTGAAATTTGACCCACACCCTGCAGCTTACACTTCAAACTCAATAACAGCACAAGCGTATTAAAGGTCAGGAGTGTAAAACACCTTCATCTCACCTCTCTTCCAAAGATAGCATAGCTAACTGAGCTGCAGGGCCTGCTGGTCCGCCGACAGAGTGGCTAAGTACTCTCTTAGGGGAGAGTACCATTTACTGCATCCTCAGCCACGCTTCCTGAAATAGCCTGTTTCTCCTTGGAGGCCACTCATCTGATCGCCATCTACAACTTGAGCCCAGAAAGGAAAACAGCAGAAACTTTCCCTTTGTCATCAGCCCCGTCGGGTACGTCTAGCACAGCAAGAGCCTCCCCAGAGGCCAGGGTTTGGTACCCATCCGGCACGACAAAGCTGGTAGGCATCGAACCTTCACCTTAGCAAGGATTGCCCCGTGACATAAGACAATAAAAACAGATGCCGCACGTGAGACAATTCGTACAAGCCCTGGTGTTCAAAGACGTTGCCGAACTGGGAACTTTCCAGACAACTCTGCTTGTTGTGAGATCTTAACTCCTTGGCGCATCACCGGAACAGATATTAAAAAGGCAGCCGCTCCTCTAGCAGGTCTGCTTGCTCTGTAAAATTAGCACTCACAGTTTTCCTCTTGCAGTTCAGCTGTAAGAAGGGTTGGGAATAGCTGTGCCTCGCACTATCTGGCTGTCGCACAAAGCAAGCAATTAGAAGCACAGGCGTCCCCATTTGCTCCCACGCTTCATTTTTAATCTCATAAACAGAGATTGAACCACAAAACTGAGAGAGAGACGTTTTTTCAAGCTGAGGGGTAGTTAGAGGCACATTGGATGCGTGGCTATACGTTACCATAGAAGAATTTGGCTGAGTGAGAGTTGCAGCCATATGCGTCACTTCAACCCGGGAGTGCTGGTGTTAGTTATGTAGGTAACAGGCAAATCACGATAAATATGCGCTTATCCCAGAGTGCAGTTGCGCTCACTGCTTGATCCTGAAGGCGTAAGTGTGACGTAAAGACTAGGTAACTATGGACACATAAACTGAGCAGGCTTTACTGCTGGTGGTCACTGGATGGCGGTTCTCTTCTGAGTGCCGGCAATTCAAGATTTATGGGGAGCATTTTTGGCTTCTTTTTATGTTGTTCAGTAATTCCAGTTCCAGTTCCACTCACATACTGACTGATGTGACTTCTTCCACAGTCCTGTACAGATCTGAACGCCAAGTGTCACCTGGTCCACCTCTTGGAGTTAAGTGATCTTTACTAGCCTTGAACTACTTGCCGTCTACCTGGGCAGCGAGAGGATGCCAGGCCTGAGCAACCCTGCAGTAACCACTTCTGCGCGGCCTCTTATCCCCCACTAATGCTGCACAACATCCAGTCTTTCAGCGTCATGGGAATGAGCGTCTTTGCCCTCATGAAGGGCCAGAGCAAGCACCCTGCCAGTCGCGGTGGGGCAGCCGATGCGCAGCAACTCCAGCCCGTACTGCCATGGCACAGCGCTAAACAGTGCTGCAGGTCGCCCTGGGGCGGTGGTAACTGGGACGATGGAGCAAGGGTCTGCTTCCTTAGGGTCTCAGTGAAAGCCTTGTTCTCTGGTCAGATCTAGGTCACTGCTAACTCAAAAACCTCACACCATGCTCCTTCGCCTGGCGTAGATGCGCTTTCAGAATTAGGACAGCCTTGGATGCTGGTAGATAAGACAGAGGAAAAATGATGGCTGAAAGATACAGGAGTGCCTGCTTTACTGTTCTCCATATCCGCCTTATAAGAGAGATGTGGGTTGATTTTTTTCCAAATCTACTCTTTTCACACACAACAGAGGAATCAACCTTGCTGCTCTTCAGTCCAGCCTAAGGAACATGCAAGAGCTTTCCCCAGACACTGGGGTTCACTTGAAAGATTACAGCTGCAGCCTGCAGATGAGCTGTCAACTGATTTTAAGAGATTAAAAGTGTTTCTCAAACTTTGTTGGCAGCATTCCCTTTCAGTGTGACCGTTCTCCAAATCAGAGTACTCATTTTTAATTAAAGTGCAAAAAGAAACGCTGGGAATGATGATGAATGGGTTTGATTTGGCCTGTCCTGGGTCCTTCAGCCACCATGGCTAAGCCTCTTAGTTAGCAATTTGTTGTCGTCTTTATGAAGAAGGAAGAAAGAATCCAGTATGTTAAAGACAGAATTTGGAACAGGCATTTTAAGTCTGAACAGCTGTTCTATTTAACCATCTACCTCTTAATACTCTTTATCAGCAAACATTTCTGTGACAAAGATGCTGCTCATACACACACGCCCAAGGAACAGCTCGTCACAGAGACCCTCTTGTTTGCCTGCAGGCGTTTCCGTTCACTATTCTTCCTTGATTGTACACTATTCCTGGCAAATTCGTTGTAGCCCTGATTAACCATTCTCAGCCAGGCAGTCGGCAGGCATCAGACAGCCCAGCAGGATCGACTGACCGACCACAACCCGCCTGTGGACGAAAACACGCGCACAATAGCCTCTAAGTGAAGTGTGTTGCATTTGATGAACACTTGCAAACAAAGGATCTCCTCTGCTAAAAGGAATATGGAGAGGTGTGGAGAATATGGAGATATGATATGGAGAGACCAAAGGAATTTGTACCAAGGTGGCAACCTTCTGTTGCATATGATTTTGTTTCCCTTTCCTCTCTTCCTTGGATATAACTACATAAGACAATCTCCCAACCGAAGGATTTCAAGAGGCTTCTCTGCTTTTGTTTTCCCAGGTCTTTCAGAAGCTCTGTCTCTTCTTTTCCCTGTACGTAGACGAAAGGCTATGCTGCAGAGCTTTGCATGCGGTTTGGAAAAAAATAACGGATGATTGACTAAGCTGGTGACAGACTGTAGCAGCAGCAGCTGCGTATGCTGGAAGCTCGCTGCAGCTTGGGAATTCTGCAGCTGAACGGAGGCAGTGAGGGGATCTCTTCCCCCGTTCACAAGGGCTTTACACCGTTTTCATCACAATCTGGTTTTTGGCCCATTCAGAAAGGGTTGAGGCTTGTGGCTTGCCCCTGCAAGTATTCATGAAGGACGTGAAACAATTCTCATGTGGCCAACAGTCCGATCAATGGATGCACAAGGAGAACTGGACCGAGGCCTTACAGGCTACACTGCTTTCCAAATTAATATCTGGTTTTGAGTGTGTGTAGACTTGAGTCCTCGCAGTGGTCCTTAAAAGTTTCCATTTATAAAAATCTCACCCAACAACATAAATGCTACAGCAAATTCGCATCTGCCTAGAAAAATGCACCACTAGAGCCCAGGTGCCCAGCCTCCTTAGCTCTCCTCAAAAGCCTTTCCAGTTTCCTTATAGCACGGTCCTGAAATGCGAGGAATCTGTCCTACACCTGCCTGTAAATTAATCATCCCATTGGGCAGGCACAAACAGTTTCAGCTAGAAGAAGGTCCGAAGATCTCACAGATACGTGTCCAGTCCCTTTCTCAATGTTTCACCCAAGAACACATCTCCCAGCCACGAACGGGACCCCACAAAGACAATTTTCTTCAGGTAAGCTGTGACCAGGAAATTATGGTTTAGTGAGTCACAGATCCTAAAATATCCCTACAAAGCATGTGACCACTGCATAATAATAATAATAATAACTGAGCAATGCGAGTGTACGCTTTTGGAACATGCTAAGGAAATCTGAGTGTGGAGGATGAGAGACAGGCACACCCAGGCAGTTTTAGACACTCACAGCACCTAGGGGCATCCAGACAGACAGGCACGCCCCATCTCTTACAGAATCAGACAGATAAGCACGTTCTGCTTCTACGGACAAAAAAACCTCACATTGGACAGAAGACAGGCATGACAGCTAACTCTGACCAATACCATGACCTCATCTCATGACATACAGATAATGACTGCAAACTGGCTTCATTTTATCGGACTGTATGCCTTATTTCACAGTCCAGTGTATCTATATAATACATAAACGTACTCTCTCTGATGCTTTCAGGTTCCTGTCGGGTTTTCAAGCTGGATATCATTAAAGGTGTTGACCATCTGCAAGGCTGTACGGGGAGCCTAGTGGGCCCCAGACAGCTGAAATCTAGACCTGGACATCGCGTCATATGTTAAATGAAACGTGAGGTATCTCTCAAGTACAAATCTTGTCTGACTTGGAAAGGCGATAGCTTCCCATGTTTTCCCTCAAGCACCACGTTCCCCTTGAAAAAGAAACAAACAAAAGCGGTGCCTTACAAGAACGGTCAATGTGGTGACTCTGTGACTGACGTTGTGAAGTTTCCTAAATATTTTAGTGCAGCCAACACACTACTTAGCTCCTCTCTAGGAGGAAGGAGCCGATGGGCTAAACTGACCTTTTCCAGTCATCCTGCACAAATCTTATGGCAGCTTTAAATTCTCTGGCTGAGAGATCCAGCTCTCAGCTGAGGGATACTGTTTGGTATCAACATAGAGTCTAAGTTGGCCAACAAACAGCAATCACTCAGATGCTTCTGTTATCATCTATTTCGGGATTTACACAGTTGTGACATCCCTCTTCATATTCACCAGCAATCTGTCAGGAAGAGAGCTTGGACATTTCTGGAAGAACTACAAGATGGGAAACTGACTTGGGTGCTTAGGCAACATTTGGGACTAAGCCACAGTTTGGTATATTCAGTATAGCTCATACTGTGAGGAGACCCAGTTTTGTCAATATTTTGTCACCTTTTCTGACCACATCTGCACCCCTATTGGTAGTGACCACTGCCAGACTCTTCTGTAAGAAAACTGGAGCTTTGAGTAGCTTGCTTCAGGCATCCACTGTTGACCAGCAACCAAAAGAAGAAATCTCAAAGATTTCATTAATCTCGGTGCCCCCTGTACCATGTAATGTCCATGGGCTCAGGCAAACTCTGAAAGAGGGAAGCAACATCACCTCTCAACGCCACTTTGCCACACCACCCTCCAAGAAACCAGTCCCTTCTCCGATTGCTTCTGCAGCTGCTCAGATCTGAGGAATTAAACCTCTGTGGCAATCTCCTTTCCTCTGGCAAAGTCAGCACTCCAGCACAAGAGACATACATTGCCCTTGCGAATTCTCCCGAACAGCAATCAGTAACGGTAGGACAAAACCTCTGAAAGTTACTTAAACTTACCTTGTGTAGTATGACTAGTAGACAGGTTAAAAAATGACCCAGCAAAAAAAAAAGGAATTCTCCTTCCTTATTTTTTAGGTTCCACTCGAGCTACTATGACTAATACCCACCGCCACCACACCCGCCCCCCAGGATTTCCTGATTCAAGATCACGCATACTTGGAGCAGGATTTGTAAGTCACTTATCTTATTCTTGGCTTGAGGTACCTGAAAATGCTGAGCATCCATTTTCATGAAGTAAGATTTCGTGAAGATGTGTCTAGCACGGCACCTGGAAATCAAAGCACTTGAAATCATGTAATCATTGCTGAATACCTTAGCTCTAATTTCTCTCATGCAAGTATTTTCAAAATTATACTTTTCTCACAAGTATGACGCCATTTGCTTCTCCTTGAGGCTCTGGCTCTTGGATCCAAGTGAGTAGGTGTATGTCTGTACCACACTGTGACCACAACCTCGGCAAGGTCCAGAAACCCAGCAGCAGCAGCGGGCTCACATTACCAATGCATAAAGCCCAACTTACTTATTAGCCCTGCTAACAAGGAATTGTCCAGGCACCAGTTCCAGACCTGCATTAATACCTTTACATAGAGCTGTGCTGCACTGTTATCCCAGTTTGCCCAGCACTGCACCACCATATGCCATCACGCTGGGCTGGACATACCTCAAAGAGAAACTCAAGTCTCCATTTTAAAATGTCCTCCTGATTGCAGAGGGAAGCTTGAACACACTGTACCACAGCTGCAGCTTTACCATGTAAAAGTTACACAGGTAATGAAAAGATGCCTCCCAATATATTATTGAGAAAAAAAAAAAATCTCACTATATTTCCAGCCATCCTCTACATTTTTAAGCATGAGGTACGACCTACAAAATACCTTGGGGACAACAGTGCACCCAAGATACATCAAACGGCTCTAACACACAACGCAGGCACGGTGTTTGGCCTAAGCAAGCAAAGCCTGGTGCTGAGAGTGGTTCTTCCGCTGTTTGTCTGCAGGAGGAGAGCCACTCCCCGCTGATACCCCCAAACCAGGAACCGCTCCAGGCATCAGTGAGCATCGACCCATTTTTCGGCAGCACATGGGAAAACCTGATTCAGGAAAATCAAAGTCCCCGAGAGGCTGGTGCCAGGGCGCTTGCCGGGCCTTGGCTTCTGCTGCCCCGATGCAGAGGACACGGCAGGCTTGTTTGCCCGGTGCTTGTTTGCCCAGCGATAGGGAGCACACACACCGAGACACCTTGGGGGACCACGAGTGGGTGTGGGTGCCGGACGGCCGCCCGGGGGGTG
>NW_009258894.1:5161482-5179174 GCF_000687185.1 Egretta garzetta
GTGTACGTGGGATGCTCGGACTTGCAGAAACCGCGGCTCGGGAGCCGGCCGAGCTTGCGTGCTGCCTTTCCCCCTCAGCGTCCTTCAGCCCCCTCCCCACAGCCCCAGCTCCGGTGCCTGTAATTCAGCAGAATTACAGGGAGAGAGGCTCCTTCCACCACATCTGATGCAAGGAAGGGGAAGGGTTTCGGCGCTGCTGCAGCATAGCTCCAAGTAGGACTGGATATAAAAAGAATTTTTTGGCCTCTTAGCAATGAAAGTTGAAAGCAAATATAGGACTGGCTTTTTGCTGGCCGCCAGTCGCTGCTGTGGTCAGTGGACATTTGATCATCGCTCCCTTTGCTCCCTGCCAGCTCTTTGGAAGTGCTGCAGGAAGATGGAGGGGAGGGGTGGGGGGGTTAACGACTTAGTAGTCTGATTCCGAAGTCCTTACGGAGACAGAACTCCTGTTGACTTCAAGAGGCTTTATCTGAGCAAGAACTGCAGGATCAGAGGTTATTTTTGGTTCCTAGCAGCGCGCAGATTTTTTTTTCTCCAAGCCTCTTAAAACAAAAACTTGTGCCTAGGTACATAACAGGGAAGGCAGTGCTCATAACCTGAACAAGGTGCACAGAATGACAACAGTAATAAAGCTCTGCTGTTTTCCAGAAGGATGAAGGGTCATCCGTTACCCTTTGTATTCTTGGGGGAAAAAATGGCGAAAATCAGGACCTTACTGTGTCAGCTGTCACCGTCACTTGGCTTTTGGCTTTCTAGACAGAGTTGGCTAGCTTGGCTTCCTCTTGTCTAGTGCTAAAAAAGATGCAGAATAAAGCAAACGGTTGGAAACACCAAGCCGGAATCTTCTCTTGTCTTAAATCCATGCCAATCTGTTATACTCAATATGCCTTTTGGGATGTTGTGGGGGGCACAGTTTAGCCCCCTTTTGTCATGTTCTCAAATACTCTTCCTTCAAAAGCCTGTTGAAATCGCATAGAGGGAGAGGCAGGTGAGATTCCAGAGCGATACCATAATTGCATGGCTGTAATTCTGTCTCCCTCCAAATTTCTGTTCACAGGTTTATTAAAATCCATTGTATTTGGCAAGGACCGTTTAGATTGGCAGGGTTATACAAAGAGCCCGTAATACCCTGAACAATACAGCTTGGCGAGTTCCTGGGCTTGAAAAAGTACTCGCAGGAAATATTCTCTGCTAGATACAAATGAGACGTGGTAGGTAGAAGGCAAATGAAGTGGGAGGGAGGGATGCGATTTGCTTCTGTGGCACTTTCTGCTGAGTACACAAGTTCCACTTGCTAGAAATGTGTCCGCTCCTGCTGACGCCGTTGTCCTGCGTAATGGTCATTGTCCAGCTCTTCTATTTACTGTTTCGGGTTTCTGTGGGGAATTTTTTTCACTCTCGGTTGTATTCAATCTTGTCAGCAGTCGCAATCAGACAGCGTGAGAAACGTGCTCCATCTTTAACCTAGATTTGAACAGATTTTTTCCTAAATTTAACCAGTGTGAACACAGGAGGAGATGAATATAATTAACCCTGGAGTTGCAAGCAGTGCTTTCCCTGGGATAACCTCCCAGCAGGTCAAGGTGTCATTTCGCACAGCCGCTTGTCACATGTTTTCAGTAGATGGCACGCACAGAGTGGAGGACAGCGTTTGTCTCGGAGATGCGTAGCTTCATGGGCTGTCTGCTGGGCTGTCTGCAAGCAGTTCTAAAGAAATGCCCTGCGTGTTGGAGAGGGGAGTATGCAGTTAAACTGGAACTGCAGTGTTGCTACTCCTAGCCCAGTCCCAGAGCTCCCATTCTAGCAGGAGGATCTGTGAATCCATGTCTGAAGGGGAAGGAAGAGGGACTTCCCCCAGAACTGTCGTAATATTTATTGTACCTTTCTAATAGCAACTTCAAGAGGTGCAGCAGTGGGACTTCTTATTTTCTAAGCGTGGTGCGGCAGAAGCCATCGGTTTCTTTGCATGGTGGGCTCTGGCAGAGGCACCAGCGCATACTCTTGGAGTTGAAGCCGGTGTTGTTCGATGTGGGGAGGAGAGGAGATGTGGGGAGTTGAGGAGATGTGGGGAGTTTCGCTTCTGAGCACTGAATGGGTGCCTAGAGCTGTTTTTAAGATAAATCCGCATAGTGCAGAGAGCGTAACAGCAGTACATCTTCATTCTAGAGGAGGCAGTTTTTCAGTCAGCTCTGATTTATACCTGGTAGCATTACCAGCTGTCATCCGAGTGTCCTTATTATCAAGTTCTTTTCGCACCTCTGCTTACTCTCTAAACTTAGAATTTCAGAAGCCCACCTCGCTTTCGCACTGTCATTTTTCGTGTGGCCACCACACATCCACCTGTCAGACATGTTTTGCATCACAACTACAGATGCACGCGCACACAATTACTTGTTCAGACGCAGCGTACCGGTCAGAGGAGAGCATCAGCTATAGATAAATGTGCACTTAGCCAAATAAGCACGTGAGAAATACGCACCCAAAGGGGATTTGGGGCAATCTCATGGGTGAAGGCTGGGTTTGGTTGTTTGGGTATTTTTAAATCCAACTGATTACATGAGTAAGAACATGTGGAAAAACACTAAACTGTTGTCAGTGCCTGTATCGCCCTGCAGAATGTAAATTTAGGCACAAACGTGCACACATACTCTTGTTTGTCTCCGCTTCTTTCATAGAGCACCTTCAACAGGCAATTCTCCTACTGCAGGGTGGGGTGGCCAAATCGTGTGTTTAACCAGAGCCCTACAATATTCAGTGTGTTTTCTAAAGTTCCCTGTTGTGGGGCTGTGTGACACCCCCCCAACCTGAACTACTTAGCCTGTTTTAAATGATCCCAAATCTGCTGGATTTTTAAATTCTTGTGGGTTGGGGTTTTTTTTATATATGTTAAATCAGCCTAGGATTTTCACCGCTTGCTGTTGGCAATGCTGCTCACATTTGTTTCACTAACCTACTAGCTGGGCTTCAGCTTAAGCTCGAGGAGTCTTGCCTTAAAGGGACTCGTCCCTCACATCTGCAAAATCCAGTGCTGCCGCGTTCTTACATGGGCTTGCCCATACCCCTTCATTTTACCACAAGCCTCTCTGATAAATGTCAGCAGATGCAAGAGCAGTGGCATGGTGGAGGCTCCCAGAAGTTGCTAGGGTAGGCAAAGAAAAAGGCTACCAAGAGCGCAGAGCCTCACGGAATGAATGCAGGGCTGTAAGGCAAACAGTCCGTCCTTTATGACTGACTCATGGACAGGCTCTGACCTTGAAGAAGTCACTTGACCTCTTTTTGCCTCTCTCAGCCCTACTGAAAAACAAAGAGCGGGGACAACAATCTTGTCCCGATGATGCATCCAGCTGAGTTTCCCCCAAGTCAGTGGCTCGTGTTCTTTTAAAATAAAGATGAATGCCTGTGGAAAAGCAACCTGGCCAAAGATCCCGCAGGTCTCAGTCTCCTTTCCACTCCTATAGCACCTTTGACCTGGAAGCAGCTTAAATACTCTATGTACTGCATGCAGGTAGGGATCATTTACCTGCTACAAATGCAACCATTACTCTCGTTAAAGGCAACGATCATTTTATTCCAGCATTACTGCCTAAAAGTTTACAGGATCAAAAGGACTATGTCTGCTCTGCAGAGAGAAACAAGTCCTGGTTGTTCCAAAGCAGCAAAACGCTAAGGGTAAGCACAGTTTTAAGCTGTTCCGGTGAGGGAATGTTGCAGTGCGATAAGCGAACCTTTGTTGGTTTTCCTAAGCACACAGAAATGCTAATCCTGGCAGGAGAAATGGAACCAGAGAGAGAACTGGGGACAAGGAGCAGCACTGAGGGATCTGGGCTTCTAATCCTCCTTCTCTGCGCCAGTTGTACCACCAGTTGTATTATCTTCAACAAATCTTTCCATTCTTCAAACCTCAGTTTATCCATCTGCGTTGATGACCTCGTGGGAGTACAAGAAGGCTTTGTTAATTACATGAATGTAAATTAAGTGTAATGCATTTATATACCTGTTCAGGTATGCTTCGTTTAGTATAGGAGTCTTGGCAGGAGACTCCAGACTCTGACTCCAGACTCGGCTACTCCATCCAGTAGCCATCCAAGATGCGTCTCAGCCTGGATAATGAGGTTTGGCCTCCTACACCGGCAGAAATGTGCACTGGTACCACTGATGACCGTGCGGAGGTCATAGTGACAAATCCCACAAAACATGGCACTTCCAGCAGCATAGGGACCTCCTGGCACCCTTGGGCTCCAGGACAGGGTGTGGGTACTGCTCCCAACCATCACCAGCTGCACAGGCGCTGGGGAATAGTCCCACTGAGAAATCCAAGTAAAAATGCTTACAATGCTTAAAACGAGTAAAAATATAACTAAACACGAGAAAAGCTGGTAAAACTTATCTCCGCTGACCACCCACTAGGACTCCTCACAAAGGAGCCTCTGCTAAAATCCTATCCCAGTATACAGCAGTTAACAAGTACAGACTCTACCAGGACACATGGTGCTGTGGGTGTTAAAGCAGTTTTGGATTGTCGCTTGATGTGAAGCTTTTTTTATGTGCTGCATCAACAAAAACCACCCTCTGTAAGGATGCCGTGCAATGGGCAAGAGAGAGAGCAGCGAACGGAGCAGGATGGGGTCTGCACTGTCACTGCCTGAGGTGGGAGGGAAGAAGAGAAAGGATGGCAAGCTGCCTCCAAACTTGGTTTAAATGATACATGTCTGACAGCGTCTCTCTTGCTGTGGCAGGAGACGCATTTTCTTCTATATTTGTCACTATTCTTCCCAAGCCTTTTCAAAACTTGAGGCTCTGGTGGAGTCTTATTTTTGCAGCCACTTCTACCACATGTTTAATTCCCTTTGCATGAGCAGAAACCTGTCCCAGCTGACCTTGTCACCATTTGCTTGAAACGGCGAGTGTTGGGAAGGTATAGAGCCGCCGTCTTGGTGAGCTGAGATCCATCCAAGTCTAGCTACAGCTCACCATGGGAGATGAAGCAGGAGATGTCAAAAATCAAAAGGCCTCCTCAAGAACAGAGTGGTAGTTAACTTGTTTACCTAAAGAGCAGTGGTTGTTCTCCACCTTGAGAACACAGGAATGTTTTCTGGGAGTTCTGTAGTAGCACATCCTGCCAGCTTCCCTCCATCCTCTGCTGAAATGCTGTCCTGGCATTCCCTCCAGCAAAAGTCCCACAGTGAGTCACAGCCTCTTACACCTCCACAGGTTTCCACCAGTGCTGTGCTGAAGAAGGTTCAGCTGGTTCAATAAAACCTAGTGTCAAAATCAAAGCTGGTTCCCAGTCTATTGCTAAGTACACCCATGAGCTCCATGGTTACCTCCTTTTCTGGGAGCTGGGCCACTTCTGCATGGTTTAGCAGGTGGAGCATCCTTCTCTTCCTCCTGTTCGCTTAGGCTCAGGCTCAGAAATTTCTAATCCAACTCCAGACCTGTTTCTCCAGCCTTTCTCCAAGGACTGCTTATCAGTTCAGCAGCACATTCCCAGTTCCTCATCGGTGTCCTCTGAGCAGGAGGATGTGGTGGAGGGTCATCAGAAGTTTTCACATTAGGATTTTAGGATGAGATCTAATGCACACCTGATAAAGGGGGTTGCTGTGAGGAAAGGAACAGTAAAAGTAAACAGTATAAATAAAAGGGGAGCTCTAAATGTTGCCAGGTCCTAGTTTCTTCTTGACATTGTGCCATCTGGCAGAAAACAACATACAAAGGACTACAAAACTGAGGAAACAAAATGAAGAAAGGGAGAAAATACATAATGAAGCTTTGAGAAAATTTACTGCCTATGTGTTTTCTTCTTTGTTCTCTCACTTCCTGGGTGAGAAGCTGATCTAGAAGGAAGATAACTGTTTATTAATCTTGTTTTCAGCTTACTTGGGCAACGATAGCAGTGACTAATACTGAGGGTTAAAAATGCTTTGAAAAAGAGTCAATATTAACTAGAAAGTTGTTACTAATGGCTGCTTGGGGATCTGTCTCCTTTTATTCATTCCTGCACTGCATCTTGGATGGGAAACAGTAAGCTTAGGACATTGATCGATGAATGCAGGTAAATCTTCTTGTGGTGGTGTGGAGCGGTACTATTCTGTTCTCTTCCACAAAGGTTGTAGAGTCAGTGCAGTTTCTGGAAGCTTTGCTGGAATTGCTGAGGGTAGCTCCAGCTGGGGCACGCTTGCTTGTGTGAGGCTGGGAGGTGGGGGCTGGACACCATAGCTTGCCCTCTCCTTACATGCTTGCCGAGGCATTGGCAGCCATGGAAGGTGGGGTTGGAGTAGAAAGCCTGTCTTGGTATCGCCATTCAGAGTTTGGGACGCTGCTAGAAACAATACTAAGACAATTTATAGAAATGAATTAGGCACAGTCACGTTTTCTCTCTGTGATAACCCATGGCAGAAGCGACAGCTGGGAGCAATGATCTTTAGCTGTCATAGCCTGACGTGCCAGAGCTCATCTGTTACTATCCATAGGCAACAGCTAATGTCATGATCTTTACTTCAAAATCCACTCCATTCTCCCCACTCTCCAAAATCCTTGACACACCATCGCCCTGAGGCTTGCAGGCTGGATAGCACCATCTGCTTCTCCTTGGCTTTGTCCTATGTACCCAGTTCTCCCATCACGTTTCTCGGCTCAGGACTCAGGGCTGCTTTTGCAGTCTGTGCTTTTCCTCCTTCGAATTCCTCTACTCACTCTCCCACTTGCAATGCAGCCATGTCAGGCTTTTTTGACCTCCCAGACAAAGTTTTGTTCCTTTCCAGGCTTCCCCCATCTCTGTGCTGCCAGAGAGGTCCCCTTATCCCTTTTGTTCTCATACTCTGCCCCGCAGCACCTTGGTGCGCCCAATTTGTTTGAGCTGATTTTGCCCGTGGTATATTAGTTCAGGCTGGACCTCCTCTCCCTTCCTGGCTCTGCTCAAGGCCCATCTCCACTGTGACACCTACAGGAAGCCAGTCACTTGGTGCTGGTTACCTATTTATCTATAACGAGGAGGAGCACCTCTCCACAGTGGTGTGTACATGTGCAAGGATGCGACTATATTCCATATCTTCACGCTCTTTGTCATTCACCTTTACGGAGTAGCAACTCTTCTGATCAGAGGCATGAATTTCAACACATACGCTTGTCCTGTGTAGCCATGATCACAACCTTGCCTGTCACAGCAGCATGTCCTCATCTTTAAAGCCCTAGGCTGTGTGAATCAGCATCCCAGAATGGTTCTGCGACAGCCTCCCGACAGGAGTTGGGGGGAAAAAGCAATCTCATGCTGTTTGCAACTCTAGCAGTTGTGGATCTGTTTGCCAAAGAACCCAGAATTGCCCAGCAAGTCCTGTGTCCCAAGCTCGTAATTCATCATTACATCTCAGTCCTATTCACTCATGTGTACCATCAACAAGGCAGAAGATATATATATATTAATATATATAAAGCGCCTATCACCATATTGGTAAGCATTCTTTAGAACCACTCTGACAGCAGAGGTAAGAACATGAGTCAGCCTGTTAGTACCTCAGCACTTCTGTTTCCAACCAATTAAAAAAAAAACAAACAAAAACCTCTATACATATCCCTAGGTGGAGAGAACAACCATCCTTGGCCTGCTGCGTAAGCCTTTCAGGATGCAGGATGCCGATCCTTGGTTTGCAAGGCTACAGCATTTTTCCTTCTCCAATACACCCACATTGGACAGGTCAAATCCCTGCCCTACTAAAGCGAATACTTTTCTGGCCACTGCTCAGTATTCCCTTTCTCTAGTAGGAGCACTGCCCGTTGCGTTTACTTGCTGCCAGTTTAGGGGGCTGTCATGTAGATTGTTCTGCATCGATGGCAACGGCAACTCCTTTTGTATCAGAGTGGCAGGCAGCAAAACTCTGCTAATCTAGCCGTTGATCGAGTTGCCTGGGAGCTGCTGGAAAGGAGCAGCTGGGTCAGCCAGCAAAGAGACACCAAACTAGCATCCCTCAAATTTTGATTCCGATGCTCCTGTGATGCCCTGATTACAACTGTCAGTTTTCACACCTCTGGTGTTACTCTGGCCTGGCCACATCAGGGACATCTAACCAGCTCATTTCCTACTTGAGGAAACTCGAGCGAGGTATCGATCTACCTTGCTACAAGTCACCTTATTCTGTAAAGCAAGAGGGTTCAGGGCCCTCTTGGTAGAACCTAATCGGCCAGTGGTGGAAATTTGCTACCTGTCTGATGCGTCTGTAAGGCTTAGCCTACCATGCAAAGACTGATTTCAGATCAGCCCAGTTGGATGCCACTTATTTTAGGTCTTTTCCAACTTGAAAGACATCTGAAGCAGATGGAGGGGAGAATACAAAACAAGTGGTGGGGTATCTTTGCCCTGCACACTCCCCAGTGTAGTGCGTGGGAGAGGAAATTTACTCCTGGAAACAAATTAAAAGCAGAGGAAGCGTCTGGGACTTGAAAATTTATGTCAGACCTTTAGTGCTTCCTTTGGCTCTTCCTGGGCTGATGTGACTGACAAACGTCTGCCTCCGGTCTGCTGCGCTAGCCCTACAGTCACCATCGAATCCACAAATTCACCCTGATTTGAAAAGCATCTTTATGCTATAAAGAGCCATCTTTCAACCAACTGCAGGGAAGAAGCTGTGAGAATTCGCATTCCTCTGCTCCACTCCTGCTCCCAGACAGGAAGAGGGCAGAAAGATTTTTGCTTCATCCACTCTTTCAGAGAATAAATGTGCCCCATGGAATGGCAATAGCCTCTCCCGAACAGGAGCCACCCTGTTCGGGATCATCACCCCACCCAGCTGATCTTGCAGAAGCAGAACGATGGGAGGAGGAGTCTGTTATGATGCTCTGGAAAACCATCATAAGCCATCCTTAGCCATTGCTCTGTGGAGGCACCTTTTTTCTTGTCTGGTGCTTCAAAAAGAATCAAATCAGAATCTCTGCCCCATGTCTGTAGCAATGATTCTCTCATTGAGCAGTGTGGTGCAAAGTTAAGCCTCAACACCTTTAGACACCACATTTTTTTAATACTAGCATAATTCAAATCCTAGATTCTTATCCTCTTAAATGCTTTGCAGTGATTAATTTCTTAAGACACGGTAGTGCGTTCAAGTTGCAAGGAAACCAGAGCAGTGTAAGATCCTCACCTATATTGGAAGTGCAAAGAAAATGTATTCATTTGCCTTTATACATTCTCTAACTACTGCGATGGAGCTCAGACTGAGGCAGCTCAGGAGCTTTGCTCATGGGGGAGGGTAAATTAAATTAATAGATTAATACAAAATAATTTTTAAAGCCCCAGGCTGATTAACTTGCAGCACAGTGCCAGAAGGTATCATGGAGTTAAAGAACCTAATAAGGTTAGAAAAGAAGGCTTAGACACATAACTAATCAGAACATTCGGTGCTGTATTAGGTAGGATAAAAACTGTAAAGCAAATATTACATTTTCATGCTTGAGAACCATTGCTAACTGGTTTGGATTTATGAATAAACTTCTCCAAGATTTTCATTTCCCCATCCGTGGCCATGTCACAGAAATGACTCAGTCATCCTGTGATCAGCGAGCGAATTCACATCCTTTTCCTCTGTGGTTGTTTCCAGCTCATGAGCTCACAAATTCTACCAGAAATTCCTATTAGTCCCAAAGAGCATGGTCTTAAATTATGTATTATCGACTTCAATCCCAAATAAATTTACTGCTGTCCACCAGGTCACGTAGTTCTTTTTATATGACATTGTCATCCTCACCCCTGTTAAGAGCACTTCCTGACTTCTCACTGTCGATAGGGCACTCCTACTTTTTTATCAGAGGCATTAACAAAAATACTAAACAAGCTCAATTCTGAAATGAATTCCTGAGGTATTCTACTAATGATCTCTATTTACAGACCAGTATGCTCACCAGCAGAACCCATTTCAGCTTCTTTAACTAGCTCTTAATTCTTAAACTGTATCTTCATCTTCCCTAGCTTAACCGAAAAGGCAGAGTCAAGACAGAGAACTGCATCACTGGCCTGATCCAGTACAATGATTTGGGTGTTCCTGCTGCCTGAAAACAAGCTCCCTACCTGGGGTGGAAGTTACGTTCCGTGTGCTCCAAATCAGACACGCGCTGCTACCTCATTCCTCTGCTGCCAGCAATGCATTGCAGAGACGTGGTTTATGAAGGGTTTGGGGTGATCTGAGATCTTTACCTGAAGCGCTTTGCCACAGTTCATATTAAAGAGAAGACCTTTTATTAGAGAGCTGGTTTCTGTGCTGCTGCATGGTTCAAACCCTGACTTTCTCAAGTAAATAATATACTGAATCATCCCTTTGGTCTTTAGTTTATTCATTTTCATTCTGATTTCCGAAGGAAGTGAGTCATAAGCGAGCATGTTTTCTGTGGTCTGCCTGTCAGTCCCCTCTCAATAACTTTCAAACCTGTTGGCCAGCTAGATTTGATGGAGGGACGGATGTCTCAATGGTACTAAGTTCATATGGTATAAATGGAGAGCAAGGAAGAGGCAAGGACACTAGAGGCCCAACCACGCAAAAGGGTCATGATTAAGGTCACTTTACATTGTCTATCAGAGTTCAGCCAGGTGACACAGCCAGGGTTAAGTGGCTCTGTTGCTGACAAACCACTCTTCTGTGTAAGCTTTAGTGCATTTTTAAGGAAAATAAGGTTTCAAGAGCTTTGCTTTATACCTCTTTCTCTGCAGTTAGTTAGAAAACAGTTGACTCGGGCATCCTCCTCTTTGATTCTATCAGTTGCCTCCTCTCCATCCCTCCCACGGAGGCCATAAAGGTTTCTCTAACCTTTGGTTGCCTAAGAGCCAGAGGTGGAGGAGCTTTAGAATTTGCATCCTGATGATATAGAAATAATATTCTGAAGAACCAAAACCAACCCTGGTTTAGATCACATGATGGAGTTACACACACACACAAATTTAAAAATAATGATAAGCAAAAGAACAGCATGAGATGGAACAGGTTGCCCAGAGAGGTTGTAGATGCCCCATGCCTGGAAACATTCAAGGTCAGGCTGGACGGGGCTCTGAGCAACCTGATCGAGTTAGCAGTGTCCCTGCTCACTGCAGGGGGGTCGGACTAGGTGACATTAAAGGTCCCTCCAACCCACACTATTCTATGATTCTCTCTGTTTCAAAATACCATTAAAGTGGAAGGGCTTTGGGCTACACCGGCCCTGGATAAAACATGTGAATGAGTTATTGTGAAGAAGGAAAAGTTCCTCCCCACTTGAGCTCTCCATCTTGCTGGGTGAGTCTTTTCAACTAGGGAGAGTTCAAGGCACAACCAAAAGCATGTCAGTCCCTATCAATTATACATGGCACAAATGCACAAGGAGGTGGCCCCAGAAGACAGCCAGCACTCCACCCCTTAGTGGACTCTGCAATCGTCAGCTCGTTCACATGTCCCGGGAGGTGAACTGTGGGCCACCACAGGGCACAGCACACAGATCTTCTGCAGCCACGTCATCCTGCTGTTTGTGGTACAGGATAAAACGCTTGCTTTCATCCCAAATTGAACGTGCTGCAGTAAGCCAGTCTTGAGGCCATCGTGGTATGCACAACTGTCAGTGGCTTCATTTGAGAGCCTTCAAGCTGTTCCAGCCGCATTTCACAGTACTGCTGTCAGTTTGAACCACTGTGAGCAAAGGATGCTTTACCCTTCAGTAGAGAAGGCAGCTTGAAATCCATCACTTCCTCCAAAGCGTCTCCCTACTTACAGAAATCCCCTTGTCTCAGATGGATGTTAAAAAAAAAACAAAACATTGCTTCATTAAGACCTTAATTTCACTGCATGATCCTCTGGTAAGAATCATAAAATGTTCGCTAGCCCTTGTTAGAGTTGGACTGCTGTTGAACTCCAGGCCCTTACAAGATGGTTATCACCATCCGATGTTGCTGATCTCTGGTAAAATTCTATATACTTTTCCCTTGTGAAAGCGACTCAAGAGACCGGATTCCTCCAGTGGGTGTCGATAGCACCAGGAGGCCAGAGGAGGAAAGGGCACGGCGTAGAGAAGGTGCCACAGTGAGAGGTAAAGCAACACAAGGTGAACAAAAGCAAACAGCAAGGAAGGGGCGGTGGAAAAAACAGCAACTGGAACAGTAGGTCTCAGAAGGCCAAACATATCTAAAGTCATATTGACTGGATGAGGTGAGTATTGATTTTAAAAGATAAACACAGGTCAAAGATTACGAGATAAATATAAAGTCAGAGGGGAGGAAACCTCCAGGGGATTTAACCTGGCAGATCACAGTCTTGGCAAAAACAGACAGAGGAGACTTCCATCTCTTCTAACATGGCTGCAGGAGGAGCTTGTATTTATGGGTCTTATAGAATCAAATTGATCTAGTAGTTAAAAGCTGGCTGAAGCTCTTGCTCTACCAGTGCTTTGCTATGACTTTTCTCCTACCTCTCCTGGCTGGGAAAATCAAAGGCATGGAGATTAGAAGATGCAATATGAAGATCATCTCCACCTTAAGCTCTTTGTTTTGGTAGATTTGCTGGTACAAGGCTGGGGGCAGATTTTGGCTTCAGAAAACAATTCTTGTTTGCTTGACATCTAGGTTTTAACTACTTCTTTAATATTACCATAGCTAAGAATTTTCAGTAAGCCTCTGGTTTTGATTTGAAGGACCAGTAACTATAGGAACTGGTAGGTCAAAATACTCTTTGAAAACAGAAGCTATAAGGATCAGACGAAAAGTTTGCTGAAATTCCTTGCTTCTCAAAGCTTTGGCCATTTGAAGGAAAACTGCAGTATTATATCACTGGATTTGCGGTAAAAAAGAAGCATAAATCACCACAAACTTGCCTTAAGCAGCTTAAGAATCATTTAGAAATAATGAACACTTGTAAAGAACCGCACTCCTGAAAATTAGAAGAGTCTGAAATATGGGAACATAAACACACAGCAAAGGCAGAAATAATTCATATGCCTGCTCTTAAGTGCTTACATGACTGGCTGGGACATTGCTCTGACATCCTCCAACAGGACCTTCTGATAGGAATGAGCACTAAATGGCAGCCATCAAGGAGAACTGAGGACTCTTCACGCTCTGAGCATTAACAGGATGGGACTGCAGAGCTGAACAGCAATTCAAGACTCTTCTACCCATACGTGGTACAAGGGTACAGATAAGACAAGTAATGTTTGCTTAAGCTGTTCTTAAACACTTCCAAAGCTAGGATCCCTCACAACTTCCCCAAGCAGTCTCTTTCAATGCTTCACTCTCCTCACTGCTAGAAAGTTCTTCCTAGTTGAAATGTAAGCCCTCTTCTTGCTTCCCAAGTACAGGAAGAACAGATCGTATCCTGGTTATACCCCTCCTTGCATTACAGATTTTTTTTTTCTTTTTACATATATGAACACTGTTAGCCTATCTTCCCTCACAGTCTTCCTGAGGGCTTATATTCTGTCTTGTTTGGACTGCTTCTTATTGTCAGGGTCCTCCTGTGGATTACATCTGCATTTTCTTTCAAGATTGGCATCCAAAACGAGACATGGTACTTTCACGTCTTGCAAACTGCTTCTTTTCATACATGCTGGTATACATTTGTCTTCATTAACAGTATGGCCTTGTTGACTTTAGCTGATGATCCACTTGACTCCCCAGATCCTTTTCAGCAGAACTGCTCTCCAGCCAACTGTTCCCCTGCTGTACTTACACAGCGGGGTTTTTTTCCTGCCTAGTTATAGGACTTTTCACTTGCCCCTGTTGAATCGCATCTTATTTTTATCAGGACACCATCAGTTTGTGGGGATCCTTTGGAATTCCACCCCTGTCTTCCAACACAGGCCAGCTCCTCACATCTTGGTGTTACCTGCAAATTGACGAGGCAGTCTGCAGTCTGTCATTTAGGTCTTTATTGACAATACCAAATACCATGAGGCCTAGGACAGATCAGTGCAGATCTCTACTTGATATTGTCTTTCACTTTGTTAACAGAATTAAGTCTATTAATTTAAGACTGTTCTCCTTCAATTTGCTTAAGAAAATGTCACTAGAATTTGTCATTTGACTAGTGTAAAAGCGTGTATATGTAACGTACTGCTTCTCCTTTATCTTCAAGATTGATCACCCTATTGAAGACTGAAGTTAAACTGATTTGTTTTGACAGCTCACATTAGCTGTTGCTTATCTCCTTGTTATCAGCCCTGTGCACTCCAAGGGATGGCAATAGGCAGAGTCCTAGGGTGGGCTGCCAGCCTCAAAAAGCCCAACACACAGGCTCAGCAGCTCCTTTGAGAACTGCTAGATGCTTCTTAACATGCACGATGATGGAAGCATGGGCATACTTCAGTCGCTGCTGCTGTCTCTCTCTCCTAGAAAAGCTAACTGGAACTGCAAAGTCAGGGTCTTTCTTCTGGAAGAGGTGTGAAGGATGCAAAAGCAGCAGAGAACTGAAGGAGACAATGCTATAGATTGGGAGAAGGCCATAGCCAAGAAGGCAGGATGGGAAGAAGGGGAAGGCAGCTTGGAAGACATGGCTGTCTTTGGGGTCTCCAAACATTTGTGGATCCACACCTCATTTAGCATTAATCCCTCCCTACAGAGAAAGACAACCTGTCATACAGTTTGGATTTTAATTTTCCACACACTTCCCCGCAAGCAGAAACATACGGGCATATTTAGGCCTTTTTGGTACCTGGAGAGGAATAAATGAGAGCCACTGGCTGGAAAGTTGTACCCTCATTCTGATATTCCCTTTTCATCCCATTAAGGTTGTCCAGGAACTAGGAGTCAGCTGATCAGATTATTGCCAGACATTATCAAGCTGTCTATAATTAGCTTTTTATTGGTGAGAAGCCAGAAAATTCTCTTTGTTTGCAAGCTTGGACGATAGAGAAAGAAGAGAGAGATTTCATGGAAGAGATTGTTTGGAAACTGCAGATCCTAATTAGTGTCTCAGCCTTGTAGTGAAACTGCATGCAGCATTTTTCTGAAAAAAAAGATGCTCTAAGCATCCTCTTTTGAGGAATACTGGGTTGTATTCATGAAAGGCGCAGCACACATGGAGCTCAGTGCAGATATGGATGCTTTACCACCTCTGATCTGTTCCCTTGGTGGAGGCTTCTTACGTTCCCACATTATATGGCTCCTTTTAGTGCCAATTGGGATTGAAAATTTAACACGGGCTAAAACATAGGTTAAAAATTGGGCTGTGCCATCCACATGTAACCTGTGCAGTCTGCACACTCAGTATCAGTAACTTTGACTTCAGAGAAATTTGGATAAGCATAAGATAGTCCAGATCTTTTTATGCTGTTTGTTAAAATTACAGTAGTTTAAGTCCAAGGTGACTTTTATTCTAAGATAACCCTTTACATTTTCAGTATCATCTTATGAAACATTTTACCTGATTCATTTTAGAAGTTAATTACAATTTAAATCACCAACATATGGCTGAAATTTTCAATGTCATGGAGTAATGGTATCCCCTTTAATTCCTCCAGTGGACACCAAACGCTCCACGTGCTTGGTGTAAACACCATTTACACAGACTGCAGCATGCAGAGATTAGCAATATGTCCATTAGCAGCACGGTTAGATGATCACTATCTATTCCAAGACAAACATTTTTCCTTTTTCCTCCTGGTTTTTTTTGTTATATCCCAATATTTTTTCTTCCCAAACACTTAAACCAAAACTTACCACTATCATGTTTTCTCTTTTCTGAGGAAGAGCATCACCATGAAGGATGCCGAGCCTTCTGAAGTAACAGAAGTATGAGACTCTCCTAGTCTGCCATATTATTTCGAGTCTTAAAGAGATACGAGAACAAAGCCTGTTCAATGATATATAAAGGTCTTAATCAAATGTCTGAATAAAACCCTGAAGCGGTTATATCAAAGCATCAGTCATGTGTTTTCCAAAATAGAACCAGAGCAGGAATATGCACCATCTTCCGGCAATTTAAACAGATTTTAAGTGAGCTGCTGGCTGCTATACTTAGCGCGAGATCATATCAGAAAGCAAAGTATTTTGCAGAGTTTAATTGTGGTTATTTCTGGGAATGACATGGTCAGGTTCTGAAATACACGTTGAGTTTGTAGTGGTTGGAGTACCCAGCACTTCCTAAGGAGCAACAGTCCACATAGGCTGTTAAACTCCAGTGGTAGAGTCAAGAATAAATACAGTAAAGAGGGAATATCCACTTCGGGTTTTCACTAATGGGTTTAGCTACTTCTATTTGCTTTTCCACTAAACAAATCAGTACAGGCTGGTTTGTTGGTTTTGGTTTGGTTTTTGGGGGTTTTTGGGGTTTTTTTTAACCCACTGGTTGTCTGAACAGTCTCGTTAGCCTCACCCATCTCGCAGTAAACTCAAAGTGGGCCAAATGCAGTCTAATATACCCTAGATTTGCAGTCTAAGGGGTGGAAAGCAAAGGTCATTTGGATTCAGACCCTTTTGCTTGGGTGTATGAGGGTGGTTCAACCACGTGCTTTGCTGTTAGCTCTTGCATAGGACACCTGCTCCACTCTCCAGGGAATATTTGGCAGGGCTAGGTTTAAGCATTGCAGGTTAATATCCCTTGGTGAGTATGTTCAGCAGAGAAAATGCAGATTCAACCTAGGGGGACCAGTTTCCTCTGCTTCGATTTCCCTGCTGTAAGTGCTCCTCTTGGTCCTTGGGCTGGCTGCACCGTGTCTCTATGTCCTTAGCACCTTGTCCCAAACTCTTAACTTGACTTCTCTCCCCAAGACTTTGCCTCCTCAATAGAACTCAGCTCCCCACTCATACACCCCTTTCACCATCCCAACAGTTCCATGCCTCCATCCCCATGTGCATTTCCACCCCAGTCTCCTCCCCTTGCAAACATCTGCCTCCCTGTCTTTCTGTCATAACTAAAACAACCCCTCGCAGCTTGGTTTCCACTTTCTGCTCTTCTTTCTTCCTGTGACCAGTGAGCCAATAAGAAAATTTTCTTGCTCTCCAAGTTTACAAATACCTGCTTTTTCCTCAGTCGGATTGTGCCCAGGGTGGACCAAATATTCAGTGGATTTGGGTACCAAATTCTAAGGCATCTCTACTGAGTACTATATGCAGTACCATAGTGGTTTTATTTTCAGAATGTTATCAGTTGGCCGGCTATAGATTACCCTGGGGATAACAGAAGGCACCTGCTTGACACAAATGATATCTGCCAGATTTCAGTTTGCAAAGCCAAATGATGAGAGGGCATGAGGCAAATCTGAAGAGACAGTCACCAGAGATCTTTCACAAGGGAAAAATAAGATATGTTTCCCTAGCCTGTTCTTCAAAAACACCTGAACAGTCTTGGTTGACATTTCCCAAAAGCAGACATCAAAGGCAGACATTGCACATGCAGTATTTTAGTCCAAAGACTTAAAAGACCAACAAAGTTATAAGCAGCAGACTCCATCCTACCATGGATCGGCACAAGGCAATCTTAAAAATAGGCAGTGCAACCAGCTTACCTGGGTGATAAGTGAACCACTAACAAGGCAGGAGTTTGTGAAATATGAACTTGCAACCCATGACATTCCTGTAGGGCAAGGGCATTTTCATCTCCCAGAACAGCAGCAAATGGAATTCCTGTTATGACTACCACAACTGTGCTGAGCCCAAGGAACATGCCACGGGGTAGGGATATGCTAACGTTGTTTGCACAGTAATTTGGCTCACTCTCTTAGGTGTTCTGTAACACAGATAGGTCTTGAGCCTTGCCTA
>NW_009258894.1:5179217-5183471 GCF_000687185.1 Egretta garzetta
GCCTACAGCGGGAATTTAGCCACTGGTATAAACTGTGCCTGGAGGACTGTTTGGGCGTGCAGATTTACCCTTTGGTGAAAATTGCCAGGTAGACAAGGCTCTTGATATTGCTGTTCAAAATCTCCGTGTTAAAACCCGTACATCCTACTTCCAGGCTTAGTTCTTAGCTCAGCCAAAATTAGAAGCCAAAAGTTCGGGCCAAACTGAGCTATTTGCGTAACCTGCAGAGGTATTCACACAGATGAGGTTTCTCTGGTAAGATGCTGACAACACTCTCAGTTGAACTTCACTTTTGAGGGCTTGGGGAACAGCTATACAAGGGAGGAAGCTGGAAAATGTGGGGTTTTTTAGTAAGAGACTCCAGGTACTTTTTTATGCAGGCTATTAAAGAGAAGGTGAAGGATTGACTTGCTCAGGGTCTCGGGGTACCAATGCAACAGGCAAACACAAGCTTTTCATGGGAGCAAAGGTGTGGCTAGTAATTGCAGCTAACCAAAAGATCAGTATAGAAATGGAGTGAAGTTTCTTAAAGGATGAAGGTAACTAACCTTTAGGAGAGAAGGGCTGCCATGGATCCTTTCTGACTGGCACCTGTCAAGCCTACATATCTTCCTGAAAGATACTCTGGAATTCAAAATTAATTCAGGGTGCAATAAAGTAGAATCCAAACCCCCCACCCAACAGGATTTTAGTTACAAGTTCCCACCATTGCTAAACACAGCTACTGATAAAGGCTAAAGCTGTGGATGTATTTTGGCTCGACGGGTGCTTTAATCTTTGTTTTGCCTCACCCTGTGCTCGGGAGGGCCACACAAATTAGCTCTAACAGTACAGGTATCTACTGGTATCAGATCTGTACTGCACCTCTCAGATGGTTGCAACTCATGGAACTGACTGGCATAGATTGAGTCCACAAATTAAAACTTAGAAATCTAGGCTTAACGCTCCTCTTATGAGGAAAACCAGCCAGACTTCCCATTTCCTTGCTTAAACATTGTTGGGAAGCATCATGGACAGGGCCCCTCCGCTAGAGCTCATAGCATTAACCTTCTCCACTTCCCCAGAGCGCATTTCACCCCGTATTTCAAAATGGCTTAACTTACAGCAGACAGGGACTCTTCATCACCATGTGACATACAAGGTTTTAAAAATTAGGAGTTACTTATTGCTTAAGCTGACACAATAAATCAGCTGCCACATTGAGAATGACAGCCCACTATGATGGATAACCATCGGCACGCTGCGGGGAAGCAGGACACCCTGCATTCTTAGGGGGAGAGATGTAGCCACTGGATGCTGTATTACAATGACTCTCAGGCTCTGGAATTCAGGCTTCTGGATTCAGGCTCTGGAATGGGCTGCCCAGGGAGGTGGTAGAGTCCTCATCCCTGGAGGTATTTAAAAGAAGGATAGATGAGGTGCTTAGGGACATGGTTTAGTGGTGGGATGGCAGGGTTAGGTTAAAGGTTGGACTTGATGATCTTAAAGGTCTTTTCCAACCGAAGTGATACTATGATAATGACAATGAGACCTACAGGGAATGGGTGACTACAGGTTTGCATCTGCAAGTAAAGGGCTCCCTTCTCATCACCAGAGAGCTGCTAGAGATGGTGTTGTGTGGGATCAAGCCCGTTCGGTTTCAAGAAAGGAGGAGGAGCTGGATGAACCTGTAGATTCAGTCTCTTTGAGCGAGCTCTGTTCCTCAGAAGGATTCACTGGGGGCCTATTACAAACCAAGGAGGGGGGTGATGGGGTGTTTGATGTGCTAACCAAACACTCCCAGCCAGAGATGCACATGTCTGCTTAGGAAAGCAACACGTTTTCAAAACAATTCTCCCCTGACTGAATTAGGTAGGAAGTACAAGGATTCCGTGTCTCTTCCATTTCCAAAGGCTGAATCACTGACAGCCTCATTATTTGCATTGGATCCCAGTCCATTAACATCATTTCGGTCCACCAAGAACCAAAAGCGCGCACCTCTAAATATTTATAAGAAGGGAGATTCTCCCTCCAGGTTCATTTCCAACAGCCGCTTCCAACACTGGCTCTCCAAATGGCCAACCCTTCCAGCACAACTGTTTCCTGCACATCCATCTGCTCCCTCTGTTGGGATAAACACGCGCCTCCCCTGCTAGCCATGTGGTTCCGACTCCTCCCTGCGGTGCGCGCGCTTAGTGGGGATGCCCCGCAGAATCTTTACGGCGAGTGTGAGTCACAGAGAGAACCCAGCTGGATATCTGGAAGCCCATTTGGGTTTAGGAATTAGCAGGATGCGGGAGACTTCTTCTTTTCTTTTAAACCAATCCATGAAGCAAGTCCAATATGGAATTACGGAGTTAATAGACGTGAATAGACTGCCTGCCATTTGTCGCAGAGTCATTTCTATGACTCCGGCTGGAAATACCAAGTAGTAAATGAACAGAGAGACTGAAATCCACCCGCCCTTCCCCAGTTGCTCCAAAAGGCAGTTTTGCAGAACGTGAACGGCTGGATCAGACTGGCAGGGGGCGGAAAGCTACTGCCTCTGCCGTACCTGCTGCTGGTCAGCAGATAAACAAAGCAATCCTATTTCCAGGGCTGTGAAGCCAGCAGTAAATTTACACAGCCATCCTTTTAATAGCTTTGAAAAATAAAGGAAAACAAGGCACAGTCATTTCGAGCTCCATTAGAATCAGAGTGAGAAAAATCAATGTTTGACAAATAGGAAGGGACAAATTCTGGATAAGGAAATGCCGCTCAGCTTTTCGAAACATCTGTGTTTTTCAACAGGCGATCAAATAGCGAGCAGCCAGATGCCTTTGAAATACCTATGCACTTTATGGCAGGAGCTGTTGAAGTGTATTGAGAGTCCATCTTGCAAGCAAGTGGGACAGAGCTCTCATTAGCAATTACTGCATCCCTCAGCCAAACACACCGGCAGCAGGGCTAGTTCTGCAGTCCTTGCTCAACACGTCTGTGCCACCACTTCTCTGCTGGCAAAAGCCTGTTTATGATTGTTCCCGGTCAGCTGGTTAAGCTTTAAATGTGTACTTGGGTTAGGAACATATTCTGTCCATGTTAACTGATCACAGACTCGGACTAATTTAGGTTGGAAGGAATCTGTGGAGGTCATCTAGCCAACCTCCCACTCATGAAATGTAAAGCGAGATAGAGAGAGGGTGCAGGGCTTGCTTTTGGGGTGCAGGGGAGGGGGGTCAAGAACTGTATCATATTCCTGCCCCAGCATCACACCCTCTCGGCTGCAGTTACCATGCAAAAAATGAAGTCTGGCTGTTCATAGGCGACACCTGAACTGTGACGGCTTGGATTTCCAGGAGCAGTGAGTCTCCTCCTTGCCAGAGACATGCTGAGTGTCACCACCTGCCATGGGAAATTTCTCTCCATGCCCTGGCACTTGACACTGCCAGCCTCTGAACCTATCCTTGCCGCGGCATCCTGCCTTCCTTCCCCCTTCCCCAAACCCTGCCATTCCCAAAATTGCCTTGGGTTGCAGCACCAGGTGGGCTTGTGGACAGCACAGCTTTCTCCACTTCCCCAAAGGCTGTGACTGCAACGTGCCCTATTCTTGTCAGCATTCCCCAAAACATTCTTAATGCTCAATACGCCTAATGATGTTTAGCCCACCCGGAGTAAGCACTACAGTAAGCCACAGACGGGGCTGCGAAGCATGCCTCAAGGATCTCCCCCTTTCCTCTTTGTTTCACCCCTAGTTGTGGGAAACTCTCCCTGAGGACTTTTTTCAGCTCCTTGACATTTATGCAACAATTTTCCTTCAGCACTTGGAGTCTGCAGCGTGCTGTTCCTTCACTGCATGTTTACCTTTTCCTTTAGGAAGCCGGCAGAACTGAGCTCTCGGGGTGCACTTGTCTTGCAATACTTTGCAGAAAGCACATTTTGCCTAGCACGTTTGTTCCCTGGACCACAACTCCAGGTACCCCTGGTCTGCTAGCGGAACATTCCAACAGAGCCAAGCCCCTCGGCGTTTTCCTATAGCAAAGCTACATACAGGACCTCCTGGGTAAAAAGCAATTACATATTATTTGTAAATCTAACAGCCTTGGATTAAGCCAAAGACAAAATTTGATCCGATTTAGCCTCTTTTTTCCTTGTCAGATAACTGCCTCTGGCCTTTTTGCACTTTTCCGAGCTCCAGCCCTCAGCCTGAGAAGCAATTTTACTACAAACGAAGTCAGTCGCTGCCACGAGACCGTACGGCGTTCCCGCTCTGCGGAGGGGTGTTTACCTTCCTGACTT
>NW_009258894.1:5183487-5184829 GCF_000687185.1 Egretta garzetta
CCCCCCCAGCAAACGAAATCCCTTCACAGTGCCAAAATTAGAAGCATTGGTATTTAAATTGTGAACAATTGAGTTTGGCAAACAATCTGTATGACTGCACCCTTTCTGAATCACGGGGCTGAGTCATTTCCCTCACCTAAGCTGCTCTCTTCCCCCGCGCAGGTCACAAGAGCAGGGAGAAATACGGCACTAACGTTCTCCTGTCTGTCTGTCTGTCCCGTCCCCTGCAGCCTGCCTGCTCCAGGCCGAGCTGGTGAATTACGAGCGTGTCAAGGAGTACTGCCTCAAAGTGCTTCAGAAGGAAGGCGAGAACTTCAAGGCGCTCTATCGGTCGGGAGTGGCATTCTACCACCTGGGTGACTTCAACAAGGCCCTCTACTACCTGAAAGAGGCGAGATCCCGCCAGCCGACAGGTACGGGGTGGGGGACGTGGCATTGCATTGAGCCCTTTTGCATTTCTTTTCTCGGGGCAGCCTGTCCCTGGCTTGATTGCGTTGATTCCCGCAGGGATGAGCGTGACTCACAGCATCCTTAGCCCCACTCCCCTCCAAGCCCTCTCTCCTAGCGCAGCAAGGCTGCAGCGCCCAAAGATTAATGACTGCCGAGGCTGCAGCACAACCTGGAGGATAAGAGTGTTGCTGGAATGCCATCGGTGCAGAGGGGATCCTGCCTCTCCTTCCCTCCCTTTTTTTTTTGAAGCAGTTTTTTTTTTTTTGAAGAAGTAAGCAGGATGGGGAAGAGTGTATCCCGAACATTCAATTTTTTGACTCTGAGAGCAAGCTTTTTCCCCTTAGCAAAGTCAGGGCACTATTTGTAACCCCCAATAGCCATGCCTTCCACCATCTCAGTAAAGGGTTAGTATTTTAATTTGAACGAAGAAACAGACATTTACTCACTCACAAAAAGTTCATCAAGGGTGTTCAACTTCTGCCATGAAATCAGCCAAGTATCTGTTATCCCCAGCAATTCATTTTGGGACAACAAAGAAATTATATATTCAAACAACTTGGCCTTGCCAGAGCAACCACCTTTCTGCTAACCTACCCAATGTCAGAAGGTGGGTAGAAGACCACGATGCAGAGACGGTGCTTTTATTTTTTCAAAGAACTGCCTAACAGGGAGATAAACCCACACTATTGTTGAAACCATTTCTGTTAAAAGAATTTTCTAACACTCAGAGAAAAATTAAAGGATCACGAGAAAGCAAAACAGAAGCCACATGCAAAGGAAACCCCACAAGAGCAGCTCTTCCACCTGAACCTGAGAGGGAGGAGTGAGATCGGGGCGTGATGCAGGCGTGAGCCTGGGCCCCGGCAGAGCGCGGTGGAGCTGGCGCCCACGG
>NW_009258895.1:0-588 GCF_000687185.1 Egretta garzetta
ACGTGGCCCCATGAGGACACAGCCCATGAGGACACAGCCCATGAGGCCGTGGCCCATGAGGACATGGTCCATGAGGACTTGTCCCTTGAGGCCCTGGCCCATGAGAACATGGCCTGTGAGGACATGGCCCCCGTGAGGACCTCCAGTAATGTTGGACATCACAAGGCAGAACATTGCAACCAACCAGGAGGACACAGCCTATGAAGACGTGGCCCCATGAGGACACAGCCCATGAGGACTTGTCCCTTGAGGCCCTGGCCCATGAGGACATGGCCCGTGAGGACATGGCCCATGAGGACTTGGCCCTTGAGGATGTGTCCCATGAGGACACAGCCCATGAGGGCGTGGCCCCGTGAGGACGTGGCCCATGAGGATCTGGCCCATGAGGACATGGCCCATGAGGACATGGCCCCCATGAGGCCTTGGCCCATGAGAACATGGTCCATGAGGATGTGGCCCTGTGAGGACTTGTCCCTTGAGGACATGGCCCCATGAGGACACAGCCAATGAGGTCATGGCCCATGAGGACACGGCCCATGAGGTCGTGGCCCATGAGGACGTGGCCAACCCCCCCTCCCTTCCCCCGCT
>NW_009258895.1:2058-2993 GCF_000687185.1 Egretta garzetta
CCGGGTGGGGGGGGGGGGGAGCCACTGGCAGCAGCGTGGGGTTGGATCTTCTCCAGCTCTTGAGGAGCGCCCCAGCGCGGATGGGGGAAGCTGCGCATCAACCGGCCAAGGGCGTTTCCACACCAAGGCCCCTCCCCCCCAAGCCACCCTGGCATTCCTCGGGGTGTGGGGTGTGGACCTCTCCCATTGTGTCCTTCCAGGCAGCAGCCGGTGATCCCGGAGGGTTCCTCTGCCAAAGTGAAGCAGCTTGAGACCGGGCGAGCCAGGGGCAAGCACGGGGCTGAAGGCCAAGCGCCAACGCGGAGCCAGGGGTGGGCAGCGAACCCTCAGAGCTACCAAGGAGGAGGAGGAGGAGGAGAACCTGGAGGAAGACCTGGAGGGGGACCTGGAGGGGGACCTGGAGGAGGAGGAGGACGACCTGGAGGAGGAGGACGACCTGGAGGAGGAAGACCTGGAGGAAGAGGAAGACCAGAAGGAGAAGGAGGACCTAGAGGAGGAGGACCTGGAGGAAGAGGAGGAGCTGGAGGGGGACCTGGAGGAGGAAGACCTGGAGGAAAAGGAGGACCTGGAGGAAGAGGAGGACCTGGAGGAGGAAGACCTGAAGGAAGAGGAGGACCTGGAAGAGGAAGATCTGGAGGAAGAGGAAGACCAGGAGGAGAAGGAGGACCTGGAGGAGGACCTGGAGGAGGAGGAGGAGGAGGACCAGGAGGACCAGCCAGACCTGGAGAACCTGAAGGCCCTGGAGGACCTGGAGGCCCTAGAGGAGGAGGAGGACCAGAAGGCCCTGGAGGAGGAGGAGGACCAGGAGAACCAGGAAGACCTGGAGGCCCAGGAGGAGGAAGAGTGGAGAAAATCCGCGCTGCAATCACAGTGATGGGGCCGGCGAAGGCCAAACCCTCCCATCCTCGGGACGCCCCGGCCTTCCTAACGCCGGT
>NW_009258895.1:4347-6564 GCF_000687185.1 Egretta garzetta
GATCTGCCAGGGATCTTCTGGGGATCTGTCGGGGACCTGTCAGGGATCTGCCAGGGATCCGCCAGGGATCTGCCAAGGATCCCCTGGGGATCTGCCGGGGATCTGCTGGGGATCTGCCGGTGGTTTGCCCATGATCTGCCGGTGGTTTACCGGTGATTTACCAGTGATCTGCTGGGGATCTGCCATCAGTTTGCCCATGATCTGCCAGTGATCTGCTGGTGGTCTGCCAGAGGTCTGCTGGTGGTTTGCCCGTGATCTGCTGGTAATCTGCTGGTGGTTTGCCGGGGTTTACTGGGGATCTGCCGGTGATCTGCCATCAGTTTGCCGGTGATCTGCCAGTGGTTTGCCAGTGGTTTGCTGGTGGTTTACCGGTGATCTGCTGGTGATCTGCTGGTGTTTGCCAGTGATCTGCCGGTGATCTGCCAGTATTTTGCCTTTGATCCGCCAGTGATCCACTGGTGATCTGCTGGTGGTTTGCCCATGATCTGCCGGTGATCCACTGGTGATCTGCCTGTAATCTGCCGGTGATCTGCCGATGATCTGCCATCAGTTTGTTGGTGGTTTGCTGGTGATCTGCTGGTGGTTTGCTGGTGGTTTGCCGGTGATCTGTTGGTGATCTGCCGGTGATCTGCTGGTGGTTTGCCGGTGATCTGCTGGCGGTTTGCTGGTGATCTGCCGGTGATCTGCCGGTGATCTGCCAGTGATCTGCCGGTGGTCTGCCGGTGGTCTGCTGGCGGTTTGCCCGTGACCTGTTGGTGATCCGCCGGTGATCCACTGGTGATCCGCTGGTTCGAGCCCCGCTGTGAATGCTGACCGAGGAGGCGACTTCGCTGGTGGCTCGGGCGATAACTCGGGCGGTGGCCGAGCGCTCCCGGTGGCCCCGCGTTGCCGCCGTACGCCGCCCATTTGAGGTGGAATACACCCCAAAATCCGTTGTGCACCCCGGGGTCCCGGTGGCCCCAGAGCACTCACGGTGGCCCCAAAGGGCTCATGGTGGCCCTAAAAAGCTCACGGTAGCCCCAGGGCACTCATGGTGGCCCCAGAGCACTCATGCTGTCCCCAAAGGACTCACGGTGTCCCCAGAGGGCTCACAGTGGCCCCAGAACACTCACGGTGGCCCCAAAGGACTCACGGTGTCCCCAGAGGGCTCACAGTGGCCCCAGAGCTCTCACGGTGGCCCCAAAGGGCTCACGGTGGCCCTAAAGAGCTCACGGTGGCCCCATGGCACTCTCGGTGTCCCCAAAGGGCTCACGGTGGCCCCGGAGCACTCATGGTGGTGTCAAAAGTCTCACAGTGGCCCCAGGGCACTCATGATGGCCCCAAGGGGCTCGCGGTGGCCCCAAAGGGCTCACAGTGGCCCCAGGGCACTCACGGTGGTCCCAAAGGGCTCATGGTGTCCCCAAAGGGCTCACAGTGGCCCTAAAGGGCTCATGGTGGCCCCAGGGCACTCATGGTGGCCCCAGAGGGCTCACGGTGTCCCCAAAGGGCTTCTGGTGTCCCCAGAGTCTGCCCTGGGATGTCACTGCTGGTCACCATGACTGTGCTGGTGGCCATTTGCCACTGCTACAGCTGTGATTGCCACCAGGCCAATGCTGGTGGCCATGACCATGGGACTGACGGTCCCCCCACGGCAGTGCTGGTGGCCAAGCTGGTGGCCATCCCCATGGTGACACCAGTGGCCTTGACCATGCTGGTGGCCATCCCCATGACCACGTTGGTGGCCATGATCACAGTTGACCATTCCCATGGTGGCCATGACTGTAGCCACCTCCATGACCTAGCCAGTGGCCACCCCATGACTGCTTGTGGCCATGACCACACGGATCACCATGACCATGCCAGTGGCCACCCCATGACTGCTTGTGGCCATGACCATGACCATGCTGGCGGCCACGACCATGCCAATGGCCACTCCTTGACTGTTGGGGGCCCTGACCATGCTGGTGGCCATGACCAAGCTGGTGGCCACAACCATGCCAGTGGCCACTCCATAACTGCTGGTGGCCATGACCAAGCTGGTGGCCACAACCATGCCAGTGGCCACTCCATAACTGCTGGTGGCCATGACCAAGCTGGTGGCCACAACCATGCCAGTGGCCACTCCATAACTGCTGGTGGCCATGACCATGACCATGCTGGCGGCCACGACCATGCCAATGGCCACTCCTTGACTGTTGGTGGCCCTGACCATGCCAGTGGCCACCTCATGACTGCTGG
>NW_009258896.1:0-1462 GCF_000687185.1 Egretta garzetta
TAATGAAATTGTAATGAGTTATGAATACTGAAAGAAAATGTTAAGTTAGTTACTTTAGGGAAAATACAGCTGTGGTACTGCATAAAAATGTTATCTAATAATTTGTGCTCTGTGAGCATTTAATCTGATTTTTCACATTAACTAAAATGAATCCAAATTCTAGAAAAATAAAAGCATTTGTACTACAGTTACTGAAATTTGTTATGTATGTGAACCGAGTTATGCTTGAAAGATGAAGGCTGAAAATAGTTCTTGCCTCCTAAAACGGTTTTTTTTCGAAGTATCTGTTATTTAAAGTTAGTTTAAGATGTCAGTATTGTTTTACGTAAATTCTCATAAGAAAAAAATGCAATTGAAAACTTGCCTGGGGTCCATTCCCTTGTTTTGAACTGCTATAGCCTACATTACTGAAACCTGTATGGTCCTTCCTCTTTCACTGTCATATAGGAAGGTACTAACAACTGACACTAGAGATAGAACATGGTCCACCTGAATTTTCGTGTTTACACTATAAATGTCTACACCTAAACTATACACTTAGTGCCCACTGTAGTCAGTACAGATGGTGTATTGGATGGGGCTGAGATGCAGTTAATTTTCCCCATAGCAGCCCTCATAGATCTGTGCTTTCTACTGGTAGCTAGCAAGGTATTGATAACACGCCAGTGTTTTGGCTACTGCTGAGCAGTGCTCACACATCAAGGCTGTCTCTCCAACATCCCCTCTCACCAGTAGGCTGGGCATTGGCAAGGTCTTGGGAGGGGACATAGCCAGGAGAGCTGACCCAAACTAATGAAAGGGATATTCCATAGCATATGATATCTGCTCAGCAATGAAAGCTAAGAGAAAGGAGGAAGAGGGAGAACATTCATTATTACGATGTTTGTCTTCCGGAGCAACCACTATGTGTACTGAAGCCTTGCTTCCCAGGAAGTGGTTGGACATCGCCTGCTGATGGGAAGTAAAGAATAAATCTTTTGTCTTATTTTGCTTCTGTGTGTGGCCTTTCTTTTGTTTTTATTAAACTGCCTTTACCTTGACCCATCAGTTTTTTACATCTTATTTCCACCCCTTCCCCCCATACCACACCACCCCCAACCCATCCTGCTGGAGTGATAGAGCAGCTTGCTGGACACCTAGCATTCAACCAAAGTCAACCACCACAGGTGGAGATAGTTTGTCTAGTCAAGACCAACATTTGCTAGAGAGGATAGCTATACAGAATCCATTGGCAGCACTGACCAGGACTACCCTGGAAACAGATGCAAATACCTCCTTTTCACATTTGAAGCTGTATCCCTCTCCACTCTTGATAGGATGAACTGAATCCATCCTAGTTATCAAAGACAGCCAGGAAATAGAACACAGAAACTGTCATTTCAGGGAATATTATAACACTGTGGCTGTAGTGGAATATCAGCAGTCTATTCTTACTGTTTAAATTAATTTTCTGCCTCTCTCT
>NW_009258896.1:1496-6538 GCF_000687185.1 Egretta garzetta
TCTTCTTCACACCATACCACCTTCAGCTCACTATCTGCTTTTATCCTTTTCCTTACATTTTTTGCAATTAATTTACCTCTACCTGCTTAAATCTAGAGAATAAACATATGGATGTAGAATGAACCAATATTTGTTGCTATCACACAATTTATTTTTGCATACCTTCTTCTTCTGCCTATGTCTGGTTTTCAGTCTGTAATACATATAGTTGATTTTTACATTGATTTTTCAAGTGCCTAGCACAATAGGACATATTTGTGAGTAGTTCTTTACATACTACCACAGTGAACATGATTAATAATGTAGATTTTTCTGGCCCTGAAATCTACAGCCTGTTTAAATCCTGCATTTTTCTGGGTTTATTTACTTAAATCAAAGTAATATGTTTACAACTATTCACAGTTCTAAGTGCACCACCACATTGTTACTAACACAGTAAAATCACTTCAACATTACAGTAAATTCAACAGTAAGCTCTTCATTGACCATTTTGGTTTGCTGCAGCTTCAACACAGTTTAGAATCTCTCTTTTCTCTTACATGTAGTGTTGAATTTATTTATTTATGTTTCTTCTCCTTTCTGCTCATTTTTTTCCTATACTTTTGACGGTTTTATGTGGCATCTGAGAAAATTGTAACTTCCTGAACCTGTGGAACAGAGGCTTATGCTAACGTCATGAAGCCTCCAACATGTGTCTAAGTTATTTAGCTATACTATGAAAAGACTCCTATGACATCATATATTTATATAAAAGCATGTTCCTGTGAAAAGCCTACAGAGAAAAAAAAGTTACAAAGTTGGTTAGACAATTATAGACCCTTTATGCCCTGTAGACAAATCAGACCATTTATGTTCTCTCTGTTTCAGTAATGTTTCCAGTTTCTGGCTTTCTTTCTGATATCATACTAGTTTAATAAGAGACTTGCTTATTTCTTCTTTTTCCAGACATGTAAATATTTTACCAGGTTGTAGAGAACAAATTGATAGTTTATATGACAACCTAGAAAAGGACATGATTTCTGCTAAAAACAAAAAAAAGAAAGCAACATACTTAAATAAGACCAAGGGACTAAAGTTACATCAACTTTCTACTGACAAGTAGAGAGATGGAATATCAATGAAAAAGTGAAGTACATACAAAGGTTAAGCTTAACGTTACTCATAATTTACTCCTAATTACTTACTGTTTACTTTCTGTAAGGATAGGTGTCCATCATAATCACTTTGACCTGCATAAACCTATAATACTTATAATACCACTGACCCCTAAAAGTCAGTGAGTGTCCCTTATTCAGAATATATATGGAAAAATGTCCCTCACAGTAAAATGATGCAATACCTGCCGTATTTCATATTTGTCTGAAGTTGTTACATTGTTTTTACTCACATTAGTACACTTGTAATGTGTGGTTACTAGCCCACCACTCTTTTAAGTGAGAAACTAGTCTTTTACAAACATCTATTGTTTATCATTATGCTAAGTTTTTTAGGAAAACAAGTTACACTTTCATCCATGATGAAAAATACTATGATCTGGCATTTTGTTATATGTTTAAGGATGTATTTATGACTAGTATACTTTCCTAAAGCTTCGTGCAGTGAGCTTTTTTTGCAGCGTTCTGCTGCTATTTGACAGTCAATTTTATTGACGAGTTACTCCTTTTCTGTCTATTCATCTTGTTTTGATAGCTCTAGTCACACCACTATCTCAGGGACTAGACATCAACAACCACTATCGATTTTGTAAGAAAAAAAATCACAATTAGGAACTGTTCTTGTGACATTCTTTTTTTGGGAACTCTTATACTCTCTGTAATTATATTATTTAATGGGACACTGGCAGATTGTCTTTCATACAGCAAAGACCATTTAGTTCCTCCCCTTCCTTTTCCTATTGCTTTTCTATTACTACTTGATTATTGGAGGTTTAATATTCAGGTTTAAAGAGCGGAGTCATAACTCCTGACTCCCCAAAGCACATGAGGATCTTTAAGGCCCAGAGGAACAGGAAAGGGATTTGATCCACTTAGGCTCCTGGCAATGGCAGAGCTGCTACCTGAAGTCATAAAACAAAATCAGTTGTTTAAATATATGTTAAAACAGAATTTCAAAAGATTTGCTAAAAAAAAAATTGATGTTTATGAATTATTTAGCTCCAGTAGCCTTACCATAAGACAAATGTTTGAGGTCATTACAGAATCAGTGGAAGAGGCTGTAAGAGAAACTGAGTGACATTGCTGCCCATCTCAATTAAGATACTTAAAAATTATGAAAACAGGCATACTTTCAAAACAGTCTTCACTCAGTGCCAAGAGTGTTCAGCAAAACTAGCTCAAAGCTCTTGTCATCAAGGTGAAGCAATACCCTTGTTGGTATTAAGATTAATGACATGCCCATAAACATTGATGCAGAAGATGATATAATCAACAGGTTTCAGGAAACCAACAATAAATTAGAGAATATACCTAAACAAAGAGCTATAGCTAGAAGAGGTTATTTAAGCATTGTGTTGAATCTGTGCATTTTTTGGAAAGAGGCTATGCATTATTTATTTCTCTGTATTAGCATATTTAAATATTCAATATGAATAAAATTAATATAAAAATTCCAATCTTCATCATAAAGTCTTTAAGATAAGATTTTAATAGACAGATCATGCCTGTTGTCCTGACTGTCCCATTGTCATTCACTTAGCAGATGAGATCTGTCAGTTCTCAAAGTGATACTTTAGAGATTCTGCTTTTATTCTATTTCAGAGCAAGTAAATTAGTTCTTAGCATCATTGTCTTGTTAACTTTTGGTCATGTAATAATTCTTTCTGAAGCACATGCAAAACATAAAATATATGACGGATGAAAAATCAGTATCCCAATGTTATTGATTTTATATACCCAGAGGACCTGACACTTAAGTAGCTAAACTGATTTATCTAGTAAAATCCTGTTGGACCTAATCTGAATTTTGCCTCTTCTCCTCTCCTAGGTGCAGAAAAAAACTTTTACTTTCAAGATCAAAGCAGTTGAATTAAAGAAAAGAATCTATTGCTTTATCAGAAATAATCATCCAGTTTCCTTCCCAGGAAAGGTAGAAGGTTGTTCTCTTTTTTAATATAAGCTGTCCCAGTACTTCTCTGTTTTTATGGGAATGAAGAACAGTCTAAGTATTACAAAAAGAAGTAGGCTTAAATTTCAAACAACCTTGATATAATTCTCATTGCTTACATCTAGGGTAAATTTAAAGAATCATGAGCTGTAGAGCTGTAAAACAAATCTAAATTAATGTATTCAGATCCTCCATGTTGCAGGATTAAATTTAGCATGATTGAAATATGTTTGTTCTCAATATACTAAAATCTCTGTTGATAACTTTCAGTGGTTCCACTACCTTTTTGTTGAAAGATTTTTCCAGTTAAGCTATTATTCCTGCAGAGCCATTGCAGTGAAAACAGTTTAGACCAGCAAGACAGATTTTTTTTCTTTAATTACAGGACTTTGGTTTATTTTTTTTTTCCCCATGACAAGTAGCTAATCAGAAACAAAGATCTGTGTGTTGTTAAACCAAATGTAATCCCATGACTTGAATTAGGAATGGTTTAATGCTCATTATAACTATTTTGTTTGTGTTCTTATAACCTATTAAATTTGAGAAAGCATATTCAAAACAGTACTAATGTCTGATGTGTGGGGTAAATTTTCCTCTCTTCAAGTTAAATAGAGGACTTCATGTAGTTCTGTTAAGAGTGAAAGTTGGCAAGGAATTGTTAAGGTTTTAGGTCATGACTATGTATATTTTTCATGGATAGTTGTTCAGGTAAATAATAAATAATAAGAAATTAAAAGAATAATATAACATAGTGGAAGATGAAGTGGATTGCAATGGTCTTTTAGTTACACAGTATTTAATTTCAAAATCTTAAAACTTCATCATCTATGAGGCTTTGTCTTACTGAAAGTTAATTGCTCCTAGGAAAAGAAACTGATGGCCATGATCCCCATCCCAGATCGTGCAATCACAGTCACAAGATAATTCAGGTTGGAAGGGACCTCAGGAGGTTTCTAGTCCAACCTCCTTCTCAAAGCAGGGTCAGCTATGAGATCAGACCGTATCCATTTGGGTCTTGAAAACCTTCGAAGATGAAGACTACCCCACATCTATGTATGAACTGTCCAATTTGCTTGACCATCTTCATGGTGAGGATATGGCACCCTTTAAAAAAAAAAAAATTGTAATTGTTTATTTATTTGTTTGTTTAGACAGGCCCATATCCATCTGTATACTAAGACTGCTCCATGATGTCATTTTGTGGTTGGGGCTATAAGCAAAGGTCACAGCTGCTTCACTATTTACTGCAGGAACAGGGGAGAGACTAGATGTTTTCTACACAGCTATTTTCTGTTTAGATTTTGTTGTGTACAGCCGTACCTGGTGGGCTGGTGGAGATGTTCTGGTAAGTTTTACTCATTTTACAAGTTTCAGGCTGATCATCCATGCTGAGAGTCACTGAAGTCAAGGAATGAGATTTTTAACTTGACTCAGTGTTTTTTGAGAGAAATCTAGAGAATGCAAGACTGGTATGAAATGATGCAGCTGGCCTCAATGTAGTGATGACATGTACTAAAAAGCCTATAGTGACTAATGATTTCTGATAAGAAATTCTAAGCCTAGAGCTCTTCCTTTAGGAAGACTATCATCAGCTAGAGTTAAAAAGACGTCACTTACACATTCTTCTTCATGAGATCTTAGCATCCATGGAGAGTCTATGGATGTCAGTTCCAGTGCTGGGAACTGAACTGACTGGGGTTCATGAAGTAGAATTTAGCCAAAAAAGACTAAAAGTATGCTTCTCTGCCCATTGACAAGATATCTATAATATTTTAGTTGGTTCAATCATCTCTTCTACATCCATGAGCTGATTTCATCCAAGGACTATAGTAACTTGAGAGGTCTGCTATTCTTGTCTGCATTGCAGTCTGGAATGTTTTATGTTCATGTTCCCAATACTAAAGAGCATGTTATAGTACCAGTACCTATTCCACTTTGAT
>NW_009258896.1:6573-22156 GCF_000687185.1 Egretta garzetta
CATATTTATATTACATATTAACAAGGCACCTTACTAGGTAAACAGAATTCAGGCACTCCAGGAACTGCTAGATTAGATGCTCAATACATAATTTTATAACACATTGTGGCAAACTCAGACTTAACCAATTTCAGAAAGTACATAGCTGAGCATAATTCAAAGACTGTATTTGTTATTTTAGTAAGGTGTTCTGAAATCAGAATGACAAAGGTTTTAAACTGTACTCTTTGCCATGGAAGTAGACAACATTATAGAACTCATATGCTACAGTTCTAGATTTAGCATGACTAGATTCAACATATAAAAAATTTCAAGCATTATAACATAACTTTATTAATATGCATCATTATAATATGTCCTGCAGTGCCACCAAAGAACCATATCAAATAATCTGTATTTTTGTTCTTTCTAACCTAAAGATTAATGCATTTACACAGTTCTTAATTTTAAATTAGGGGCAAAAAGAAAAATAAATATGTCTCAATCGAACGCAAAAATTGCTTCATACATCTTATGGCTTCATAAAACTTGCAGGGTTTTTAATACATCCAGTTGAATTGCACATTATTGTTGCCCTGCTACACTTAGATACCAATTGAATTTAAATTATATCTTTTTTAGTTCAATTAACAAAACTACTCCTTTCATGATGTTTTTTTCTACTTGGATCATTGCAACTAATGGGATGCATTATTCTTTCACTTTCCGGAATCTAGTTAATTATGATTCCTTTATCTCTCTGTGTGGTGGGCTGACCCTGGCTGAATGCTGGGTGCCCACCAAACTGCTCTATCACTCCCTCTCCTCAGCTGGACAGAGATGCTGGGTGCCCACCAAACTGCTCTATCACTCTCCTCAGCTGGACAGGGGAAAGAAAATATAATTAAAGGCTCCTGGGTTGATATAAGGACAGGGAGAGATTACTCATCAATTACCATCATGGGCAAAATAGACTTGAATCAGGAAAATTAATTTAATTTATTGTCAATCAAATCAGTGTAAGATAATGGGAAATAAAACCTAAATCTTAAAACACCTTCCCCTCACCCCTCCCTTCTTCCTGGGCTTAACTTTACTCCCAATTTTCTCTACCTCCTCCCTCTTCCCTCAGTGGCACAGGGGGACAGGGAATGGGGTTTGCGGTCAGTTCATCATATGTTGTCTCTGCCACACCTTCCTCCTCAGGGAGAGGACTCCTCACACTCTTCCACTCCTCCATCATGGGGTCCCTTGCACAGGGTGCAGTCCTTCAGGAACAGAATGCTCCAGTGTGGGTCCCCCACATGGTCACAAGCCCTGCCAGCAAACCTGCTTCAGCGCGGTCTCCTCTCTCCGTGGAGTCACAGGTCCTGCCAGGAGCCTGCTCCAGCGTGGGCTTTCCACAGGGACGCAACCTCCTTTGGGCATCTGGCTGCTCTGGTGTGGGGTTCTCCCCAGGCTGCAGGTGGAGATCTGCTCCCCCATGGGCCTCCATGGGCCACAGGCGGACAGCCTGCCCCACCATGGGCTGCACCAGGGGCTGAAGGGGAATCTCTGCTGCAGTGCCTGGAGCACCTCCTCCCCCTCCTTCTTCACTGACCTGTGTGTCTGCCAGGCTGTTTCTCTCACATCCTCTCACTTCTCTAGGTGCTACCACCATTGCTGATGGGCTCAACCTTGGCCAGTGGCTCCATCGGACATAGGGGAAGCTTCTAGCAGCTTCTGACAGAAGCCAGCCCTGTGGCTCTCCTGCTACCAAAACCTTACCATGTAAACCAAATACACTCTGGTTTTTGTTAACAAACTCTTCATTTTGGTTTTCATCTTTGTATATTACATACAAGTTACTTTTACTAGCAGAGGCTTCTTAATGACTTTTTAATGATTAACTGGTAAGTTATTTTATACATAATGCTCTTTATACCTTTTGAATTCATCTGTGAAAGTAAATCAAATGGCTAAGTCAGAACGAAATGATCTGACTCTATATGGAAACATTCTTTAAATATTTTATTTGAAGTTGTTAAGTACAACATTCTGTACCTCCAGCAGAAACATGTCTGAAAAAAGCTAAAAATAGGTTTAAAATAAGAAAGAAAATATGAAACCAAATTAAAATACAAGTTCTAATCTTTGATAAAATACCATGTAATTTCAAAGGCTTTTTTATGCTTTATGGAAGATTGAAATGAAGTGTAACAAGGTTAGTAATCTTAGATGGTTATGCCACTGAATTGTGAAAAAAGATCATAAAGAGCATACTGTAATTCAGATTTGCAATGCCTTGATTCTACAGGGGCCATTTAAGGTTGGGGTTCTTTTTCCCCTTTTTTTGGGGAGGGTAAAAAAATGTATATAGATATAAATTTTATATATATATATAATATATATATATTCCAGGGACTACTTTATCTAAAGAAACAGAAAATATTTGTCAAGATGTTGAAAGCAAACAGAAAATAATACTAATGTTTTTACACTTTTAGGATAAAAAAAAAAAAAGAGCCAATGCCATTTTTGTATACATTTTATATACATTATCCTATTATTATGTCTCATCAGGTGCTACAACTATTGAGAAGTATGATCTCAGAACAAACATATGGATACAGGCTGGAGTGATGAATGGCAGGAGGCTTCAGTTTGGTGTTGCTGTCATCGACGACAAGCTGTTCGTCATTGGAGGCCGGGATGGTTTAAAGACATTAAACACTGTTGAATGTTACAATCCAAAGACCAAGGCTTGGACTGTGTTACCACCAATGTCAACACATAGGCATGGCTTAGGTAAGGAAAAAAATATTTTTAAAAAGACACCACATTTTTGAGATATATAATTTGTAGTGGAAATCTCAGTCCTTTTAAGTTGTCATAGTACTCTAAAGAATAGCAATAACTCATTATATTTTTCTTGTTTTATCTCTAAGAATATATATAATTTTTTATTATTTACCATAATAATAGTGGGAAAAAGAAAAAAAAAAAAACCAAAGAAAAGGCAGAGGAACAGTGAATGAAACCCTGAAACTTACATGGGTTAGTGAGCTAATTCAGGTTTGTATGCACCAATTTTGAAAAAGAACATCTTTATTTATCAAACATCAAAGTATTATTTATTTTTAATCTAAACCTTATGTGTTTTCATTTATCCAGTATGATAGGAAATAAAGGCTAAACACTGTGTCAGTGATGGAATGACTGACTTTAAAAAGTATTTATAGCAATAGTTTCATCATGACTGAGAGCATGTTTTCCCATGGCCTGTTTTTCAGCTAAGCTAGTTTTTATTTTGTTTTGGTTTTCTTTAATAGCATTAACCATATGACTGTCAGCATTAATCAAGCTACATTGTATCCCTGTTGTCTACTCAAATAAATATATATTGAATGGGGATTTTTTATTACTATTTAAATTAAGCCCAAGACAGTTATCTTCTTTCCTTGCAAAAAAAAAGTAGTCTATTACATACATCATATACATACAGTAGAAAAGAATCTCTGATTTAATCAATTAAATAAGTGCTTTTTGTGATATTTCATAAATATCCTTTTTTATTCTTAACTGTAGAGTGATGAGATTTTCTCAATTAAAGAAAGGAATTTAGAATCTGTAGGATATACCCACCAGAATATAACTTGTATAAGGTATAGAAAACTGAACTGCTAATTATCTGTTCTGCTAAAATTGCCTGGTGTGATATCATCACATCATGAAAAATGGAAATGGAAAAGACATGGTAGGTTATCATGTCCCTTCTCCTGAGTTACAATCAGCAGCAAGTCCTTTAATGTGGTACTGTATCAATCTCACAAAATGAAGATGCTTTTTTTTTTTCTCCTGCCATTTGACACATATCATAATATGCATTTTTACAGTGGCTGGCACAATGTATTTTTGCTATAAAGACTGTCTTACAATAAAAAGTGCTGATGGGAATCTATGTCAAATGGCATCATGTCACTAAGGGGCTCTGTGATTTGAAATCGTTTCCTAAGTTTAAATTTAATTATAATGCTGCAGAAATACATGTAATTTCTTTTTTACCAGTGTTTCAGAATTTTACAGAATCCATTATTATTTTCAGTGCTGTTCCCAAGGTTGGTAAAAATGCAACAACTTCAGCTATTACACAGGAAAGTATTAATAAATCATTAGGAAATGCTTGATAGAGAAAAAAATTTTCCCAGTGACAAGAGAGATGGAGTCATGATTGAAACCCCTTTGTGATCAGTTCAGAAATATGTGTCATTTTGGGCTGATAATTCTATAGATGCTTTTGGTCAATAGATTTAAAAAATACCTTTATAGTTTAAGTAAAGCTGTTCAGGTATGTTGAGGTTATATGACTGGTGAAAAACTGATATATTCTCTACAGGATAAAAAAGGGAACACAGAAGGCATTTGACCACTTGAGGGTTTTTTGGTTTTGTGTGGAATCACTTCTGAATTTTTCGTGTTGTAGAAATTGGTTTTTTTTCTAAATAGCATGTAAAATAAGGAAAAAAGTATAAACTGGGATTTTACTGGTGATGATGAAAATGATTAAATGTAATTTTTGGGAAGCAGTAGAGATGTTTTTTTTTTTCTTTATTTGGAATTGCTTAGGAATCATGATGTATTATTTCCTGAGAGGTTTAGCTAATAGAATTCATTTGCTTTTCTTGTTTGAATATTTTTTTCCAGGAATTCCATAAAGCTATTATTTTAGTAAATGCCCTTTGTCATGAGAAATTAATCTACAGTAAGAAATATTTTTTGTTTTCTAAATTATGTGTTACATTCTATCCATGTAGTGATAACGCTAGATCTGTTTGAGTTGTATTTTGTACACAAGACTAGAAATAGGCACCGTTCCTTTAGACTGATGCTTTTTTGTTGACATCAGCAAAAAAAATTCAGATGTACCTCATTGTAACTAAAGTCACAACCAGGCAATACAATTAACTGTATTCTGTCTTCATATAATTTTCAATAGAACTATGCATGTAGAACTTGATATATAAAGAAATGAGAAAATGAAACTGGCAGGTCTTGTAGTGAAAGCACATAGTGTAGGAAGTCACATGTCAGGCAGTTTCAGTGCTGTCAATGGAAGATGAGTGGAAGCTATGGTAGTGGTAGTGTCTGGAATAAGTGTTGCTAAAGTACAGAAAAGAAAGGGTAAACTGTGGGATCCAAAACTATTATTTCAACTAACAGTCATTCTAATATCCCTGTCAAGTAGGCCATAAAACAGTATGGAATATGAAAGAGTAATAAGAAGCCAGAAAGACAGAGGAAAGCACAAATGAAATGTGGGGAAGGTGAAGCATGAGAAACAGAAAGGCCAAAGGGAGAGAGGCAGAAAGAGATTGAAAGAACAAAGAGGGAAAAAAATGTAAAACAGATTGTGGATTATAAACTCAGCTAAGAAACAGGAAAAGTGGGTACAGAATTGCTTCATGAAAGGACTTGATAGGCTACATAGAGGAGGAGGAGAAAGAGAGGAATCAATGATAGGCTAAATTTAAACTTTAGATATCAAATCCAGTGGAACCATGGTTTTAAAAAAATCAGTAAAGGAAGAAACCAAACAAAAGAGTAATACTCAGCTTGTCTTTCCAAAGTAAACACTTCAAGTGCCTCGGGGAGAAAATCAGGCTTCAAGTATAGTTAAGGGAGAAGAACAATCTTTTCAGGTTGGTGTCCCAAATTATCTTGCCCTTTCTGTGAACTATGTAAAGAGTGTCTAAGCTCCTATTTTAGGCTAGATTTACACTGTTAATTAAGCCTAGACCCAAGCTTTGGATTTTGGCTTTGTAAATATACTGATCTCACTGTCCATCGTCAAACGTGTATTTGCAAGGTGACCAGTGTGGGAAGAACGATAATAGGGCATGGTATTACCTAACAAACTCCTATTCAGCTTAGAGTTGAGGCAGGTTACATATTTTTCCTCCTCCCCTCTTGGAAGACAGAATTTTGCCAGCTGGAATTCTACTCAGAGTGAATGGTTCCACAGGACCAAAAGAGTTTTGGAGTCTCAGTTTACACAGTGGGCTATGGCTTCAGCCCAGTATTCTGAACCAGCTAAATATGTAATGTAAATGTATTCTTAAGGAACTAAGGGGTATGAGGGGACAGCAGCAGATGTTGTCTACCTTGACTTCAGCAAGGCTTTTGACAGTCTCCCATAACACCCTCATAGGGAAGCTCAGGAAGTGTGGGTTGGATGAGTGGACAGTGAGGTGGATTGGGAACTGGCTGAATGGCAGAGCTCAGAGGATTCTGACTGGAGGCACAGGGTCTAGTTGGAGGCCTCTAACTAGTGGGGTTCCCCAAGTCTCAACACTCAGCCTGGTCTTGTTCAACTTACTCATCAATGACCTGGATGAGGGGACGGAGTGTACCATCAGCAAATTCGCTGATGACACAAAACTGGGAGGAGTAGCTGATACGCCAGAAGGCTGTGCTGCCATTCAGCGGGACCTGGACAGGCTGGAGAGTTGGGTGGAGAGGAACAACAAGCTGACCATGAGACAACAGGGTGCCCTTGTTGCCACGAATGCCAATGGTATCCTGGGGTGCATTAAGAGGAGTGTGGCCAGCAGGTCGAGGGAGGTTATCCTCCCCCTCTACTCCAGTTCTGGGCCCCCCGGTTCAAGAAAGATGAGGAACTCCTAGAAAGAGTCCAGGGGAGAGCAACTAGGATGATAAAGAGACAGGAGCATCTCCTCTATGAGGAAAGGCTGAAAGAGTTGGGCTTGTTTAGCCTGAAGAAGAGAAGACTGAGAGGGGATCTCATCAACACATACAAATATCTTAAGGGTAGGTGTTACAGGGATGAAGCCAGACTCTTCTCAGTGGTGCCCAGCAACAGGACAAGGGGCAATGGGCACAAACTGAAACATAAGAGGTTTCAGTTGAATATGATAAAGAACTTCTTTACTTTGAGGGTGACAGAGCACTGGAACAGGCTGCCCAGGGAGGTTGTGGATTCTCCTTCTTTGGAGATATTCAAAGCCCGCCTGGACAAAGTGCTGTGTAACATGGTCTAGGAGAACCTGCTTTAGCAGGAGGGTTGGACTAGATGATCTCCCGAGGTCCCTTCCAACCCTTGCCTTTCTGTGATTCTGTGATTCTGTGGTATGCTTAAATTTAGACAGAGTGAATACCTGCCTATAATGTGATTGTCATGAAACTGGTATGTGCAGAAATAAATATCTAAAAGAGTAAGTTCAAAAATTGGAAGTAGAAATAAAATGCAGGAAGTTAGGGAGTTGTAGGATAAAATATCCTAGAATGTCTTTGATGGTGATAACAAAAATGTCAAATAGCATTTTGTGTTTGCAGAAATGTCTGTTTTTATATTTCACTGAAAGAGGATGATACACCCTACTTCTTAGACCCAGCTCGACTTTGCACTTCCATGTTTACTGCTCTTAAAATCCAACACATGAGGCAGAGGAAAGGAAAAAAAAAATTAGCTGGGAAAAAACCCAGGGTTAGATCTGTAATTTTTAAGAAGTAACAAGAACACTTGATGGCAGAAAACACTGTGGAGAAACTGAAGTGTCAGTCAAAAAGCTGTGAAGTTATATAATAAAGGGAATAAGTAAAATCAGAATGAACAAATAATTAAAAAAAATTTAAAATAAGGACTTTCTATTTATTTTGGCCAAAATCAAAGACATTACTATCCCATTTTTGATCCATAAATAGTAACAGTACACAAATCCATATATGCATACCAATTTAAATATATATGATACGTGTATTTATGTATACTTCTCTATATATGTCCATGTATATCATATATATCATGATGGTTCTGTGTGTATGTGTATATATATACACACATACATATCTGGTTAGCCTAAACTTATTTCATTTTTTTTCTGTGGACATTGTGACATGGCACTATCAGTGCTTTGGTCCATAATATAGAACTAGTAGCATTTTTCAGCTTGTAAGTTATAAACTACTCTCAACGTCACTCCAAAGTAAATTAAACCAGTTTATCCATGTCAGAAGCATTCATTTATTTCACTATCTGTGTGCCTTTAAGAAAAGCTGTGGGTCTTTTCCTTGCATTGTCAGCAGTTATAACGTATGCAATGTCCAAGCATGAGGAAGTTTAACTGATAGCTGAATTCGAAATGCAGCTACATAATTAAGTCATTACATTCCTCAAAATGATAATAACAGGGAGGTTTGAATGTTTACTGAACATTTCATTTCTCTTAGTAATTTTATTTTGCATAAAAGACTATTTCTGAAATAATACAAAAGTTTCCATTCAATGCTTCTATTAATCTAAATTTCCTCCTCTGCACTTTAAGTACAAGACACTGAAAAAAGTAATATTTCCTAAATTATGAGGTGCAATTAACTATTTATGGATATAGATTTACATTAAATGGTAGTGACGAAATTGATAATCCAAAACACTGACACTAGTCAAGGCGGAAAATAGCAATACAGGTATAGATTTACAGAACTGTACAGAGTTGTGTCATGACATCACTGTCAATTAGATGATAGTGAAAGATCTTAAGATCTTCTGATTATTTAAGCCAGTTAAGTTTCCTAAGATGAAAAACTATTGTTAATAGAAAAAAAAAATCAATTACTTGGTAGTAGATAATTTTACTGAATCTTTCATTTTCATTAAGACAATGTTTATTATATATTAATTTGAGTCCTTATTAACTGTTTATATTCTTACTGTTTCCATATTTTAATCACTGTCCATAGCCTTCTGAAATAAAGTGTGTTAAATCAACGTCATGGGAACATAGTGTAATAACTTCTTTATTTATCAGAAACTGCTTAAAGAGCTCATTCACCAGGAGAAATGCATGATCCTTACTGCCGATGTGTCATGATCCTTAGTTGTTGGTGAGGCAACAGAATAAGATTCTATTAATACAGAAAATCAAGACTGAAGTGCAAACTGATGTAAATTTAACTTTATGTTTTCATAGATGCAAAATATCACAAAAATTTATGTCCTGCATAACTAATTCATCTTGGCTTTGATTTTATTCTTACTACATGGTAAATCTCAGAAGGAAAATACATGTATAAATATAAAGATATTAATCAATCCAAGCCTATACATTTTTAAATCATTATAAGATAACTTATAAAATATTTTAACTACTTTTAAAAGTATTTGTTGCCTGTTTCAATGATTTAAAATTAATTAGATGCTTTGCAAAACATTTTTAGATTTTCAAAGGCTAATTATTTTTTGTCAAATACTTTAACCTGTGTGATAGCTTAAGGCATATTTACAAACTCTGTCTACAATTTGAGAGAACTAAGAATTTAGGGTAGGATTCATCTCCCTAAGTAGAAATATGTACAATGGAATACAAAAACTGAAGTGGCATATTCCGTTTTCTGTGGTATGGGGGGAAAGTTTTTACGCTTAAACAGTTTGTGGTTTGGGAACAGTTCCTGCCTCTGAGGTGGTTTTGACCCTGGCTGGACAGCAGCTGCCCACCAAAGCCACTCCATCACTCCCCTCTTTAACCAGACAGAGGAGAGAAAAGTAGATCAAAGGGCACATGGGTCGAGATAAGGACAGGGAGAGATCATTCACCAGTTACTGTCATGGGCAAAACAGACTCAACTTGATGAAATTAATTTAATTTATTACCAATCAAAATCAGAGAAGGAGAAGATAAAAACCTGCTAAATCTTAAAACATCTTCCCCCCACCCCTCCCTTCTTCCTGGGCTCAACTTCACTCTCAGTTTTCTCTACCTACTCTTCCCCAGCGGTGCAGGGGGACGGGAATGGGGGCTGGGGTCAGTTCATCACATGTTGTCCCTGCCGCTTCTTCTTCCTTGGGAGAGGACTCTTCCCCTGCTCCAGTGCGGGGTCCCTCTCACGGGAGACAGTCCTCCACAAACTTCTCCAACATGAGTCCTTCCCACAGGCTACAGTTCTTCACGAACTGCTCCAGCATAGGTCCATACTTTCCACGGGGTGCAATCCCTCAGGAACTGACTGGTCCTGGAATTGGGTTCCCTGGAGAGTCACAGGTCCTGCCAGCAAACCTGCCTCAGCGTGGGCTCCTCCCCCACGGGTCCACAAAGTCTTGCCAGGAACCTGGTCTAGTGCAGGCTTCCCATGGGGTCACAGCCTCCTTCCTTTGGGCATCCACCTGCTCCACTGGGGACCTCACATGCCTCACCATGGTCTTCAACACAGGGCAATCTCCACTCCGGCACCTGGAGCACCTCCTCCCTCTCCTTCATCACTGACCTTGGTGGCTGCACGGCTGTTTTCACTCACATTGTCTCACTTCTCTTATCTCTCTGGCTACTCTGTTGCAGCAGGGTTTTTTTCCTTCCTAAATACGTTATCGCAGAGGTGCTTCCACCGTCACTGATTGGTTTGGCCTTGGCCAGCAGCAGGCACAGGGAAGACTTCTAGCAGCTTCTCACAGAAGCCACCCCTGTAGCCCCCCTCACTACCAAGACCTTTCTACACAAACCCAATACAGCCTCTCAAGATAAAATATTGAGAAGACTTTGCAAACTGGAAATCTGCTTCCTAAACCTCTCTCTCTCCTTTTCTTTTAAAATAAAAAAGCCTACATCTGTTTTATCCATATTCAAAGTCAATTGTAAATCTATTATGATGGGTTTTACTACTGAAAGAAAAAAAAATATTAAAAGCTAACTTTAATTTTTCATATTCAATTTTATATCTATGTCACTGAATTAATATATAAAAAAACCTTTTACATTGGAAGGCATTTCTTTTGTAATTAACAAAGAACATTTTGACTGGGCTCCACAGTTCATTCTTATAGTCATGTCCTGGTTTCGGCTGGAACAGAGTTAATTTTCTTCCTAGTAGCTGGCATAGTGCTGTGTTCTGGACTTAGTACTAGAAGAATGTTGATAACACACTGATGGTTTAGTTGTTGCTAAGTAGTGCTTACACCAGTCAAGGACTTTCTCAGCTTCCCATGCTCTGCCAGGTGCCCAAGAAGTTGGGAGGGGGCACAGCCAGGACATCTGACCCAAACTAGACAAAGGGCTATTCCATAGCATATGAAGTCATGCTCAGTATATCAGCTGGGGGGAGTTGGATGTGGGGCAGTACTTGCTGCTTGCAGACCGGCTGGGCATTGGTCAGCAGGTGGTGAGCCATTGCATTGTGCATAATTTTTTTGTATATTTTATTATTATTATTATTATTATTATTATTATTATTATTATTATTATTATTATTTCCCTTTGCTCTTTTATTAAACTATCTTTATCTTAACCCATGGATTTTACTTTTTTTTCCACTTCTCTCCCTCATACATCACTGGAAGGGGGGTGGGGAGTGAGCAAGCAGCTCTGTGATGTTCAGCTGCCTGCCGGGTTAAACCATAACAGTCTTTTTGGTGCCCAATTTGGGGCCTGAAAGGTTCAAGATAACAACAGATCTGACCAGAGCACATTAAAACACATTTGTGATAAGCATTCATTGTATTAGTCTATTAGTTGCTGGTAACAATGTTGATTTATTCTCTCTCAGAGATGTCCTTGTTCTCAGAGCTGTGCTATGTAACAACTTGCCTGCTGTATGCACTCCTATGATGCTGTTTAGCACCACTGGGAGTTGGATTACAGATATCACTTTGCTGTACTCTTTAACATTGGTTTATGGTACAACAAAACTATTGGTTATGAGACTGTACTCAGCGCTGCTGTCATCCCTGTACTTTAGGAGCCATCTTTCAGAAACTATTAATAATTGCACTTTTTACCTCCTCTCAGAGAACCAATCTATGGGGGAGGCAGGAGGGGACACTTTTACCCATTACTTCACCTTCCCTTTGTCATTCAGACTAGTTACAATAGCTCTTGAGAATTTTGAATATCCTTGTGTGAATATCCTTTGAATATCCTTCCTATTGCTATGTCTCCCGACTGCAGTTCAGGTCTCATTCAGGGTTAAGCAAATGTTCAAACAAGCATGTTCCTATTGCTGTCTCCTGACTGCAGTTCAGGTCTCATTCAGGGTTAAGCAACTATTTAAGAATACCATCTAGAGATTAACACCCATGACAGGCACTGTGGCTTCTCAAACATCGGCCCACAGGCACTGCAGCTACTCCAGCCCATGTGACAGGCACTGCGGCTACTCAAACCCCAGTGACAGGCACTGCCACCACTCCAATCTCAGTAATAGGCACTGCAGCTACTCAAACCCCTGCAACAGGCATTGTGGTCACTCAAACCTCAGTGACAGGCACTGCAGCTGAACCAGGGAATCAACCCATATGGTCTCAGTTGCCCCTGTACACAAGAAGAAATCTTGGAAGTGAAAGTCAGCTCAATTAGGAAGGGGTTAGGAAGTTCCTCCTAAGAGGGAGCAGGAGGAAGAAGCATACTGTCTGGACAGCAAGGAGGCAGATTATTCTAATGCCGTCACAGGAACAGGAGGAGGAAGACAAAGAACCCATAAACAAGATGGTAACCACCCGATCTCTATCCCTGAGTGAGCTGCAAGATATGCGAAAGGATTTCAGCCATTGTCCAGGCAAGCACGTTGTCATCTGGCTGCTCTGATACTGGGATTACAGGGCCAGTAGCCTGGAACTAGAAGGTAAAGAAGCCAGGCAGCTGGGATCCTTTTCTAGGGAAGGGGACATTAACAAAGCAATTGGAAAAGGGGCACAAGTCCTCAGCCTCTGGAGGCGACTCCTGTCAGGCATGAAGGAAAGATATCCCTTTAAGGAAGAAGTTATATGTCACCCAGGCAAATGGACCACCATGGAGAGAGGTATCCAGTACTTGAGGGAATTAGCCATGCTGGAGGTGATTTATAGTGACCTGGAAAACGAGTAGCTACCCGAAAATCCAGATGAAGTCAAGTGCACATGACCTTTATGGTGGAAATTTGCACGGACCGCACTATCATCATATGCCAACTCATTGGCAGTAATGACCTGGAAGGATGGAGGACAAACAGTGGATGAATTGGCTGGCCAGCTCCAGCAATACAAATAAAGTCCCTCTTCCTCCCTCATCTCAGCTGTTAAGAAACTGTCCTGGGAGTTCCAGCAACTCAAAGAAGATGTGTCCTACTCCCTGTCTGTACGGACCATTAGGAGTAAGTGTCCCTTTGCTCAAGGGAGAGGGTATAGAGAGTACACACCACAGGGCACCCTGTGGTTTTTCCTGTGTGACCACGAAGAGGACATGAGGAAATGGGATGGAAAATCTACCTCGACCCTAGAGGCACGGGTACGTGAGTTGCAAGGAAAAGCAACCACAAAAGAGGGTTCTTCCAGGAAAAAAACAAGCTAGAGGATTCATGGGGTGAGTAGATCAGATACACAGCAATGTAGCTAAAAACATTAGTGTACAGGCTGTCTGAGATTTACCTTTTTCATAAAACATTATGAAACATAGATTATTTCTTGTTCAACACTGAAAATCTAATGATGAATGATACCACTCCTTAGACCTAGATTGAATGATAACTTTCAAGTCAGTGCAATTTAAATTTCATCTTCTATTTTAAAAACTTCTGCCATGGAAGCCAAGCAGTGATGTTATTTTAGATAGTGCTTAAGCCCCAGTAAATTCACATTTGTCTATGGAGTTACAATCTATCAAAAAAGCATTTAAGGCAAAGCAGAAACCATTAAAGTAGAATAGGAATATAAATAAAAGCTTGATACAACCTTAACAGTTACATCCATGGCAACTCCAAAATAAATGAAAAATGTAGAGAATAAAGGGGATCCTTTTTCTTCTTTCTCCACTAGCTTGCAGGATAGAATCTTCCTTTTATGTACCACCATTTCTGGGCTACAGAGGAGGCAAAAATGGAAAATTCAAGTATTTCATTAAGAGACAAACAAAAATAAGTAGGGTTTGTTATGTTGGGTTTTGGGTTTTTTTAAAGTTTTATAGCAAAATAATTCCGAAGTTTATGTATGTTGTGTGTATGTAGAAGAAACCACTATGAGAAGAGAAAAATGTACAGAGGTGAATAAACAGATTAATGAGAAACTGAGATTCCACTATGGATATGAGGGCAGAAACAAACTGCAGTGTCTTTATGGACAGGAGGCCGGAGATGAAAGACTGGAAGAAAGAAATGTCAGTAAGGTGAGGAGAATTAAATTAGCTTTGAAACCAACAGACTGCTCTGATAGTAGTTTATACCCTATTGGTATGATAAACCTGTAATTATTTATGATTACTTAATTTTCCCAAAAGTACTATAGGCACACCAGCTATTGAAAAGAATGTCCTGAAAAGTCTAGTCATACTTTCGGCAGAATGTTTGCTATAGTTTCAAAAGCTGTAACACTGGGTAAAGGAAACTTTTCCAGATAATAGCTTGTTAGAGCATAGTGACAGCTGTGATTTGCTCATTGCATGTTGTTTATTTCAAAACAAACAATCAACCCCAATAGTCAGCCTAAAAATAATACAGCCCTTCATAGAAACACATATGTGTAGTACTGACCAAATTCTACTGTATTACGTAATGACATCCCCTATTTCCAGATGTATGCAGCTCAATCGTTGGATATTTAGATACTCTGAGTGAATGTTTATGATGTCAGTTCAAATCAAGCTTAAATCAACAGAGATGTGAGTTTGATGCATTCTATACATGTCAAATCTGATGTATATTCTGCTTATGCAGGAAATCTGAGATGCTTTTGTACCTTGACATATTTGCCGTCATAAACAATACTTTCAGTCATGAAGATCACATTTGCATTTCATATACATGCTTCATGAGCTTTGCTATTTTTGTAACATGCAGAAACAGTTTCCACCTTTAATCTGTCCCTTCTTAATTTACATTCTTGTACAAAAGATTATTCACTAGCATTAATTTAACAGTTATGACTGGAATGGAAAACAGAAGAGCTCAAGGAGAAAGACTCATGTGTTCCAAAAAGGTTCTCTGAGTCAAGATCTTGGAAATATCTTGCTTTTCACCATGGTAAATCTTGCTGGGTACATCATCATCTCACAAAGCAGTACTATGCCGGAGATGTGTGTTCTCCCTATCTATGTGGTGATATCTGTGCACAGCCACAGATTTAAAAAATAAATCATAACCCCACCCCTGCCCCCGCCCAAAACCGAAACACACCAACTGTCGTGGTTTAACCCGGCTGGCAACTAAGCACCACGCAGCCGCTTGCTCACTCCCCCCTCCCTCAGTGGGATGGGAGAGAGAATTGGAAAGAAAATAAAAGGTTAGAGTCGAGGGCTGAGATAAAGAGAGTTTAATAAGAGAAAATAATAATAATAGTAATAATGAGAATGTTAACAGAATATACAGAATATACAAAACGAATGATGCACAATGCAATTGCTCACCACCTGCCAACCGATGCCCAGCCCATCCTGAGCCGCAATCAGTCCCCGAGCAGCGATCACTGTTAGCTGTGCTAGCTGTGCTCCCTCCCAGCTTGTTATGCACCTGGCCGAGCAGGAGAAGCTCAAAAAGTCCTTGAGTAGTCTGAGCACTACTTGGCAACAGCTGAAAACATCAGTGTGCTATCAACATTCTTCTGGTACTAAATCCAAAACACAGCACTATGCTAGCTACTGTGAAGAAAATTAACTCT
>NW_009258896.1:25050-34014 GCF_000687185.1 Egretta garzetta
GCATCCAGGCCACGATAGTCTACTGTCAGTCTCCACTCTCCATCAGACTTTCTCACTGGCCATATGGGACTGTTAAAGGGTGAGTGGGTGATCTTGCTGATCACTCCTTGGCTCTCCAGTTGACGAATCAGCTTATGGATGGGGAATCAGGGAGTCTCAGTTGGTGCGATATTGCCGCCTGTGCACTGTTGTGATGGCAATCGGCACTTGTTGTTCTTCAACCTTCAGCAACCCCACAACCAAGGGGTCCTTTATCATCATTCTTCTGGTACTAAATCCAAAACACAGCACTATGCTAGCTACTGTGAAGAAAATTAACTCTATCCCAGCTGAAACCAGGACACCAACCAAAACTGAAACACACCAAAGAAAAACCCCATACCTGTAACCACCTAAGCATTAAGTAGAGTGCAATAGTTCTTCAACAGGCTAACTTAACAGAGCACAGCAATGTTCTGATGTAGCTGTATTGTTTACCCTTTCAGAGGCAGCTGTTTAGAGATTAGTTTGAGAATCTTTCTTTTATGCAATATTGACTAGTACCATGTACCTCTATGTAGTTATTGTTATTTTGTTAATGTTGACATCTCAGGGGAAATATGTCATTCTACCCCTCGCTGTTTGTTGACAGAAGACCTGAGCCTTTAAAAGTATTTTCTTTGCAATATTGATTTGCATGTATATTAGATTTTTGCTTTGGATTTTTCTCCTAATCGCCAGGAGCATTGCAAGGATATTTTTTTTTCTGAATTATTAAGTACCTTGTCATTGTATTTTGCACCCTTAGTAAGTAGTAGATCATGATCCAATTCACTAAAGAGCTACAAATCATAATAGCAACACTTATAATAATTTCTGAGTCAGGTTCTCAGGATAATAGTGTGGCAGAGTTGAGAATCTGGTGTCTCATCTACAAAACTGAATGTAAATAAAGAGGTGACAAGCAGATCTTTAACTCTATAAATTTGCATTATATTAACATGTCAGTATAATATCTTCTGGCCCTAGAGGGCAGGGGTATTTTTTATAATTCTTTTAATCAGCCTTGACACCTGCCTGTGAATAAACATAGGAAGAGGTATTTTCAGCAAAGTGTCATTGAATATTCACTAAGGAAGGTAGGTCAGGTCGAATTCTTCAATTTATCACATACTAAATTCCCTGCTTGGCCTACGAAGCTCCTATATGCAACATCCAAAGAACTATACTTGTATTTCACACCCAGTTAAGGTTATGGTTGTGAAAATTAAATACGATGTTTAATTAATTGGTGCATAATTTAAAACAAATTGGACTTTATCATTATTACTTTCCTTTATGCAGACAACAGCAGTACAGAAGAAAAGTGGTTTAAGACTTAAAGAGGGCGAGAACAGAGCAAGGAAAAGCATCAATATTAGTTACAGTTAATACAGAATTGTCAAAGTATGCTACCATGGATGTGGGTGAGAAAGGAGATTGCTAGAAATTTACAGCTACCTGGAAACTAAATAAATGCAGAGCTTAAAATGGTGGAGTAATGTCTGGGTGTTACTTAATCAAGTTTAATACTTGGATAACAAATCACTGATTTATTTGTGTCCTCACCTTCAGTGTCATGATACAGCATATGTTTGCCCTCATCTGAAAAGGTAATTTCCTTATTTAAAAAATCAGTTGTTGGATTCAAGTTTATCCTATTCAGTTAAAATTCTGTCTCTACAAATATCAAAATGCAGATACTACAATAAAGGTACCACCATAGACAATTTTTTTCTTTTCTATTTCATATCCTAAAGTGTCAGCATGAAACTGTATTTCCTGTTATTTTATAAAAACTGACACTTTTTAAAATTTCACTGTGTGAAATTAGGTCTATAATGCAGATAAGGAAAGGCAGAGTTAGAAATATGATAGGCAGTGTTCCATTATTTTGTAACATCACAGAAAAGCAATTTAAAAATCCCATTCCAATCTCCAAGTATAAATAATTGAAACTGTACAGATCTCAGCACCTAATTAGACATAATAGGTTTTTTGCTACATAGCTTTATGAAGGCAATCAAAAGGAAAATGCCTACCATTGCACACTGGACAATATTCGGTTTTAGATCTCATTTAGCTAAAAAATAACACTATTTCCTTTCATAAATCTCTAAGCCTAAGTACTTAGGAGAATTATTTTCCAGGTAGAAAAAATTGTTTTTCCTAGCATATACTAACTAACATGGTACTGCAAGTTATTATCCTTCTTAATTGTTTTTTTTTTCCTGGGTATTTTTGTTTTGTTTTTGGTTTTGTTTTGGTTTTTTTTTTGTCTGTATGTACAATTCAACTGCAAAATTTATTGTAGTATTTTCAAAATTTTTTTTTTTAGTTAAGAAATCTGCCACTTTCAGATTGTACTGTTGAACAGCAATATATTGAGACACAATTTAGTGAGGACACTTTTTAAGCAGACTACACATAGGCCTGCATAGATGGATTGAGAGCTCCGGATTAAATTCAAAAGAGGAAGCATTCAAGAGGTGGAAAAAATGGGCAAGTGACCCAGGAGAAATATAGAGGCGCTGTCAGAGCTTGTAGGGCTTGGGTTAGGAAAGCCAAAGCTCATTTTTAGTTTAGTCTGATGAGCAGCTTGAAGGACAGTAAGAAAGGCTTCTTCAAGTCTTTCAACAGCAAAAGGAAGACGGGAAAATGTAGGCAGGCTGCTTGGTGAGAAAGACCATGAAAAAGGCTGAGGTACTCAATACCTTCTTTGCCTCAGTCTTTAAGGAAGGCTTCAGGAATCTCTGGTCCCTGAAACCAGGGAGCGGAAGCCTGGAACAGGGAATACTTACCCTCAGTGGGGGAGGATCAAATTAAGGAACATTTAAGCAAGCTGGACATGTACAAGTCCATGGAACCTGACAGCATGCACCCGTGAGTGCTGAAGGAGCTGGTTGATGACATTGTGACCCTCTCAATTATGTCTGAAAAGTGGTTATCAGGAGAGGTTCCTGAAGACTGGAAGAAAGCAAATGCCACTCATATCTTCAAAAAGGGCAAGAAGATGTGTCTGGGAGGATACAGACCAGTCAGCCTCACCCTGATCCCTGAGAAGGTGACGGAGCAAATAATACTGGAACCACTTTCAGTCCATACTAAGGACAAGAATTTGACTGGGAATATTCAGCATGATTTTATGAAAAAGAAATAATTCCTGACCAACCTAACTTAACAGCCAGGGTCAGAGTGCTGTAATCAGAAGCACAAAGTCCAGCTGGAAACCACTAGTGATGTTTCCCAGGGGCCAATGTGTTCATCATTAATTATTAATTTAATTAATGACCTGGATGATAAGACAGAGTGGAATCTCAGCAAGTTGGCAGATGACAAAAACAGTGAGGAGTTGTTGATGGTTATGCTGCCATCACAGAAACATCAACAGGCTGGAAAATGAGCTGATGGAAATCTTATGAGGTTCAACAAAGGCAAATAGTGTGTCCTGCAACTGGGGAGGAATAACCCTATGCACCAGCACAGGCTGAGGGCAGATTTGCAGGAAAGCAGTCTGTAGTAAAGGTCCTGGGGGTGCTGGTAGACAACGGGTTGGACAAGAGCATGCTTGCAGCAAAGGCGGCCAACAGTATCTTGTGTTGCATTAGGAAAAGTGTTGCCAGCAGGATGAGGGAGATGATCTTCCCCACTACTCAGCCCTGGTGAGACACACTTGGAGTAATGCATCCAATTCCGGGCTCTCCAGTACAAGACAGACATTGACTTACTGCAGTGAGTCCAGTGAAGGGTTACAAAGAAGATTAAGGGACTTGACTATCTCACGCATGAGGAGAGTCTGAGAGAGCTGGGAATGTTTAGCCTGGAGTAGAGAAGACTCAGGGAGCTCAATGTCTACAAATACCTAATGGGAAGGAGTAAAGAAAATGGAGCCATGGTGTCTTCAGTGGTATTGAGTGAAATCCAGACTAAAATACAGGAAATACCATCTAAATGTAAAGAAAACCAACCTTTTTACTGTGAGGTTGTTACATTGACACAGATTTCCCAGAGAGGCTGTGGAGTCTCTCTCTGAGAAGTTATTTAAAAACCATCTGGATGTGGTCCTGGGTAACTGACTCTAGGTGACCTTGCTTTGAGCAGTGGGATTGGTTAGACAATCTCCAGAGATGCCTGCCAACCTCAATCACTCTGTGGCAGATCTACTGTAAGTGATTCTGGGAGTCTGAAACCACAATAGGACAATGGGAGCAGAATTACAGCCCATTGAACAGCTTGCTTGTGAGGTTTCAATCCTTTTTCTGTTAAGCCCGATGCAAGCTCAGATGACAATAACACACAGAACAGTACCAAGTCGGGGGGGGGGGGGGGGGGGGGTTTTACAAATGTATTTCGGGGGGCGGGGGGGGGCTGTCAGTTTTAACAATGTATTTAAATAACTTCAGCCATTGCTAAATGAAGACAATTGGTTACCACATTTTATAAATCCTTAGTGGTTGTAACTCATGCTTAAATAACTATTCCATTTCTAAGTATACTATTGACTCTACAGTCAGTTGCTGATGATTCAATGAACAACTTTTTCTTAAAAGAATGACATCGGTAGTATCAGGATTTTGATTTCCTCATTGCTTCATTTCACTGTTATGGTTTTACTTAGATTAAAAAGGCTCATCTCATTTAGCAGTTTTGAAAATGTATTTATTTATCTATAATTTGCATTTTGGTATACTTACTATAAAGTATTAAACACAAAACCAAAACCATATGTCTCACTAAAGATGACTTTGTAAAATTTGAGGGGTTGTTGGTCTCATTTCATTACTTTAAATCAAAACTGATTCATCAATTTAAACAAAAGTTAGATGTTCACTTTTTCAGTACTACATTTTCATTCTTCCAGAATGAATTTTGAATCTTGTCAAGTAATGTGTCATTATCCAAAAATGTGTAGAAAAATCCCTTAGATGATATGGATGAGAGAAAGATGGTAGAATAGAGGTGAAATAAAAGGAGTGGAGAGGATGATGGTGGTAACAAAACAAGCAGAGAGATTTAGAGACAAAATACAGATTTCTTTCAGCAGCCTTTAATAGTCTTTTCTTTTTCAGCACACTTGTTCTTTTTAAGACTAAATTGGTATCTTCTTAGTATACCCATATGATATTTGTATTGAAAAGTAAGCTGAAAATAGTTGATAGTAAACAAGCTGCTGCTGCATATAGGAGAAAGGAAAATTGGTCTAGTTAGTCTAGTCCTTCAAAATGTAACTGCCTAATCTGGAGATGCTTTACTTTCTTAACCAGAAAGCTGAATGTATGAAGTTATTACAGTCAGTATTTCTCCTACTCCCTGTCACCATCGTGGCAGGCAAGAGGGTGAAAGTCATTGCTGGTCTCTTTCTGCATCATCAACTTCACGTTAAGAAAGGGTGAATTCAAGGAAATGATTGTGTCCTATAAGACAATATGTAGTTGAAGAAATTAACATAGCATGACTTACAAAGAATACAAACTTTTATATTTTATAAATCTAACCTTCCATGTCTCCACTTTTCAATATGTGTGATTGTTTTCATATTAAATAATTGTAAAAAAAAAACCAAACCAGAACAAAACAAGTTCGTGATTTATGGGAATTTGTCTTTTATTTGCCTTGTGTTTTTACTTTGGGATTGTTCTCTTTGGCTGCCTTTTCTGTCACACAGGCATAGATGTCTCAAATATATATGAAGTGATTTTTTTTTCCCACCTCTAAAACTATATATACATCATTGTGTATTGTTATTAACAAATACTGAATATCAGTTTAATAGAGAAGAAGGAATGAAAACTTTTTTATTGGCATTGCATCATAGAAGTAACAGCTTTTATTGATTTGATTTTATTTGATTAAAACAATCATCAAGTTATTTCATAAAATTATTATTACTGTGGTTGAAGCCATGTATTTTATACATGCTTTGTAAAGAAAATTATTGGTTGTTTAAAAGAATGAAGGCATATATTAGGAAAGTAACACTTTTCTTGAACAATCAACTCTACTTTCGTAAGCTCTAATTATACATGTATATGCCTATCCCATTAATAACCTAAAATGGTATACATTCAGCAAACTCTCCAACAGCTCTGCAGTAGCAATGACCTGGGAAGGCAGTATTTTGAGAGTGATTATTCACAGTTTGCATGACCAAAAGAAACTATTCACAAAAAAGCATCTTAAAAATGAATGGAAAATTTATTGAGAACATTGTTTTGGCTGCTCACAGAATATTACAAAGTCTAATCAAGGGTACTTACTTGATTCACCCATATTGCAAGTGCATATTTATTTATTTAGATATAGATATAAAGATATCTGGGATTTAAGTACAATCTTTTTTATTTTTTTTTCTTTTTTAAGCATTAGAGCTGCCTCTACGAGCCACTGAGTTTTCCTGTATTTGTAATTAAGTTCATTACCTGGACAGTGGGATATCTAAGTTCCAAAGATTGACCTGGTCAGGAAAGGACTACACTGAAAATGTGACCTCCTCCCTTTCACTGTAGCCATGAAGCTCCATTAAGCACACAGACACTAGTACATTCCTAAAATCATAATTCCAATAAATCCATCATTGGTTAAAACATGGGATATTATTCTTAGCCTTAATTTAACAGGTTACTAATTACAGTCATTAGATATTATTATTCCTCTAACAGTTAGACTCTTAACCAAACAATCTTTTCTTTATGCAGGTACTTATACACCCTGACTGGATTACCTCTTGGAAAAAATATCTTGATAAACCCTACATATCTTATAGAATTTCCAGCAGGTTTTTCTAGATTATTACTTGTTCTTTTGTAGTTCTCTATGAAGTTTCTCCATACTATTTACATTCTTTACATGTACAACCTCTGCATCCATTAGTTTTCATGAATGTACTGTAGTTCAAAATGATCATTTGCCCTCACTTATACAGCTATAACCATATCAAAACAGAACAGAATTCAATATTACAGAATGTATTTGTTCAGTATTTTAAAACATAGTGGCCAGAACTGAACCAGCTTTTAAGGAGCAAATGTAAGGGTATCAATGTATTTGGTATTCTGTAAGGAAGAATCTTTAAATATGTAAACCCATAGTAGCAATTTAGTATGTGCTATAGTCAGCAGCATGGAACATTACTTTTGTATAGAAACCCTTCTATCTTTGTCCTGTATGGAAAGAATAATATTCCTATAGCTTTGCCTGTAAATTTTCCTATTGTAGAAGCAACTCAAACTGGCAAACTCAAGCAGGCGATCTAGTAGTGAATACTTTAAATCTCTCCAAGAAAAAATAGACTTCAAGATTTCTCCACTGGTGTAGCTATAACTATATTCACACCTTTTGGCAGAGGAGCATGAAATGAATCTCACACCAAATGAACACTTCTGTTTTGGCAGTTTTCTAACTGCAACATTACCCTGTGTCAATGTAAGGTAGAAATGGAATTGAACAGCATGACAGCAAAATATGTAGAATTTATTCAGTAAGGTCAGAAAAGTTCAGGGAACACTCTGATGGACTTTAAAAGCCAGACGAATTCACAGCACAACAGCAAGCAGTAAATACAAAGTAAAAGACATTGCAGAAAAAATCTGAAGGAACTGTGCATCTCATAGAGTTCTACATGCATTGTATATACCCAGTAAAGTTCTCATTATAGAGAAGTCAGTGAATACTATTTTCTGTATGAAGCCTGGTTAAAGAGTATGACAGGAAATGTGGAAATTCATTATATTAATGCAAAGAGCTTATAAGTTTTCATTGTCATTTTAAAAAAATGGCTAAAAATCCATAAAAATGCAGGAAGAACAGTATTTTGATCAAGAGAAAAGCAAATTTTCTACAAAAAGTGACTGAAACAATTGGGATGGATGGCGTAATTTACAGCAAGAAAAAAGACGAGAATGAAACTCAAATATGAAAGGACATGACAAAAAGTATGAACTAGTGAATGAGATAAAAAGAATATATTGAGGATAACTCCTTATGTCCTAATGAAAGAGCAAATAAGTTATTCAGGGAAGTAAAAGGTGGAAATTTCAAAACTGATGAGTTATGCTTTGACACGAATCATAGTTTCGCTGTCAAATTCAATGCATAATAATACAACTCTGCTTATGTGTGAAGGTGAGGGGTTTTGTGTGTTTATCTAGACACCAATTTTATATGCACCTATGTGTATAGAAACATTCACACACCTAAAATTTCTTTGAATATGACTAATCTTTTATCGCAACAAGAATTTGGTTTTATATTTAACTTTGCATTGAGTGAAGAGTGTATACCTGAAAAGCTAAAGAGTATGGTGTTGTTATAACACATTATAGCAAATAGGTAGTTGTAGATGGTGATCAGGTCTCCCCTCAGCCTCCTCTTCTCCAGACTAAATAACCCCAGTTCCCTCAGCTGCTCCTCATATGACTTGTGTTCCAGACCCCTCACCAGCTTGGTTGCTCTCCTCTGGACATGTTCCAGCAATGCAACATCTTTCTTGTAGTGAGGGGCCCAAAACTGAACACAATATTCGAGGTGCGGCCTCACCAGCACCAAGTACAGGGGCATGCTGGCTCATATTCAGCCAACTGTCAACCAGTACCCCCAGGTCTTTTTCTGCCAGGCAGCTTTCCAGCCACTCTTCCCTAGGCCTGTAGCGATGCCTGGGGTTGTTGTGACCAAAGTGCAGGACCCAGCACTTGGCCTTGTTGAACCTCATACAGTTGGCTGCAGCTCATTGATCCAGCCTGTCCAGGTCTCTCTGCAGAGCCATCCTCCCCTCGAGAAGATCAACACTGCCACCCAGTTTGGTGTTGTCTGCAAATTTACTGAGGGCACACTCAATCCCCTCCTCCAGGTAATTGATAAAGATATAAAACAAGACTGGCCCTAGAACTGAGCCCTGGGGGACACCGCTTGTGACCGGCCGCCAACTGGATTTAGCTCCATTCACCACGA
>NW_009258896.1:35939-42767 GCF_000687185.1 Egretta garzetta
AAACCTCTCCATGGTCAAAGAACCCCAAGCCCCTCTGATGGCACCAACCTTTGAGCCACATGTTAACTGCTCTAGTTTTCCTATTCCTTTCCATGTTCTCTCCTGACACTAATGGGATCGAGGAGAACACTACCTGCGCTCCTGATCCTTCAACCATTTTCCCTAGTGCCCTGAAGTCCCTTTTGATCGATTTGGGGCTTCTCTCTGGCATCTCATTGCTGCCTGCCTGTACAATCAATAGTGGAAAGTAGTCCGAGGGCCGTATCAGACCAGGGAGTCTCCTGGCAATGTCCCTGATCCGGGCCCCAGGGAGGCCGCAGACTTCCCTATGGGATGGGTCTGGGCGGTATATCAGGCCCTCCGTTCCCTTCAGAAGGGAATCACCCAGAACAATTACCCTTCTTTTTTTCTTTGTACAGTCAGTCTTGATAGGTAGGGGTGACCTTCTCTCCCTAGCCATCTAGGGATCTCCCTAGATGGACACTAATTTAAGATCTATTTGGTGCCCAGTCCATAATTTTTTTATCATGTTCTTTACTGATATTCTAAAGAGCTAATTCATGATCAGAATGTTAGGACATACTAGATTAAACAGTATACAGAAATCAAAGAGTGTCACATCTTTGACAGATTTTTCTATGAAGCAAACAATCTTCTCAAGGTATGAAATTAGATTTGTTTGACAAGACCTATTTTTAATAAAGCCATGTGGAGTGGCATTAACTTTATTCCTGTCTGTTAATCTTTAATTAATCAAATCTCAAATTGATGTTTCCATTTTCACTTTGAATATGCAATTTCTTTTGTTAGCTGTGTTTTGGAAAACTTTTCTTTCTTTTTTTTTACTATGTATAAAGCATACTTTTATCTTCTCTCCACTCTCTCCTCCATTTTAGGAGTTACAGTGCTTGAAGGGCCTATTTATGCAGTGGGAGGACATGATGGTTGGAGTTATTTGAATACAGTTGAGAGATGGGACCCTCAAAGTCAGCAGTGGACATTTGTGGCAAGTATGTCAATTGCCAGAAGCACTGTTGGAGTAGCAGCATTAAATGGCAAGTGAGTAGGGTATTCTTATATGGTTGAAACACATTTCTTACAGGGGTGAATAACTGTGACACACAGTACTAAATGCATTTTAGCATGTTTTAATGGAGGATGTATTTTAAAATAAATGTAGACACAGTTGTGCACACCCTCCTATATATCATAGTTCTTACATTTATTTGAACTAAGTAATTTATACATATATATTCTATATTATTTTTGTTTATTTTTTGTATCAAATGCTTAAGAATATAGACCTGAAATTTCAGTGTATATAGCGTAAAAGAATTCAGGACAAATTGTCAGTGAACCGATTTTTTTATGTTGTATATGTCAGTTCTAGTTAATCAACCGAGTTTATCCATCTAATATAGTCATGTAGATTTGTTGTATCTACATTTCATACCTTGCTTCAGCCATTGACCCATGAAACCTTCTTTGTCTGAAGGCAACTACATTCACACAGGAAGTAAACCAGAAATTTGATTCTTGTCAAACCAGTCCAACTGCATCAAACCTGTAATTCTAATTGTATTCAGATACTAAGCTTTTCTTTTATAACTTTCACTTCTTAAAATTTTAGTGTGGCAATTGTTAAAATTCATTTTACAGTAATGTGATACTATATATTACTTATTGCTTATCACTTTTAAAGTAGTTGCTTTTATCTGTGTGGCTAAAAAGAATATGGTGTGAACTGTAATAATTTAGAGGTGAGGGAGGAATTCATGAGATCTAACTTCAGATATTTTTGTATGACATCTACAACTGACCCAATCATTCTAAACTCACCTTATGGTGAATGGAAGAATTATATACTTTTAGGATATTGTTTGTCTTACTTATTTTAGACATTTATATTAGGACAGCAAGAATTGTGCTCTGTAAGTGCCCATTTTTCTCTACTAACTATACAGGAAACATGAAGACTCCGTCTTGCATTCTGACTTGTATGGTTTTGATATCTTAAATGGGGAAGATGAATCCCCCTGTAGACAACTGAACATAAATAAAGGGCAGTCAGTAGAGAATCCCTTGGGAACAGTGGGACCAATAGAGTAAGGCAAATTTCTTCATGGTAGACTATGCTATTGCATAATTCAACAATGCACTAAATTTTGTCCACCCATTTCTTTCAGTTGCAAATCACTCAGTTTTGATTATACAGTTGAATAAACTCTCAAAAATCCTTTACATTATTTTGTGCTTATCACAGCTAAGATACATGCTTGAGATAAGTAGGCCCAATTGATTTCTGGGATTGTCGTGCTCTTTCCACTGACTGTAAGAGTCACTGAATATAGAACAAGAAGCTTAATTTAGCCCACAAACTACTATGTTCCAAGATGTATAAGAGATTATATATTTTTCTGTATCAGCAGCAGGAGGTCTGACAGACTACCCATAAGCCCATCATTATGACAATATGCATATATATATATATTAAATTAAATCTCAAATTAATTAAAAATACAAGGTTTAAAAATATTACCTGGTTTTGAGTTTGTCATATTACAGTTGTGTCCTATTTGTAGAGTAACTCTGGATTAAATAGGCTTTATTGGATGTATTCATTATTAATATTATATTATTTAATTCATGGTACCATATACTTAGATGATCTACTTCTTGTCCATGGCATTAAAAGTTAATCTTATGTTGTGAAATCATCTGCAAACTACTGAAGCTTGGTCATCATTGCTTTCTATTACTAAGTCACAGTGGCATTGAAATGTTCCAGAGGAGATCAAATGGACAAAGCTGCTTTCATAACCATGCAGCTGCTTGCTCACTCCCCCCACAATGGGATGGGGGAGAGAATCAGAAGGGTAAAAGTGAGAAAACTCATGGGTTGGGATAAAGACAGTTTAATAGGGAAAGCAAAAGCCACGCACGCAAGCAAAGCAAAGCAAGGCATTCAATCACCACTTCTCATGGTTAAGCAGGTGTTCAGCCATCCTCAGGAAAGCAGGGTTCCATCACGCATAACGGTTACTTGGGAAGACAAATGCCATCACTTCGAACGTCCCTCTCCTTCTTTCTTCTTCCCCCAGCTTATATACTGAGCATGACATCATGTGGTATGGAATAGCCCTTTGGTCAGTTTGGGTCAGCTGTCCCAGCTGTGTCCCCTCCCAGCTTCTTGTGCACCTGGCAGAACTGAGAGCTGAGAAGTCCTTGGGTAGACTAAGCACTACCCAGCAACAACCAAAACGTCAGGGTGTTATCAACATTCTTCTAATACTAAATCCAAAACACATCACTCTACCAGCTACTAGGAAGAAAATTAACTCTGTCCCAGCTGAAACCAGGACATCCTTTTCTTAAGCAGCTTCCTAAACCTAAGGTGCAGCTAGAACAAATAATAAAAGTGATAGGTGGCTTTCTAGATAAAAGACACACAGCGGATTTATTCTACCAGCATTTTAATAAAGCAGCTTAGCTGGTATTACACACAAAATAATTAGTTAAGATGGAAAAAAAGGTGAATAGTACTGGGATTTTAAGAAGAAAAGAACTGTATGTGACAACTAGGACATCATAAAGTTACTGTTTGAATTCTTTAAAGATCAGCTTTCGGATAAAAGAGTGTAACAGCAGGAGCAGGAATATGCTAGTTAAACTATCAGACCATTCAAAGTGATACCAAAGGAAACATTATTATATGGGACATGTTGGACTATTCTAGAGAAGTGTTTGGATGACCCTAAGAAGCAACACAAATGTGCTATTTATTAGTAATATACGAATGAGCAAGTCTTGTGTTTGAAGAAAACTAATGGTAGGAAGTGGCAGAAGAGGGAAGAAAGCTTTATACCTTGTTAGTACAGAAAAACTTATTGAAGAAATCTGTGAAAAAAGGAAATGCAACTAAAGAATACATGAAGTTTTATTCATTATGGAAATATTTATGCTATTTGGATTGCTGTGTTCAATTCTGTTCATGCACATTGAAGAAAGATTAACTGAAAGTACAAAGTTTGAATAGGGCGTACCATGATTATCATGAATGCTTGCCATAACAAAGAAAAGCAATGGAAGTGTTACAGTTGGCAAAGGAACAGATGGATACAAATAAACCAGCTTGCACTGGAAACGGACAACAATAGAGGGAACAGCTGTGTAAGGTGTGATCAGGTAGACTATCTACTTCGCCTGGTGGCAGAGCTAAGAGAGGAAGTAGATAGGCTAAGGAGCATCAGGGATTCTGAGCAAGAGATAGACTGCTGGAACCACACTCTGGCCTCTCAGAAACCTGAACAGGGACAGCCACAGAAAAAGCCTGTGATCAAAAGGATCCAGTATCCTCCCCCCACCAGGATGTAGGCAGGGTCCTAAAGAGAAGCAGCAAGTGGAAACAAGTCCACAATCAGGGAACCAAGCAAACCCTTTCCTTGCCCACCACACCTCTCCAGGTGCCTCTGCACAATAGGTATGAGGGTCTAGATGTGGAGGACCAGTCAGTGGATGAGGTACGTGTCAGTCCATCTATACCAGAGGAGTCACCAAGACCAGAAGCACCTACTCCCCATATTACTACCACCTCCACAGGAATATTAGGTGGATCATAGTTGTAGGATACTCCCTTCTGAGGGGAAGAGAGGGTACAATATCCTGGGCTGACCCTCCTCATAGGGAAGTCTGCTGCCTCCCAGGAGTGTGGGTTAGAGATATCGCTAGGAAACTTTCTAGCCTGGTATGGCCCTCAGACTACTAACTATTACTGCTCTTCCACATGGGTGGTGACGAAGTTGCACTATGTAGCCCAAGAGTGATTAAAAGAGACTTCAGGGCCTTGGGATGGTTAGTGAGGGAATCCTGGGGTACAGGTAATTTTTTCCTCTCTCCTTCCAGTTATGGGCAGTAGCATTGGAAGGAACAGGCAGACACAATGTATTAATATATGGTTCCATGGCTGGTGTTGCCATTACAACTTTGGGTTTTTTGACAATGGGACAGCCTATACAGCACCAGGATTGCTGGCATCAAATGGGAGCCACCTTACTATTTCAAGATTGTGTCTTCATTTCTTCTTTTTTAAAATCAAGAAAAAAAAAATCTAGTTGACAGTTTCAATCCAATAAATACTAATCTTTTCAGTATCTTACAATGTGGTTGTCTCCAAGATGATACTAGCTATTTATTAGCTTTCTATTAAGAATTCTCTAATATATGAAGCATGCATTCTGTAAGAACACTAAACCTTTACACTAACTTTTTTCATGTAATTTAATTTCAGAACAAATTTTATTCTAATGGGGAAACTGTAAGTAAAAAGGATATTAAGTTTACACACTTTCCTCTGGAATATATACCTAAAAGAGACTCTCTGTATCATACACATGTATGTTATTCCAAATAATTGTGTGATGCAACCATAACTGAAAATTTTCTAGATTTTCCTGTTATATGGCCATAAAAATTACATCACAAAAAATATTCCTGAATTTTTACTTGTACATTGGAAATTATCAGCATTCATTTTATGTAATGATAACTTTCATGACAAAAAGACTGGTCCTTTACTTTCATTCTCTTTAACAGATATCAATAAATCTGTGCTACAAAAAGAAAAAAATACTCAACTGTTAATATGATCTGCAGATTGACTTTAAATGGTAGAACATCACAGCAATACACTGAATTAAGCATCAAATATAATGACTTTGGCATGCACTGGGAAGCAGTTCATTCATACGGTGACATCTTGCAGAACCAAGGAAAAAGGAGTTCTGCCCTTTATTGATTGCCACATCCTCAAAGATGTGTTTTAGTGAACATGATATTTCCACCTGCTGCTGCTGTTTATATCAAATATCATACACTGTTATTGATCTATGATAGATGATGAAAAGCAAGGAATTGTCTAATCCTAACTTTTAAAAATAGAACTATTTTAAGTGCCTTTTCAAAAAATCTTTTATTTTTATTTGAGAAATAAAAAAAAAAAAGCATTTGTTTTCTATGAAGAAAAGTAAAATAACAGTGAGAAATGCTGCAGGAGAATTTTATTCCCCATCAATATTTATCTGACTTGTATGTGATTCTTTTAAGAGAGAAGCAAAATATATTTTTATTATTATCATTAGTATTAGTATTTCTATTACAATTGTTTTTACAGTCTCTGTCTGCATTTAGGCACTGTACAATGAGGGAAGGAGAAAAGGGGATGCTGTGCACTGGGAATTACTTATGTATTAGTACAGTGGGTTAGCCTTGGCTAACAGTCATATGCCCACCCATCTGCTCACCCACTCTCCACCATCTCACTCACCACCATCAGGCAGCGGGAGAAAACAGGATGAGCTTGCTCATGGGTTGCAATAAAGACAGTAAGTTCACTTACCAATTATGGTCACAAGCAAAACAGACTTGACTTGGGGAAAATTAATGTAATTAATTGCTAATAAAAATAGATTCCAGGTAGTAAGAAACAAAGACAAATTTTAAAACACCACCTTTCTTCCCCTTTTTCCAAGGCTCAACATATGTCTTTCATTCCTGATTCCACTACCCCCACCTCTGAGTCGTGTAGAGGGATGGGGAATGGGAGTCGTGATCAGTTCCTAACTGCTCCTGTGTCTGCTGCTCCTTCCTCCTCACACATTTCCCCTGCTCCAACATGGGCTCTTCATAGGCTGCAGTCCTTCAGGAAATATTCTGCCGCTCCAGCGCGGTGTCCTCCACAGGCTGCGGTGCGGACATCTGCTCTGGTGCCATGGAGTACCTCCTTCTCTGACTTTGGTCTCCTTTCTGTCCTTTCTTACTCTTCCCTCCCAC
>NW_009258896.1:42788-78498 GCF_000687185.1 Egretta garzetta
CCCCCCGTGGCATTTTTTTGCCTTTTCTTAAATACATTTTCCTTGAGGTGTTGTCATCTCAGCTGAGGGACTCAGCCATGCCCTGTATTGGGTTGCTTAGAGCTGGCTGGAACCAGCTGTGTCCCAGATGGGACAGCCCCGGCCTCTCCTCACAGAGGCCCCTGCAGCCCCTGCTGCCAGCATCCGGGCGCTTACAGCCAGCACAATTACAATATTAATTTTTGCACACTTAATCATGACATAATCGCTGCATACTGGACATCACTGTGTTGAGTTATGAGATCAGGTTTCCCATCAAATATTATCTAACTAGAGTTTGGAAAAGAAAGGATTATCAGACACCAGTAAGGAAGCCATTTAAATTAGGCAAAGATGAAAGATGAAGAATGGGGATGGGCTTCAGGTACCCAAGCATCAAGTCTATCCAGTACTGGCCATGGTTAACCTTTATCTTATAGCCATTTTGAAAAACAAGCGAAGTGGAATGTTTTAGAAATATTTGAGCTTTCAAGAGGTTGGAGCCAAACCTTTATTTATAGTTCTTGTTTCATAAGGGAGTACCAAAGGGAGTAACCAAATGCTCAAACACTCTTGAGGACACAAGTCACAATTTATAATCTCAAGAAAGATGTCAAAACTATGATTGGTGATCTTTTTAAGCAGGAAAATGCAATACAAATACCAAGGGCAAGATGCTTAAACTGACCCACAGGTATTTTCTCTTATAGGAAAAACCCCCTAAATATAGATCCTCTTAATTTAATTCAAAATCTTTAACACTGGAGTTGTTTGGAAAGCCTCATCTTTCTCTATCAATTATATTTCCTTCCTTTCTCCTGTTCATCTTAGTCACTGATATTTGAATGTATTCCCTTTTCATATTTTTATTGAAAGACAATCCAACATAAAAATGTGATTTTGTGGTTGTGTCTTTTATGAAATTATTTGTTATCAATTGGCAATATCAGTTTGTCTGTTGCTTGACTGTGGCAGCTAAAATTTAGGAGGGCTTCCACATTCTATTACTTCTACTCAAGCATTCATAGAAATAGAACACACAAATGATTTTTTTTAAAAAAATACATAGGTATATACATATTTGCTATTTTGTCCCTTCACAACTATGCAAATTAATTTGTTACATTTTCAATTTAATTTGTTAGGTGGAAAGGCTTTAATAACATCTAGATTTATTTAAAAAAAAAGGCTTTTATTTATTTACATTGATTTACATTCATTCAGTTGCACCAGTTTTGCAATAGTTGGATTCATCAAGTAATGGCTTTCCATAAACTGGAAATCCACACTGTGGAAGACACGCAGTAGAGCAGCAGGATACTGTCGTAGTAGTACTTTTCCAGATATTCTCTTCTTTATTTTGAATGGGAAACACAGAAAGCTGTCCAATACAGACATGGCCATATGTGCAGAGGAGTGTTTTGTTTTCAGGTGATTTAATGAAACAAAGCTGGATTTTGTGCCTGTGGTAAATAGCAGTTGATTTAGTTTAATACGTCCCATATGACTATTATGCATTATTACAAAGTTAACATCAGAAAATTTAGCTTGCTGAACCTTCATTTTCAAGAAAATAACAAAATCCAAACCAAAGTAGTGTGTGCACAAGAAAGGTTCTCAAGGTTGTCTTGTAGTTTGTCACTCACAGGAATATATTCTCTGTGTCCTGACCTCAGAGAGTCATAGGTTGATAATTCCAAAAAGTCCTTAATAGCAGTTCAGTGTTTGGCACAAGAGAATTAGCAATGTATTACATTCATATAACCACCTACAAAACCTGATTGCATGGCTGATTACAACCTCCTCCAGGAGTTCTGCTTCTTTGCCTTCCATGCATCATATAATAAACTATCTGTGGCATTCTCTCTTAGCAGAATCATTAAGGCTTATTACTAATTCAATGCCCTGGTCTGATTTTTTGTACTTTTGCTCACAAATTCTGGTTTCCTATGTGGGGGTCCCATGCAGCTCAGTGAATGTGCAATTCAATTCAATATGCATCATATTCTCTCTTTTTCAAGCAAGATTTAACTTGGTATTTTACATCCATTCGGTAAAATAGGAGTCTGCACAGGTTTACTTCTTTCTATGTGGGTAGGATAGCCTTAAAAAGGGCTAGAACAGATACAGTCTAGCTAAATATATGTGACTCTTAGAGGAGGACAATGAAAAAGCATGAAACTTTACAGTAAAACCAGTAATATTCCTACAGCCCAAGGCAGACGCATATGCAGCTAGGATGTATTGTTCTTTAGAACCCAAGTGATTATTAGAAAACATGGCAGATACTAACAACTTTGCTGTATTACGGGGTGGGAACTGGATGAGCCTGTTTTCTTTTGGTATGCTATGGTCAGTCTCCCAGATGCTTATGCCATGTTTCTGTTTTGCATGTTTAATGCACATCCTTTAGTGTGTACACCCTACCATTCAACCATCACACAAACAAGATTTTTGGACTAGCCGACTGTTAACTGCTATACAGCTAGTGTGACTGTCATGTGCTCTAAGGTCTGCCATTCAGTTTTTGTAATGAGAAACATTTTCTTTACTACATAGTCCTTTTTTTAGAATCATAGAATCGTTTAGGTTGGAAAAGAACTTTAAGGTCATCAAGGCCAACCATTAACCTAACCCTGCCATCCCACCACTAAACCATGTCGCTAAGCACCTCATTTACCCATTTTTAAATATCTCCAGGGATGGGGACTCAACCACTTCCCTGGGCAGCCCGTTCCAATGCTTGACAACCCTTTCTGTGAAGAAATTTTTCCTGACGTCCAACATAAATATCCCTAAACCTCCTCTAAATTTAATGAACAACAAATAATAATAATGAACAAGAAATTCTACACAGGTTACTAACATAAGATAGTATGCGTGGTATTCATGGTATGCATTCATTTGGGCAGATAAGGGCACTTCAGACCAAGCAGACATGGTAACTTACTCCGTCCTAATACCTGATGGGAAAAGGCAGTCAAGTTACTCCACCTAATTTAAGATTTTAAATGTAATGTATGTACTAATCTCGACAGCAGGAGGCAGTGTGGATAATGCCTAGAAAGATTCACAGCCAATTTTTTAATTTTGCAGCTTCCACAATTACACACAGACTCTTAAAAATCTTTCAGCAATCACCATCTAATCTCTCATGGTCAAAACTGCAAAAGATAATAGCATTCTGGATTATTCTCAAAGTCTCGTTTTTAATTATTATCTTTAGTAGAAGGTGAAGTATGAGAATCCCAGCCTATCTCAAAGAGTTCTTAGTGCCTGTATGTTGGGACCTGAAGGAAGTCCTTGTTCAGTGCAGTCAAAGTCTAGAGATATTCCCCTGACCGAATGTAGGCATTTACTTGAGTTGTATATACACGTGTATACACGCACGTATTCATGTGTGTATATACGTGTGCATACACATACTTTATTATTTCCACATATGTGGAAATCTGGAAGGATATTTAAGCATCTAAATCTTACTGAAATTCAAGAAAGCTAAATATCTAATTTGATACTCAACTAAATATCTTTATGGTCAACAGCCCTTACAGCAGTTAGCAAATATCCACTATACTCAGCAGAACAGAATACCATGCTATCTCCACTGCTAACTGATATTTCTGTTTTTCTAATTTGAAACTTGATTAACTTCTTAATAACTAATATTGGGGTAAAATGAAATGTATTTCGACTCGGTAGACCAACTTCAACTGAATCTTTCATTATTGGTTGAATTCATTGAATTGAGAAGGATTTCTTCATTGTGAAGGTCACAGACTAAATGATCTAAGACTTTTTTTCAAGTCATCCATATAATTGCAATGCACTGACGATTTTCATACTTCAGTAAAAACTAGGGAACTGGCTCAGTATTATTAAATAAATGAAGTATTAATATGCTGTAATTGTGATTTTTAAGGCTCAAGTAACTCTTCAAAATTTCATGCCAAGCTAACAAGTTAAGAAAGTATGACTGAAACAATTATATTTCCCATCCAAGCATTTTTTTTTTTTGTGGCTGTTTTTGCTTGAGGGTTTCTTTGCTCTTGTGCCTTATTGATGATTCAGTTATTCTTTTACTGATCCATTTGAACTAAGAAAAATACTATACTTGACATACATAATTACAATCATGTAAAGAGACAAAGTATGTTTCATACTGCTTGCTTTCTGCCAACAATATTCTCAGTGACTACAAACAAATACTTTTAAATCAATATTTTATGAATTACATGAATATTTTGCCTGATACTGAAATAAAATAGTGCTTTTCCTGTCAAAAATGTCATGCTTTTACGTGTCTGTTTCCATAACATTACATTATCTACCCAGCTAAAGAGTAAAACAAAATTTGGCTTAGCATGATACTAATTATTAGGTATTTTATAAATGTAACTAATTTTACAAAACCCTTTTGCAACGAGAAGAATGACAAACATATTTCAAAGACTAACTCACAAGTTATCAGCCTTAGAATTTTAGAAACTTTTTAAATCTTATCTCTGTTCTTATTATATTTTACTCTAAATGTACTTTGACCTATAAATAAATTTATACCTTAATTTAAATCCTGTAGAAGTTATTTCACATTATTTTATGACAGTTTTGACACTACTGATGTTTCCTAAATGTCATGTTTGTTAATTGCTGTTTTTTATAGAAATCTTTTTTTAAAAAGACAATTATTCAAAAGAAACAGGGACACATGTAGAAAATATTCTTTCTTAACCGTAGAAACTACAAAAAGCTGTAGATTGTTTTTAATATTTTAGTAAAAATAGTGTAATAAATGGATACTGAGGCAGAACAAAATGGAACAGCTGTATGGCCTAAAATTATTAAACTCACAAAGAAGGTGAATATCATAAACATATTGGTTCAGTCTAGCACAAAGTAATTCTGTGAATTCAGTAAGAGTTTCTTATTTAAGGACAGATTCACTGGTTTTTTTTAATAAATAAGTGAGCAAATAAAGGGCCTTAAATTAATGCTGTAGTAAATTATTAATTTACAAATACTATTTTGCTTTAACTTTCTCATAGCCTGATAAAGTCAAGTACATTTTGAACTGGTGGAATCTTCATTCAGTTACTGGTCTTGCAGAGATAATGTAGCCCATATAACTTTGATTAGAATGCAATTAACTTGAAACACGTTCTTTCTATTAGGATGCTATACTTTCTAGTGTAGGAAGTAGAACTTTGCCGCAATTATATTATCCATGCAAAGTGTGGTTTTCTCTCAATATTTGCTATCAGTAGTTAGTATTTCTTTAATTTCAGGCACTAGTCTATGACTCTTTTTCTTCACTTTTTTGGTCAAACTGTATTTGTTTTTAATTTATGCCACTACTGCATTACTGCACCAAATACATGAAATACCATTCAAAATTTACACACAAAAATAAGACTTCATTAATGCTTTCCATTCAGAAAATTGTTTTTTTTCAGCTTTTGCCAGTGAACTACTGCTCATTGGCATAACCCGGGCAGTATGGATGTATCTTTCCTCTCCTATAGTCTGATTCTTACATCGGGTATGGTCTGATTGAGCAATACAGAAGTCCAGCACTGATGAAAATTACTACATTCCCCTCACTTCTACCAAGCAGATATCCTTTGTGCTGGAGTGATTCACTTTTGCTCTTTCAGGCACACTGAAAGGGCAGAAAAGGGTACCAAGGGGCCTAAGCAAAAGACTGGATATGTTCTTTGATATTGACAGTGAAAGAATTTTGAAAGGCAAAACCTCATTAAGAAATGCAGTAAAGGCATGATTCAACTGTTTTCACAAGCCATACTTCCTTACATCAAAGGCAGCCTGGTCTTTTGAGGTTGGCTTGTCAAACTGAATTTAAAAATGGCTCTTCTGATTAGTTATCAAAGGTTTCTAATGATAGCACTGAGATCAATGCTTTTGATCCAGCCCATCATGATTTCTCCTAATGTCTCCTACTTTGAAACTTCTACTGCATTTTCTAGACATTTTATACATATATATATAAACGTTTAGGAATCTCTATCCATTTTAGTACAAAAAGAAGTGACCAAACCCTGAAAAGACAAATTTCCAGCTCAGAGGAGACTGAGTTTTGTCCAAATTCATACCTATGCACAGTGTCTGAATAAGCTGAAATATAGACCGTTGGGGAATAGAAATCTATAACATAGAAATCTATAACATCTCCACAGGCAAAACTTTCACTGTGGTCAGTGGAAGTAAAAGTGCTTAGTACCGGATGCTTTTTTATTTACTTGTTGATCTTCCCCTCTAAACAGGGATAATTATAACAGAAATCCCAACAGTTTTGATGGGATACACAAGGAGGTGCAATTCAGTTAACAGAATATTCCCAACTCAAAAGTGAATGAGGATATAACTATTATGTGATTGTGATTATGTTTATTTCTGAAGCTTTCTTTTTAATCGTGCAATGCTGAAATTAAAAGTCTTACAATACTGCAGGTACTCAAAAGCTATTATGAGATATGACATCTACAGGAAGTCCAAAATACCAGTAATCTGGACAAATAGAAAAAATTGAGCTAGTTTGATGTGTTTGGCGTTAGTTGAAGTAATATATAAGGTAAGCTGAAATTACTAAGATAATATTGTAAATTAACAATGTGAAGTTAACAAAACCAAATTTAAGGAACTTACATTTGCTAAATTCATACTCAGTGGATTATTTTTCATCTCTGAGTTCTGAAAGTACATGCACATAAAAATGAAAGACTATTTACATGTATTTTCAACAAAACATCCAGAGCAGAGGTGGTACCAGCTAACTGAAGTAGTAGAACTGAATACAGTTAAGAAGCATAAGAGTAGCCCTTGCAATTGCAGGATTGATATCTGATCCCAGTAGTTCCAGGTTTTCAGGATTTTTAGAGAAATACATTATACTTTTCTCTAAAGAAAATTTTACTCTAAACTGTTACCAAGAAAGACAAAGCTACAAAAATTGATTCATTCTAAGTCTTCAAATAAAATAGGGCTCTGAGCACTAAGAAGGAAGTAAGACTACTAAATATCTTTAGATATAAGTATTGCAAAAGTTTTAGTTAGCTGTACAGTATCCTGAATATTCAGCACTGGTTGCGGGCGTTTTGGGCCTTTGTGACTATGGATTAAGAAACTTGGCTGAAGAGTGGAAGCAATTCCTGACTGAAGTCTTCAGACTCAGCCACAATCAGAGCTTTAAAACAATTACTCAATTTCCAACTTTTATTTGTCTGAACTAGACTTTTGTGAAATAGAACTTTATTGTAGTGTTATGAACTATTCCTTGCTGAGATATAAACATAATCAAACCCTAAAATGATAGTTCCAAAATCTCATTTTGGAAATTAATTTTTTTGTTGTTCTGAATAGCACAGAGCGATTTAACAAAACTAGGTGGTCCCACTCACTGGCTGTATCTTTCGTCTGTTGCTTACGAACAGCATTTGCTGTCTCTTTACCAGCAACTCAGGAATGCATTTAGCTATATTTTACTAGCTGTCTTAAGTGAAACAGAAGAATGAAGAAGTGTGCTTCATTTTCAGTGTAGTGATATCAGGTTTTAGATTTATTTCAGTTGAAAGAGAATAGAATAGATGAGAACTTTTCATGCCAGAAGAAATAAACAAAGTGGTGGGTATTTAGACTAGGGAACACATGGTTATTCACACTGAACTCTGCAGAAGTGTTGGCACTTTACATTTTTTAAAATTGTGTGAAGTGTTTATGTGTCCAAATATTTACTTAGAAATCTATTTTGACACCTCAGGCTTGTTAACCATGGTCTTTCTTTTCAGGGATCAATTCGCTTATCTACATGCCATCTCCTACTGTCGTTTGAATTGCCTCAGGATAGCCTACTTGACCTCTAGCAATCATGCGTGTTTCTCCTGTGTAATTTTTGTCATACCTGCCAGCCTGCAGGGCAAGTCACCATACCCTACATGTCACAAATAATGTTTTATCACAGTCTATGGGAAGATGAACCAAATCCCATCTTTGAAAATAAAGATAGCATCTTTGCAGATACCTGCATGTAAACGCTTATATTTACATTTATATTAATGTAAATGTCTTTGGATTGCATGTTTAAATTTTCGTAGTGCTATTCTGCACTTCTTATTCTCTGCTGGAAGAAAAAAAGTGCAGTTGTGGCTGGTGAATCAAATTGTTCTTTAGGCTTGGCTGATTACCCTGAGCATAACAGTAATTTAAACACTGTAGACACCCATGGATTGGCACTTACATGTTGGTGTCTTAATCTTGAATTGGATCCCACCTGTAGACATCTGATAATCATATAGAAAGGTAAATGTCTTAGGGCTGGATCCACAGAAATATTTACAAAAAAAGTGTATTTGCTTTAAAATCTCTTACAGAGGAGTATGGATTCTCCCGGCTACTTTGTCAGAGCACAAGTATATCTGTCAGGCAGTACCAAAATGTTCTATGGCTTCAGTGACATATTTAGTGGTAGTATGCTATTTCCTTATTCATCAGCATCCATGCCAATGAAACATAATAGTAAATGCACATTTAAGTAGCTCTGAATTCATGGAGTACTTAGGACAGTAAAAGCTTCCAAATGAATAATTGCGTCACACAGACAGCTTTTGCATCCTAAATTGCTCAGTGGTTGAACTTTATAATAGCCCATGTTTATAATAGTTAATCTCCAGGCACTGTATAAAAGGCAACAGCCTGCAAAAGGATTCATACAAGAAATGAATGCCGCATGGTAATAGTGGAAAAGAACAATCAGAACTGTTTCCTCTTGGGAACCATTATAAAGGGAGGAAGGAAACAAGTTTCTTGCCTGCAGATAGTTACAAAAACAACATTTTTTTTTTTGTTAAACCACATTTTTGCATTTTGAATCTAAAATATTTTCAGAAGTTTTCCGTGACTTCCCTACAGAACTCAGTCCTCATAATATATTCTGATGAAGAAAATCAACATATCTGGGGGTATAATTTTCTTACTTGCTGAGTAGACATGTTAATGTTAGCGTGGGCAAGACTTTTCTTCAGTATAACCAAGATCACTGAGACCAAGGTAGTACTTTTTAAAGATCCATGTTTAAAGCATAATGCTTTTTTGCAATGTATTGCATGTTTGATCTTTACTATATTTTATGCGTAAAATTCATTCTGGACATGAGCCTCCCATTGACAGTTTTGTATGTGGAATAGGCTGACTACTAGATCAAAGACTGACTACAGTTTTCCATATTGTTTGTATTTTAGCATTCCGGTGTTATGCAGTCCTTTTTTTTTTCTTTCCAAGAAGGGAGAATTAGAAGCTTGTGAATCTATTCAGTATTAAAGAATTATACAAGATAACATTTTAAAATACAGGACAGCAGTTGTCAGTCATTCTCACTACTTTGCTGCATGACAAAAGCACAGAGAAACTATAATAAATGGATTACATATTTCTTGTTTGTCTGGATTACCAATTATAAATTAGCACTTTCACTTCCACCTCACAGATGAAGAGCAGTGAGGCAGCAACCTTGCTTACATGACTTATAAATCTATAGAGACAACTCTGCATGACACTTACGGCACTCTTGGCAGTGTATGCTGTAATTGAAGAATGAAAATATACATTCTCAGAAAAAAAAAATCTTCCTTTTTATTCAAGTGGGAAAAGCACTAAGTAGTATGTGAATTTCGTAGTAATATAAAAATCATCTATGTTTTCTGACCATATGAAATTCATATAATTTTGAGAGATTGCATTTTTTTTTCTTTTTTCTGTTTGCTGATGTCAAATAAAACCCCCAGATGCTCCTTGTTCTTATTTCTATAGTTCTGAGCTCTTGTCTTATTAACATTTTTATTTGTGTCGAATTTCTTAGGTTATATTCAGTTGGAGGTCGGGATGGAAGTTCATGTTTGAGTTCAATGGAATATTATGATCCACACACAAATAAATGGAATATGTGTGCTCCTATGTGTAAGAGAAGAGGAGGTGTAGGAGTGGCTACATGTGATGGCTTTCTTTATGCAGTTGGAGGCCATGATGCTCCTGCTTCTAACCATTGCTCCCGACTGCTGGACTATGTAGAAAGGTATCAAATTATACATGCATTTTCTGAATACAAAATAATGGCCAGTAGCATCATTTTCTTAGCTAAATTATGGTAAAATTAAACAGATGGTTTTACCTCAAGAAATGCCAACTTATTATTTACTTGAAAGATTCCATAGAGAAGACAATTTCTTTGGAGGTTATTTTCTTTCCTTTTTTTTCCACAGTACTATTATATATTATCACAGACACAAAACTCCATTCTTTTCACATCTCATTTAAGAAATCTTTGGTTTTAAGGCATGATATTACACATTGCAGAGTCATAAACTAAATTTTGCAGAGAAAAAAATCAGCCGTGAAATAATTTTATAGCACCAAGATGTGTTTAGAAGTATTTTGTAACTCTAAAAACATAGCTGAGCAAAGAAGTATAGAACTACTTAAGTGATGGATATTTACAGTACATGACATTACTTCCTTTAGTAACACTGCCACTTCCTGACACATTGATATAATCCTTATACACTGTATTTACAGTACCTTGAATTTTGCAAGTGGATATTCTGCAAATTTAGGACAGGGCAGTAGGGCACAGTTGGAGTGATTATAGTGATTATAGCATACAATTTGAAGGTACTCTTCAAATGTTTCATGAAGCTTTGACTTTCTTCTGCTTCTGTATGCTTTAAAATAGAATAAGCAAAAACACACTCTCCAAACATGTACACATTGCAAAGGTTAAAGTAGATATGTGAGTAATTGGTTTATCTTAACACACAAGTAAAGATAGGTGCTGGGAAAGATTTATATATTTATTTATTTTGTGAAGGGGTTAAATATTAATTAAATATCAGTCATTTCTTCTGTTGAGTTTGGCTTGACATTTATATTACCCAACATGTAATCAAAAAATTAGTTAAAATTAACTCCTTATCTTAACCGTATGTTTTTAGTCAGTCTTAGACTCATTCTCTTCTCTACTATCTGTAAGCAAATATGACAGACTGCCAAATACTTTGCTTCTCATCTCCAGAAGATAGAAATTCATCAGAGAAAACCCATGATGCCTCTACTTACAGGGCCTATCCTTGTGGGTTTCTATTTATAAGGAGCAATAACCAGAATTTTTGATGAAGTAAATTTATATTAAGACTACTAGTGACAATAAGTATGAAATCTTTCCAACTACTGCTTATTGGTACTTCTAAGGGGGATTTTCTTTAATTTTTGAGTCTCTCAGAAGAAAACCCTTCTATTGTTGAAGACAAACCACATCCCATCACATTTGTCTTTCTTGGGGGGATTATAGCAATGAAATAAACCACATATCCTTAAACTATTTTATGTACTGGTATCTGAATGATATTATACAGTGTTTCTCGTCTAGATATTTCTGCACTGATAGCAAAAAATGCGGATAATGTACTTCATGGGCTGTTAGCTTCCAGACTAAATGTTGGAACTAACCAATCAGAACTTGTAAGGCTATTAGCTTGCATAGAGTGGATGTAAATTAACTGGTAGACTCCACTAAAACATGAAAAATCTCTCATGGCCCTCCCTGTGATTGATAAGTTTATAAAATGCCTGGGATGTTATTTAATGTGTCTAGTTTTACATTCAAAAATAACCCTTCACCTTAAAAAAATAAAGATATCCTAGTAACTTAGGAAATCAAAGGCTAGTAAGTGATAATGAGGTTTATTATAGTATGTTATTTTAAATCTCTCTCAAAGTTTTACTTTCTGTAAATATCTAGGTCATCAATCTTCAGGAATGAGTCTCTGCTTCAAGTCATTCTGTCATTCTGATACAGCTTGATAGGATGTGTTTTATTCAAATACTAGTCTTCTCCTGGAAGTCTGTAAAAACAGATATAATGTTTTAAAATTATTTTTTGAGATTATGTAAATCCAGTGAGAGCAGATCTATGTTTTTTTAAATGCTACTGCTAAGATCCTGTTCAATAGCAATTAGGACTCCCGGTCTGAATTCTTCTAAGGTTGATGCAGTTGTAAAGGATTTCCTATGGATTCAAGCATTCTAAAACAAAATAATAGTTATGTTCATCTGCTGGCAAACTACAATGTTGTATTCCTTTTTAAAGATAAAGTAACTAGTTCCTCTTTAAGAATTATAAAATTTTGGAGATATTTTGGCAGATTTTATAAAGTAAGTTTCTTTTCAAAAATTACTCCAAACTTGACAGCTATTAAAAACATAAACAAGTGGTCTATAGTTTTTCCCCTCCATCTCACCTTCATTTCAAAAATTGATTTCTTTCCACATTCAGGAACTTTTATTATAACCCTTCTCACCCTATGGCATACCTAGTTATTATAAAGTTGAAATGTACAGTTGTTTTTAGCAGAAGAAATGATATAAGAAATATCTCAGACATTGTCCAGGCAATTACAAAAACCAAGTTCTTGCACAGTTCTATTTTGTCGACAGAATTGAGTTATAAGAATTTTTTAGCCCTTTCTTACCTCTTTACTGGAAAAAAAAAAAAAAAAAAAGTCATCCAAACATGTCAACTTTATTTAGTTTCCCTGCTTTTGAAGCTCCTTACCTTGGCCCTTGTAATTCAAAAGTAGTGTAACAAAGAGTCTATTAAAATTTATTGCCTTTAGGCAGGTGAAGATACAATGCACGCTGGTGCATTTCACTGGTTGTAAAACTCAGCTAGAGGCATATGATGTTGCTGTTGAAAAAGTCACAGAGTCTTTGAAAAAATCTATTCAAAATTAATTTTTTTATTGGCTTGTTACATGTGCATTTCCCTTCCATGTATTCAAGCATTGTTTTAAAGTATTTTCCTTTCATGTTTTAAAAGATATTTATCACATATCTAGATATTTAACACAGAACTTCTTAAGGAGAGATAGCTAAATGAAAGAATGTGAATAAATAAGGTAAATAACATTAAAAAAAAAAAGTAAATTAACAACACGGTCAATTTAATGGTATTTTAGACATGAAAAGTTGAACACAATATTTTACCATTATATTTTCTGAGAAGTCTCAATAAAGCCAGGATTAGCAGCCAGTAGATGAGTAGAATTTTTTCCAAAAATGTATTTAGCTGTCACGAACAACATAACCAAGGTTAAAGACAATTCTGTTATTGTCCAGTTTGAAGGTCATCAACCAAAAGGCAGTTGCAAGCAAAGCAATGTATCATTGTTGCAATATCTATATTAAAAAGCTTAAAAATTTTCCATTATTCAAATATAGATTTCTAACAGTATTCCTACAAGTTGCTTACTGAAAATATGAATAACTGAAATAGCTACAGGTGCTTTTATAGTTAATCTTTTTAGTAAAAGTCTAGAGTTTTCCTTTTTGTAAAGCATATGTATATAGTACTTTCTGCAGGATTATCAACTTCTAGTTGAAAAAAAAAAACTTTTACAGTTTAGACTACAAGAAAATATGTTGAAAGAACTTGACTCCCCCCAGAAATTTAACTTATAGCTAGTACTGTCTCTTAAAGGTGTAGGAGAAAGTGGTTTGATGTCTAATTTTATATAATGATATAGTAGTTAGAGTACTTGTAAATAAATAAGATTTTTAACCATTATAGAGTTCCTCTATAATTATTCTAGAGAATTTATCATGCCTGAAGTTTGATCTACCTTACTAAAGTCATTTATTCTTTCAGCTGGTTATCAAGTGATTCTACTACATAGTAGAGATGCTTAAGGACAGATGAAATTAATTCTGTTGTACTGTGATACAATATCCTATTTTAGTAATATATGTTACCTAAAAATGAGGTAACTAGTTTAACCTGATACTCAGACATCCTTAGTAACAAATTGAGAGGCACTATCAAAAAGAGATTCATTCTTATTTTACAGATGTCTAAAACAGATACAATGGGATGACTTCTGAAATTAACTCATTTTTACATTGTTAATAAATATCTAAATCAATGGCTTAGGCCGAATGTTTAATTTGTATTGACTCTCATTATACAAAAGGAATTTTGCCCTCAGTTTTAAAAATTCTATGGTGATTAATGTCTTAAAAATGGTATCACTTTCTTCACTTGAGCAAATATCAGAGGAGAATCTAACTGTAATGCAATTAAACATATTCTCTGAATTCTTAGGGAGGTTTTTCTGGCTGTGAACATAGTATAGTTTAATTTTAGAAAGTAAAATATAATGTAATATATTTTTAGAAATAATACTTATAATATGTTACAAGAAATATCCTATTTAAAATATATACATAAATATTTACATATATCCATATATTGCTCTTGTATCTGTCTCAAATATCTTTTTATCACACCTTACCTTAGTTTAGCTGAGCAAAAGTTCCTAATCAACATTTAGAGGCTATCACAATAAATCTGTATGCTTTCTTTTTGCTGTTTGGAAGAATATTTTGCGTATGATGCTAAAGGATTTTTTTTTCCAGAAAAAAATGACTATATTTCAAGTGAAGATCAGCATGAATTGACACTTATCTTCTCCCTAGACATTCAGTTTCCTTTCCCTTTCCTCAGGTATGATCCAAAAACTGATACATGGACAATGGTGGCTCCACTGAGTATGCCTCGAGATGCTGTTGGTGTCTGTCTCCTTGGTGACAAATTATACGCAGTAGGTGGTTATGATGGTCAAACATACCTGAATACTATGGAAGCATATGACCCCCAAACTAATGAATGGACACAGGTAATGATAAAGTCTTTATTTTTTTCATCTGTAATATATTTTAATATTTGTACGTAAAAATATTACTTTTCTGAAAAAACAGTATAGTATCCGAGGTTGCCATAACTGTAAAAATAGTCCTTGTATTTTGTCAGGTATTATGTCAAGAGCTTCCTCTGAAGACAGAAAAGACAGAACTAGATCCTAAGAAACTGGAAAAAGACAGAATAAACAGTCATTAGAAATATTACCTTGTTACCTTTCAGACAATGTTCTTGTTCTGAGCAATTTCTATAGCAAATTAATTTTTTCCATCTTCATGCAGAAGAAATGTCATAAAAAATATCAAAATGGATGCGGAATTTTAATTGATAACCAGCATGTCCTGAAGATCCTTCACATGGAAATATGTTTATTTTATCTAGAAAGCCAAGTTTTCATTTCATTCTTCAATTCCATCTTCTGTTTGATGGATATTTTTAAATGTTGAACTGTATGTATGTTCTTAATGTTGAACCATGTAAGAATTAACAGGTATAGAAACAGTGGTATAATGCAGGAAGCTGGGGACTGGTGATTTGATTGTAGAAGGAATGTGTTGTATTATGTCACAGTAGTGCTTGGAAAGATTTAGATTCATAGCAAAGCCTTAAAAAAAACCCCATTATTTCAGCATTTTCTGTTATTAATTCTGTTTTAAGACTACCTGACAAAATTATTTTTTCCACCAATGTAGATGTTTACATCTGAATTAGTCACCTGAAGTTCCCTTTAAAGTTAATGACAAAAAGTACATACTTCAAAACCATGATCTAATCCTAAAATAAGCATTTAACATAGGCCAGATGTATTAGACTCAAAAATGCCTATTTATTTTTATGATTGTAAAGGGGGGCTTCTGTTGTTAAGCTTAAAAAGACATACATGGTGTAAAGTCAATGCAGAAGGTCATCTTTTTTATCTACTATTAATTAAATGACAAGAGACCATTTTTATGATGTTCTATAGGAAATAAGAAACCAATTTGGAAATATTCTTTTCCCAAATCCACCATTCAACATAAAAATACATAAATAACAACATTTGGACAGGTAATTAGGAAATATGTAACACCTCTGTTTTGATATGTACAGTACCATTAACTACAGTATATTATCATTACTATAATTGTTACATTTCATCTAAGCTAACTGTACTGTATTAGTTTCAGCAAGATCTAATCTCCTAAAGTTATTAGCACTTCTGTTGTCTTGAATAGTGCCTAAGGCTGTTAAATTTATTCCAAAGGACACTTGAACCTGTATAGGAATACTGGAATCATATGATTTTGGTATTAGCAGCCTTGATCTTGCCTCAGGGACTAAAAGGGAAGCATCAGGTACAGTCTACAGATTATAGAAACCCCTTGCATATCAACAGTTCACAAAATTGTTTACAGCTCTAAAAATCACTTCTTTTTTCTGTTCTCACACTTTCAAGTGAAAGACATCAGATGTAAGTTACGTTAAAACTACAATACTAGGATATTGTGGGTTGTATTTATTTTTAGCAGTTTATGCTCCCATTAGTTTTGACCATTTTAGAATAATGTTGACACAGCACTTTGGCAATCTCTTGCATGACTTGTTCCTGTTCACTTAATTTGTATCTTTTCTTCTGCAGATGGCTTCCCTAAACATTGGAAGAGCTGGTGCCTGTGTTGTAGTCATCAAACAACCATGACTTTGTCAGCACTGCTTAGGATTTTACTGACTGTGAAATGATTATTTTTCTATCAGACAACGAGAACGATGACTTCATGAGAACAAGGATTTACACAGTCAATACTCTGTTGACCACAAAGCTGAAGAAGTTTGGAAGTGAGAAAGATTAAATATTTATGCCCTATAAAACCATGAAAAACTGTTCACAGTCAGTGAACAATAAAAAAAAATCAGGCTGTTGTAGGCGCAAATATGTGTCCTGGACAACTGGATAATAAAGGGACAGCTCTACACAAGGAGCAGGAGGGAATAAGAGAACGGTTTTCATGGCCACAAGAGTTTTAACTGCAGAAACATCAAAGTACATTTAGTCACATTTAAAATGTGTTTTTTTAAAAGAGAAAAGTAGATAGTAATATAAAATTTTTCTGTTCAGGTCTTGTCTTCAAGTGGGTTATGGCCTCATTTAAACAGGCAGTTTGGTTCATACTGAGGGAAGAGGTAAAAAAGTACTGACATTCAAGTTTCATTGATATTGACTGAGCTGTTGCTCTACAGTAGGAAGAAAAACAAAACCAAAATCAAACCTCCAAGATGACTGGGGGTTTTTGTAACTTCAGATTGTACCTCCTTGCCAGCGTTAATGCATCTTGTAAGTGAGTCTATTGAAGGGGGAACCTGTGTGTTTAATCTAATTATACACAAAGCAATCATTTGGCTGCACTGGGGCTTTGTTGCAAATGTGATTCAAAACAACAGTTTCCTAATTCTTTCTTAATCTTATATTCAATTTAAGCATGTGGGCTCTGAGCTCAGTGTTTAATGGATCATCTGCATGTTGGAAGCTCATGAAATGCTGGAAAATTGATACTGCTCCTTCACTGCATCATGTAACAGATGGACTATGACCAGAACAGTCTATAGAGCCTCTTTTAACATTTCAAGAGGGAAAAAATATGCATATTATTTCTTTCTGATGCTTGTACATGCACAGCTTTGCCTGATTAGAGCTGCCAATTTATGACTTTCCACTTATGACTGAGAATAACTGTGAGTAGGGAATTCAAAATAAATGCAAGTGGAATAAGGAAAATTGGACCATTTGATCTAATAAATTTCATATGGTAAATATACTAGAGTCATCTGCGCTTCCCTTTAGGGTTGATAGTTTCTGGCAGTAATGATACTGTGAGCCTTTGCCTTGGCAGTAGATATAGCATTGATGCTTTCTATCTGCTCGGCTGAATCAGAATCCTAAGGTCACTAATGCAATATGAAATTCTGCTATTCAGGGAGGCACAGGCTCTAGGAACAGGACTACCAAGTATGCTGCTTCTTTAAAGCTTTGCTGATCCTTTAGGAAATATTTCATGGTCCAAAAGCAGAAATTGCACAGTTGTCTCTAACTAGCAGTTTTGAGAAGGAATTCTGGTTGTAGTTAAAAGAGTTTTTCTAGTAGAAACCTTTTAAACCATTTGAGATGAAAAAATACATACAGACTCCTACTTGGGATGTTTGATTTGAAGATGTGTCTTTCCTTCTAACAGCATCAACGTGCATGGAGATTTTGTTTCCTGACACAAACTGAACTTCAGTTCTGAAGCTTAAGTATACTGGTTAAAATATTTTTACATATTTCTCTGTCCTAATTAGAAATCAGTTGCAAAATCTTTAATATTAGCTTTCCACAGTCAGTTGGCTTTTGAAATTCAATTAGTCTTTCTTCCACAGTCAAGCATGTCCTTTTTTCTCCAACTATAAGCACTTCTTGAATAAAAGATATTACCCCTCTACAAATTTTGTGTCACATAAACGTAAGTGTCTGAGATCAAACCAAAAAGATTCTAGAATTATAAATGCAATTAAATATAGACATTAGCATTCAGTTCTCCTACACAGATACCTAATGACCTTAGAAATTTAATTTTAATTCTATTCCCAGAACTTCCTTTTGATTACATTACATTCATACACAATAGAAATATGATTACTCTGCCTACATACTGACCTTCAAAAAAGGATTACTTGTATTAGTTACAATCCATGACAGATTTGGGTTTTGTGCCTTGATCATTTTTATCCTCAGTTTATTCTCAGTTATATTTTTTATTCTTAATTTCCTTCTACACGTTTTCAATATGCCTTTATTTATCCAAACCAAAACATTATTTTCATGTGAAATTTTTCAGATCACACCACTTCTCTTATGCTGAAAAACTAAAATTATTAATTACTTTTATTTAGATTGTGTAAATTAGCCACAATAAGAGCCAACTTTCAGATTCTTTTTATACACCTATATCAATATGTTCTGGAGTTTCTTCTAAACAGAATTTAGAGAGAATTTTTTATTAAATTTTGGGTTTTTCTTACCATTGATTTTACTTTTCTCTTATTAAAAACAATAATACTTTTAACTTTGACTTCAGAGGGAATGGATTTAAATAAAAATGCTATAAAATCTTAATCTTGTTTTCATTGGTCCATTATGATCACTTTTTTATGTATAAGAGTTAAAATCTCTTCTGACAGGCTGAGTTGTGCTAAACAATATTCAGTTTACAGGAAAAACAGTTGTCTTTTCAAAAGCCAGAATATCTCTTCATTGTTAACCTAGCATGGTATCTTTCTCTCAGATAATCCCTTTGATTTCACAGTATGAAAATCACAGTGGAATCAGATCTGCAACAAAAAATAATTTCATTGAAATCAACAATTTAATTCCTAAAAATGCCCTCTGTAAATTTTGTAGTTTAATATTCTATGTTCTAAAATGTTAACATTTTATTTATCTTTCTAATTCTTTTTTATTCATTGTAGCACGATTTTTTCCCCAGAATGTCAACCAGTTTTACTAGAAAATCTTTGTTTCACATTAGCCTGTATTTATAGATGGGAGTTATATCTATTTTTTTCCTATTGTTGCCCATTCTTACATATGATCTTTTTTGTATTAATCAAACATAAGTAAAAGTAGTTAAAATTAAGGTCCTCTGATACTACTGAGAAGCCTTGCATTTCTCTCTTTCATGTAACAAAAAGTCCCTTTCTGTTGTTTTTATTATTTATTAGAGATTTTATTAATTTCCTTCTTTCTGCTACTGGTTTTGAGGTAGGAGCAAGGTCAAGGACATGAGTGCTAGAAAAGCTATTTTTAAATTGATGAGTCTATACAGATTTTTATAAGAAGATAGAGAAAACAATACTGGCAGAAAGTTTTTTGTGCCTGAGGCTTTGCATTCAAAACTTTGGATGTTTATAAAGAAATCAAGTCTGTTCTATTTCTTCAGTTTCCCTACCCAATTGTTTTCACATCCATTGGGATCAGTGACAGCCAATTGTGATGAGGAATTTTCTTTTCTCTTTTTCCTTTCACTGATTATTTCTCTAGTAAGGATAAAACATTTGCTGCTAAAAAGAAAGAAAAAAAGAAAAAGCACAAAAAAGAATAGTTATCTTTGAAGTGTTTATAGAAACAATACCTAAAATACAGAATAAGTGGGTTCCCCATAAGAGGGAATAAACTCACCAGAGTGATAGCTGTAGCAGTGCTGTTAATGTTTATTAATACAATTATTAAAGAAATCATAGAAGAAATTACATTTTTACAGGGTTCTGATTGGTTGTTACATAAAAAAAAATCAAGAAAAATGTTATAATGTTTGTCTCTGTTTTTCAAATGAATTAGTCTCCTGATTTAATTCCTCTCAGAATGCTAGATAGTTAAACTCCAAGAACATAATTTTCAAGACAACATTAGAGGCTTTCTAAATATTGAAGAATTCAAGTTGAACTCAATAGAAAAACTGATCAAGCAAAATAAGTAAAACTTTTCCTACGACTCTGAGGGTGTAATTTTTAATTTCTTGCCGATATAGTAGTGTTAAAAAATTCATTTTGCAAAAGGAAGACCAATCTTATGATCCTTCATTGTTTATAGAACTGTTGATCACCTTGCAGTTTTGGACCTTTCTTTTAAGTTATTCTTTACATTTACAGTTTTTATTATTGTCAGCAAGGGATGCTAGAAATAGAATCAGCATTAGCAAAGACCTACATAGAAAATGTAATTTAATGATCATTACTGACATTTTGTGGTCCAGTTTTATTGAAAATTTGTGTATTGAAATCAAAGCCACAAATAAGACAATAAAAAGATTTGAATATTTTTACTTTGGCTTTAATCATAATTGCTCAATGCACATTTGTATATATGTTCTTGCAATGAAAACACTAATATTGTTTAAAAGCAAAAGTAAATCTTAAAAAATCCTTTTAGATATAGAAGAGACTTTTAGACATATGAAACTAGTCAAATTATTAAGGCAATTTAAGGATGCTTTCAGGGAATTGCTTGTGTCATAATGTTACTCTATTAAGATAACATTAATTAACAGGAAACAGTTTTGGCATAGACAAAGGGTGATTTCCTTGAGTGTCATACTTTTCTACATAAAATGACCATCAGTTGACCATTGTTTTAAAAATACTCTTCTTAAAATGTATCTAGAAAGCTCTATATATTATTCAGATAGTTTTATATGTTTAGAAGACCCAAATAAATTCCCTTGAATATATCTGTCAATGATGTAAATACTTTTCAATTACTTCAATAAAAATACCTCACAAATGTGTTTTAAGTTATGCAAGTTTTAGTGGCTCAGACCTTGATGTCCGTGAGCAAACACCAGAAACACTGTGCATTGTGACTATAAATGAAATACAGGTTTTCCACAACAGAATTCACACTCTAGAAGTCTTTCCTTATTACTGTGGTCACAATGTGCTGGACATAACAAAATGTATCCCGTTATCTCTGACTTTGCATTAGTTATTTCATTAAGGATAAATAGAGAAGGCATTTCTGCAAAGTCTTAGAAGAAGCTCTTATAAGTGTTACCAATTAGCAGTAAAAAATTACATTAATATTTCTGTAATACTGTGGAAAACTTAGACATTTTACTATGTGCATGTATGGAATTTGATGGTACAAAACCAAGTAAAAAGCTATTTTTCTATATCAAATTCACAGCCTGGAACAGGTCATAGTGCCCTTTTTTGCCATTAGCATCTCCATACGCCTACGGTTAGTTTTACACGCTCACAACCCCACTGGTTATTGGCTCTTTGTGCTATACCGCTTTCTCACTTTTCTCCCCTCCCCACCCCCAGTTTTTGTTTATATTGCAGAGGCTTTTTACCATTTTTCACAAAATTATTTCTGATGAAAACACCAAGAGTAATAGCACACCAAACTGGTAACCAATTCCTTACCACTCTATATGCAAAGTGGATGTTCATGACCTAAAAAAGAAAGGTTTATTTTCCTTTTCCAAAGTAAAACTTTTTGGTATGTATTCAGTCTTTTAAAGATCTACACACTTAAAAAAGAAATGTAAACTTTCTAAAAATGTAGACATTTTTAATAGAGAGCTTCCAACTCTTCACAGATTACTCCAGCTTTAAAAAACTCTGTTTGGTCATGCACAATTTCTCATCAACCCAGTGTTGGCATCCAGATGTCTTGTAGATGTTCATGTTTGTGAATGTGTCTCATGGTCTCCAGATTTTTTCTAATCCAAAGGGCATGTCCAGTGTAGTGAATAAAATATCAAATGCAATATTTACAATTCACATTTGAAGCTTCTGTGTGGTACACAAAAATCAGAAATCAGTATCCCAGGTTGCTTACAAAGCGTGTTTACAACCTTGGTAAAAGTTCAATTCAAAGTTAGCTTTCCTACCAAATATAGCATCCAATGTAATTGGTATAATTTTCTCAAAATATTGGAGTAGAAAGTATTGTGTGGAGTATAATACAGTAGGGTAACAGTAACTCAGAAATGTAAAAAGAATACTAGGGAAACAGATTTTTGTTACTTGCAAGAAGACATTCCCCACAGGTACTACATTTTATTCCAACAGAAACTATTTTAGAGAAATAACTTTACAATCCATCTACTGGCTCATAAATAGAAATATTATCTGAAAGCAGTCATTTCTTATATTCTTGTAAAAAAGGGACTTGACTTTTTACATGCACCATAAAAGAAGAAAAATTGTTATTTATCCCAAAGAAATACTTAAAATCTCAATATTGAAAAATAGTAGCTCAAACATATATTAGAATTCAATAGCTACTTACATATTTTAAATTCGGAGAATATCAAGTTCTTGGACATTTTTGCACCAACTGAACCAAGCAGATGTACATATACTAGGTAACTCAAAAGAAAATCTCAATATGTAAAGGTAACTTCAGAAATATTTCTGGTTAAAAATGTATTATCCATGCAGTATATCTGTTCTAACTTAAATGAGAATGTATAAAAAATTCAGCAGAATAATTATTCTTCTGCCTTATTCTAAATCCAGTATAAAGCTACTCAAATTGGCATAACTTTACATTTCATTGCAAATTCCCTCATTATAGTTCTGCTTCATAGTACATGGGGATTAGGTACACTTAGGGGCAGAGAGACTGCTCATAATCCTTAAATCAGCAAAATTTTGATTTCTACATGCAGGACTGCAACTGGTGAAAATTAAACTATAAAGAAAATTACTAGCAAAGGTAAGAAATGCAGAGACAGGGAAAAATACAGTCTGTAATCACTGGCTATCCACAGCTTCCCCTTAGGGATCTATGGCGCTACCAAATCTGTCACCCTCTAAGGGTTTGAAAAGCAGTCAAAGCTGAGGTATGAGCAACTTACACTTCTATGATACCATATGTTTCCCAGATTTTCCATGATTACATGATGCTTAAAAAATAAATAAAAATAAATGAAAAAAAATTAAGACATCCTCTCTTGCAGAAGTCTAGTACTCTTCAGAATTAGGTCTGTGAAGCAGGATCATAATCAGTCTTGCTTACGTAGATGGCTAGGTTGTGTGTAAAGTCTGGTATCCTTAATGAACTATTTCTAATGCAAAGGCTATCCCCAGCAAAAGTCACAGGAGAAGGCTGCCTTTGAAGGCCTCCAGGAAGAAATATTGCTCTAAAGGTGACATATTTAAGTAGATAAAGATGCAGTTTAGTTGCCCCCACATAAGTGTCTAATACCATCTGAGGTGCCCAAAAGTACCTGAGGCATCCATAGTGGGCTGGCAGGTATGACACAGATGAAGTTTTGGAGTGGCAGCAGAAGCTGAAATGGGAATTTCTGAAGTATCCCAGATGATATTAAGTGCTCATATGTAGGCAAATAGAATCCATGCGCCCTCATATGTATAATATATGCACCCAGTGCCATTAGATATTTGAAGGTGGCTTCTTTCAACCCACCTCAGTGATAAGAAAAGCTGAATTTATAAATGTTTTACTTCAGTTGCTTAAGCTTGAAAATATTAACCTTGATTGTCCAATGAATGGCACATATAATGACCATAGGTGTGAGAGCACAGTCAATTAGTACTCATTATCACTGGCATGATATGGGTGAGTATGGGAAATGCGAACTCAGAGAGTTCCTATTTATCATGAAAATTAGCTTTTGTGCATCACTTCAGTCATAAATTTGTTCTGTAAGCAAGTCATGAGTAAATCACCCTGAGTCAGCAAAGTTATTACAAAAAAATCACCTACAGTAGTTGCTGTTGCTTAATGTAGAGCTCTTGGTTTTGTTTTTCTATTTAATGGTAAAAAGTTTTCAAGTGCAATTCTGTGAAGATTTGGATCATATATTTCAGTCACATAGTGGAAAATCTCACATGTAAGCATGGGATGGAAATGGACCATTATCAGGGTTGAGTTTGGTTTTTTTTCTTGTTTCTATATCTGTACATTTTCCAGGATATCAGTGAATTGAAAATGGTCCTTTCCATATGAAAGGAAAAAGAGAAAGAAGACTTGCAATAGCAGGCTTAATGAATAAATATCCAGTTCTTTTTTTCATTAATATAGAGTGTTCTCAAATACAGGTATCTATTGTGTAAATGTCCACATCAGAATTATACACACAAAGCTTTTTGTTATAGCCAGAGTATAAAAATCAGTATTTCTAGGACATGATTCATCTCATTCTAAAGGTGAAATAAATCACACTTTTGAAGTGTGTTTCTCTCCATTGACTGCAAAAGGTGCCTAAAATGACTAGTTTAGATGCAGATATTCATGCTGTGGACACCTCTATTTCTAAAGATAAATATTTAAGTTGGGTGAGATGAATCTTTAAAATCTGATAAATGTGTAGAAGGAACTGGGCACATTTATTTCAAATAAACATGACAGGAATTCCATTTAGAACATAAATGCAAAACTCAACTACATACTGAACAAAAACAATTTCCCTGCTCTGAAATCAAGCACTGTTATGATCTTCAGAGAGTGGATAATTCTGAGCTGTCAAATGACACACAAAAGAAGTAAAAGATGTCCCTTCATTAACCTAGAAGGAGAAAAAGTATTCAGAAAATTGTAGCTGCAGCTCCTGGTTACCTAAGCTTTAGGTATCTAGCTAGATTTCAGGGATAAGGTAGCAATTTAATACAGTAAGTTGCAAAACGTAACCATGTAATTAAACTTTAGAAACACTCAACATAAATTAGGATTGCTTAAAAACATTACGTTCATGAGATTGCTGTAATCAATGTTGTTAGTTATTCCAGGCCTTTGTGCAGGAAGAGAAAAACTGGAGAAAAAGACACCTCCCACTGGATGGTTCATCTCATGTGAATACAGGCATACAAATAAATCACCTGCTTGAGATGCATGGTTTTCTTCTTTGATTTATAAAGATGCCAATGTGACTAACTGAGATTTAGGCACTTAAATTAGTAGAAATCCAACAGTGAAGTGTAGAAAAATACCAAATATTACGATCTGTCTGAAACTTTAAATCCGCTTGACTTTCTTACAGATTTTTCCATGTTATCATTTACCTCACAAGTAGTTTACACCATACCAGATATTCTTTACCAACTCTATGTATAGAGACATAATTTAAGAAATATATTTTTTGTGATTAAAGTCAGCTTTTGAAATAACAGCTCCATTGTTCATCTATTGTAGGCAAATTGCTTTGTTTTTATGTGACTTCACAATCTTTCTTTGTGTAGTTCTGAACAAGCAATGGATTCATTGTTTATTTAATTGTAAATTGTGAATTTTTAGCACTTAAATGACAGAAAATTTTCCTTGCTCTTTTAATTCAGATGCTTATTTTTCTATTCCATTTTTCAGAATTGTGGCTTTATTTTATTTAAGGTGTTTATGTAACATGTTTATGTATGTGGAACCTTGCAGAAAAATACATGGCAGCATTCTGCTGGAATGAGATTACACAACACATAATTTTTTAAAAACATTTTCTATGGCAGGAAATTAAAATATCCGTGGTTATGTGTTAGTTGATATTAGGGAACTGACTTACAGTCATAAAAAAAATTATAAAAAAATGAAACTAAGATCTTCAATGAACTTTACTTGCTTGACTGTTGTCTTTCCCTTTTTCCCTCCTAAAAAGAAAACATAAAAAACCCCTCCAAAACTGCCTCAAAACAATAAATAGATAAGATCTATGCCCTTTTTAATTTCAGTGTGTATTCATTATTTTATATTGACATAAATTATAATGAATTGTAAAATTAGAGTTAGACAGAGGAAGAGCTGTAACTAAAATGGCACAGAAGTAACTGTTATGCACAGAATGGAGGACTTAATTCACTGGAAAAAAACCCAAAAACAACAATTCCAAACAAAAAAAATGAGTAGTAATTTTTATAGAATGGTCAAATCAACATACAGTGTCAGCAGATTTATGGTAATGGATTACTTATTCTTCAACTAAAAAGCTCTGCCTTACACCTTGCGTTCCAAAAGAGCTTGTTTCAGATTATGGCTGCTTGCTCTGCGTAAGACACTGAAAACCGAAAGATGAGCCTTCCCTGCAAGTGGGACATAGTTGGAATGATGTGGTTAGCAGTATGTCATAAATATGAGCCTTCCAGTGCTGTCATATGAGAGTGCAACCATTTACAGATGTATTATACAACTTTTGCATTAAACTGGTCCAGTATTTAAGAATTATCTTGGGATGTTGAGGTATGAATATATTTAGTATTGAAAGGAACCACAGAGCAAAATAAGTGTACAATGTTTTGGAATGTAAGAGAATAAATATATTATGAAAATGTACAAAGAAGGTTGTAAATACATTCAATTAATCTGTCCTATGTTTTGCAATATTTGCAGAGCATTTTACTGAATGTTATGCTTTTACCATGATTCCCTTATATCTTGGACATGTGTGTATAGAATGTGAGTGAAGACATAGAGCACAATGTTAAACTTGTAATCTGGCTTTGTTTGACACAACTTGTTTTTAAGGAATTTGAATCCTGAAAATGTCACTGTGCAAAAATAAATATGCCTGTTTTTATGTGTTGCAGAGGTGATTTTTTTAAGTGGCTATGTTAACACAGTTAGGGTTTTAACTTGTGGTTTTTTAAACTTGCCCATACCCATTTTCCCTTATGTAAATTCAAAAGGCAAGAATCTTAAGACTCTGATAAACATTAATATTTAAGTCATTTTTCCTTTTCTTAAGTCAGACTATCAAAACTATAATGGAATGACACATAACATCATCAACAATTCAGACTTCCAACTTTTTTGTTCTCTTTTTATTGGAAATATAATGAAAGAAATCCTGAAAAGTCTGCATGTACAGCTATGTGGTTCAGGATTTAATTACGGTAAGAGATATGAATTGCAAATGATTCTGAATGCTGTGTAATACGGTGATCAGTAAGAAAGTAAATTCTCAATGGCAAAAAATATACCTGTTCAGCAGAACAGCTGGCTTGTATCACACATAGTTGGAATCATTTAGTGTCTAAAATGTTAACCTGGGATATAAAACAAATCTGTGCTATAGGATCTGGGAGTAGTTCATATTTCTTGGGTCCATCTGTACATTCCAGATTTATTCTGACAGTGAGGTCCATCTGCACTCTCTGCTGTATGGTTGGACAGTCCAGATGGGTGGACAGTTCAAACTGATCAAGGCTTAACCCTTTTGTTGCCCCAATTTTCATGTATAACTTGGAAGAATTACTTATTCCTTGTTCTTAAAACTACACACCCCTCCCCCGCCATGAAACATGGATCATACTATATACTTAACATACACAGGATTTATGAGAAGATATAGTAAAATATGTTGATGAAAATATGAGAGGGATACATGACAGATAGGTTAAAAGTTCTGCCAAAGTCAAATTTGAATAGAAACTCCTGAAGCATGAAGGATGCATAGACTAGAATTTGCATTAAGTGATTTCAAACTGCTTGGAGAGACAAATACTTTAGACATGACTGCATCGATAAGCATGAATTTTGAATAACCAATATCAGACTTTCTAAGGTGGATAGTTAAATGCAGAAACTTTGCTGAGAACATACTTCTCTTTAACATTTATCTTATCTATTTTGGATGAGGGCTGAAGTGTTGAATTTCTTTATTATAAAAAATGTTAGAAAATATTTAAGCAAGAAATTTTCTTTCTGTTCAGCTGAGTTTAACTTTTGGTACAATGACCTTTGCCACAGAAATAGTTTTTCTCATGGTGTCAACATTTGTCTTGAGTAATATACAGTCAAACAATGTGTAATTATTTATAATTCAAATTCATGAAAATGTGGTTGTCAAAAGTGGCCATAAGCTGCATTCTACATCCTCTTAATTCATGTAAATTTGGATCTGCCAATAAACTACATGGTCAAACCTGTCTGGCATGCTAACATAACTTTTCAGAAGTATTATGATGGGTTTTGAGCCCTGCTAACTGTATTGCAGATCATAAATAAGATCATATACCAAGGGTCGCAGAATCAAAAATCATGCTGTTACAGGAAGAGAGGTTTTATTTATTAAACAGGGATATTGAATTATTTGCTTTGTGGTTCAAGACTCAGTTTTGAATGCTTGCATGGAAATGCAAGACCTGGAAAGAAACTACATGCATGTTCTCTTACTACTTACTGTTTTATGAATATTTTCCTCCTTTTCTTTAACTATATTTCATCCTACTCTCATTTCCAGTTTTCTGCCCCATTCAGATGATCATTTTATTCCTTCTAATAAGTTATACTCATTTCTATTTCCCTCCTTTTTCCAGTTTTCTTCTTACTGTTCCATTCTACCTAGCCTCCAGGAACTTAAATTTTCTTGCTGTTTCTTTTTATGATGGGTTGCAATGTCTCCTTCATGCCACATTTAGCTGGAGTTCATAGTTTTCTTCTTCCTCTCAGTATTTTTCTTTCAGCTTCCTCTTTTTTGTGTAGATATACTTCCTCAACAAGTCCTGCTTATGTTGTATTGGCAGAAGGTATATTACAGCTATCTATCCTTTAAAAGCCTTTCGTTCTGTCCTATTATAAGCATTAAAAAATGATATATATTTTGATGAAGAAGAATTATTAGTAGTCTTGATGTTCCCAAAATGAAAATAATTGCTAAAGGCTTTTTTTTTTTTCTCATACTGTCCAGAGGTCAAGGACCCAAACTGCACAATACATTGCATAATTTCCCTGTCAAAAAAAATATATATGTGTAAAGAAGAAGCAGTTATTACTGTATCCATGTATTTCCCTCTGATCATCCATGTTCAATGAAGTATTATTTCATTGTGGATCAGTCACAAGGGGGTGGACTGGAGGATTCAGAATCTACTGTACAAGGGGTCATTGTTGAGCACAGTGAAATTAAGAATGAGACAGACTATGACCACTGATTGCAAAGCAAAATTAGGAAAAATTGATAAACAACAAAGAGAAAATAGCATTTACAGGACCATACGGGGCAGGGAAAAAATACATTTACAGTGGTTAAGAATAAAACTAAAATAAGAGGTTTAAATAGGAGAAGACTAAAGTTATGGAACTACCTCCTAACAAGAATTCTTAGAAGCTAATTGAAAAACTGATTCATAAACTCCAAAGAATATAAAACATACATTATTCCTGTCTCAGATCTCATTACTCCTGATATCACTTAGCCCATTTCTTACCACATTTTGGACACACCCCCAATTGTTGTGAGAGGATTCCTGTCACCTTGCAACTTTGAAAAGTAAATAAGAATGGGAGGTACCTAAAGCTGTTGTCATTTTTTACAAACTGTAAAATTAAAATCAAGGTTCTTAGATTAATATAATAGCAGCTTTTCTGGTAATCTTCACAAAGTTCTCTGTTGTCCTCTTTTCACAGAAACATATTAATTCTGCTTGAAAAAAAAACCAGAAAGAAATAACATTGGTATTTTGATCCACAATTTATTTTGGCCCAAGGACTGAAAAAATTGTCACTTTTTGAATTCATGACATTATACTCTCTTTGTGACCTCATGTTTAACTTTTACATTTGCTATACCCATCAACCTTGCAGTTGGTGCCCAGACTTTGATTAGGGGATTTCATAGGACACAATCTTCACATTGCTGCAAACGTGTCATTAGGCAGCAAAGAATGAAAGGTTCACTGGGCCAGAGAAAGAAAGCATGAGCACAAGTGTGAGAAGGAATATGACTTTCTAATCTATTAATCTGGGCATTCATAATAGAAAATTTCTGGGTTTTGGCTCTGTATAAGATGTTTTATAGATTACATTTTGTAGTTTATGATCCTTCAACATTAAAAAGATATTAAGCAAAGTAGCCTTCAATGAAATAAAGTCCTGGATCCAAGACTTCCCATTTCAGCATTTCCTCTCAGCTAATTGAGATAGTTCTCACTTGCATGCTGACTGGTTTTTTACACTGCATTTGTAGCTTACATTCCTGATCCTGGGCAGTTGCAGGTGCATGAGCTTGTGTTTACACCTGTCTGGACGCAGATATGTTCTTGCTCTACCCTCTCTACAAATTACATAAAGCAAATTCATAAACCTAAACCTGAATATTTAACTTTCAGGAGATTTATTAATAGAAGCTCTAAGGCATTCTAACACAATCCCACAGACCTGCACTTGATCAGAGGAAGTTCATGTATACCCAATACATATTACATAAATCTATTCTTGGCAACTGACAACCAAAAAATCTATGTCTTTCACTGTAGATGTGAAGGTTAAAGTTGGTATAGTATTAAGGAGCCTGACAATTTAATAAACAGATGAGCACAGGCTAAAAATGGCAGCTTAGCAACAAGTAGTCCCATTACAGGTGTAAAGAAATTTCCAAGAATTTTAAAGGACTAAGGAAAGAAAACTGTGGGCAGATTTCTGAACATAAAGATGCTAGCTTAGAAATGATGGAAATAAATTTCCTTGACTTTATTGAAACTAGATGCAGGTAAGAATATATTTTGCACTTAATATTTTTTCATGCATTTTCTAGCCTACATTACTAGGACCAGGAAACTGGTAAATCTCTAAAGCAAAGAAAGATTGTTTGAACTATAAACATGGGTAACAGGTGAAAAAAAATTATGGAAATAGAAGTTATCAATTTATTTGTATCAAAAGCTATGAATTCTCTCATAATGGCAGCCTGTGATCCATAGTGATTCAGAGTGTTAAATGTCTGTAGGGATTATTTTTGATTTTGTGTTGTGTTCTATATAGTGTAACTACCTATGTTCCTCACTCATGCAGGTGTTATTGGTATTGACTTTAAAACATACCAAATTCTTCTAATTCAAAGCATTAAAGAACAGAAAATTGGTGTGGGTTTCTGCTCATTTTTTGTGGGTCTTTTTCTTATTATATTGCAAGTCAAGGACCTTCATCAAACAAGCAGGCATGAGAGAAAGGGTGTCTGATCACAGGCAAAGCAGTGCTCCAGAGCCTGACAGATGCCTTCGTCTGATGCCTGGTAGCATTGCACTGAAATACATTTGTTGGATAAGTTACAAACACTGGCAAAATTCAGGCTGCCTGAAACTGCTTTTGAAGGGCTTGAGGAATCACGTTTGTATAACACAATAGTGATTGCTAAAAAATGTCAGAATTGCTCAGTATGAAGGTAGGAAGGTGTCTAGACCTTTACTAAGTAACACAGGCCTGTGTTGAACAAACATTTTACAATAAGCATCAGGGGTCATCTGCTGCTGTTACAATATGTATATTACCGTTAAAATACAGTAACAACAAAATTTCCTTTACCGTGGCTCCAGTGTGTAAGGAAGAATGAAATGGAGGGCTTCTTGTTGTTCCAGAAAAAAAAAATATATATATAGGTCACATGATGGAAATTAACTGGAAACACACCATCACAGTCTTTCAGTGATTTTTGAATGTTTCAAAAAAGAATAAATACTGTCTGTAAGAACATAAAAATAGCCGTACCAGTTCTGATGAAAGATCCATCAACCCTCAAATTTTGCCTCTGATTAGTGACCACCAGCAACAGTTTCAGGAAAACCCAAGTTTATAGGGTTATATTCTCACCTACTCCTGACTAACCTCTACCACTGCCTGATAAACTTCAGTGGGCAACCCAAATTCTTATATTGTAATAAAGAAAGCATTCCTGTGTTGTAATAAAGAAAGAATGAATGCTCTTTCCTTGTCCTCTCAATCTCTTTTAATTTTACAGCACTCATTATTTTACACAATTCACTATCTTTCGTCCACGGTATCTTTTCTAGCTAAGAAGACATCTTTGCATAACACAATATCTATTCTGTACCTTCATTTATCTGTGTCAGCCTTTTACTACTTTTTCTAAAGATATTTTAGTATATCATTAGATATAATAGTTCCTGAACTGTACTAAGTATTCAAAATTTAGGTATGTCATCGAGGTTCATAGTGGCATCACAATGTTTACTATTTTCTCATTTATTTTAATAGGAAGCCGTAACATATTTACCTCTTGCCTACAGCTGCACATTATGATGATGCTCCTATTTATAAAGAATACAAGATCTCTTCCCTAAGAATAGCTAATTTGGAAACTTTGTGTGTGTGTAATTAAAGCCATTTTCTGCACATGCATTATATATATTGACCTTTAATTTTACCTGATATTTTACCAATTTATTAGAACTCTCAATAATTAAGATTTGGTTTTACTATCCAGAATAATTTTTTATCAGTTGCAAACATCATCATCATTCATCCATTTGCTGTTTATCTCTGTCAAGATCTTGGTTTTATCCCATGATGGCTTAGTTTCTTTAATAAGTTTTACAAGATGATCTTAAAAGGTTTTGGAAATTTCGGTACACTTAAATAAATCTTTCAAAGATTTCTAATTGATTTGTCTAGTGTGAGTTCCTGTAAAAAAAAGCCATGTTGACTTTTCTTCATTTTTCATTAATCTAATAATTTTATTCTTTAGCACAATTTTTAACAATCACAGTTATCAGACCTAAGGATGTGAAGATACTCACATGCCCCCATATCTTTTTATTAACTAATTTTTTATTTTCCTCTCGTCATTCCCTGAAGTCAATTAAAGCCACACTTAATGTTTCAATATTTTTTTATCTGGCTTCCTTTAATACTCTTGAGTGAATATCACTTGCTTCTGGAAATCTGAGTATTTTATTCTACTGATTAGCACTTAGTCTATTCTGACTGCATTTGTCTTTAATGACAGTTGCCTCACAGTAAAGGAAGAATTCCATGTGGCAAATTTCCAGGACTCCTCCACAATAAATGTAAAACACTGAAATAGTCCTGTTTTCTACAAGTAAGGGTTTTTTTCACACTTCTTGTGTGTTCTTTTAGACCATGATCATATGTGCACCGAGTACATTAACACTTTTGTAATTTTTACTGATTATGAGATGTTTTCATTTGTTTATAGTAATATTTTTAAATTTTTAGCAAGTACTTTCTCAAAATTTCTTTTGCTCACTTTCATTAAGGCTTTAGATTTAATTCTCTCTTCTATTTTCTTTGTTCCATCATTTTTACCAACTAAAGATTTAGTTTAGTTCACACAAATGTTTTATTCTTTTATTTCACCAGTTTAGATTTTCTGAGTTGCTTTTGAAGTGTGGTAAAGATTTCCATTGAGATGCCAGTGTAGTGTGTCTAATAATACGCTTCAGTTGCCAATATTTCATCCTTTTGGTTGCTGCATTCTTTTTCTTTTTTTTTTTTTTTTTTTTTTGTGGCCTGACCCATAGCGTGCCCCACAGACGGACCCATGGCCCCATAGCCAACCCCATAGCGTGCCCCATAGCTAGACCCATAGCCCTGCCCCACAGCCAGACCCATAGCCCTGCCCCATAGCTGGACCCATAGTGTGCCCCACAGACGGACCCATAGCCCCATAGCGCTGCCCCACGGCCGGACCCGTAGCCCCATGACCAATCCCCTAGCCCCACAGTGTTGCCCCATGGCCGGACCCATAGCGCTGCCCCATAGCAAGGGTGTAGTTCAGCAAAGGACTTTTTTTCCTTTCAAGGATGTTAACTTTGAGTTCAAAGTGGTCATACTTACATAGCTGTTTCTCATTAATAATAGGTTGTTAGGTCATTGCAAAGTCATTTATGAAAATATTTTTTCTCCTTCTGCCACAAAAGGCTGATGAATGCCAAGACTAGTGCTCCTCCATATGACCCATGAGATACTTATGAAATGTCAACAGAAATTAGATAAGAAAGTGATTTGTATATTCATTTCCTGAGATTTACTCAGCATGACGTAAACTGTGAAGTCATATAATAGAGTATTTATGTCCATGTTAGTGCTTTTCCTTTTCTTTGAAAGTAGCACTAAAAAGATACTGCTTGGTTCAAGTTGGTATGATACCTATATGAAATTATTGTATAGCTTCAATTATGTCGTCTTTTACACTTGTGCTTTACTTTCCAAAATGTGCTAAAACATATGTGCCAATTTAACTTCCATGATATTAATTGTATCAGTAACAATTACCATTTCAAAATAATTTTCAGTAGTAGGTCAAGTGCACATTGATTTCAAGAGACAGAACACTGCAATGGTCTCAATGGTTTCATAAACATTGGATCAAAAAACCAGAAAGTATTGCATTTCACTTAAGCAGAAATCATTAAAAATATGCCAACTATGTTAAAAAGGCTGAAGGCTTTTAAACCCTAATACAAGACAAAGTTGTGGCAGAGTTATGACAGCCTTTGCTATCAAAGTTAATACTAAATGCTGAAAAGGCTTCTGATACATGAAATACACAACATATGGGATTTTCATCTTACTTCAGTCAGTTGACTTGAACCAACAAAAGAAAAATGTTACTTGAGTTTACTTATCCTGTATGTGAATATGAGATAAGTATGGTAAGTTTGATCATAATCTTTTCAATAAATACACTGAAGTAAAACCTCATAAGACCATAAGGATGAGCTTGTATTTTCAGAATTTCAAGGCCAGTTTCCTTAAATGAACAGTAAGCTATCAGATAAGGGTATATCCGCTACTACCACAACAGAGGAAGGTTCAAATGGGTCATATTTTTGGCCTGAGGGTCTGCTGGGTCAAACAGAACTCTTAGCATTAGAACAGTTACTAGATACTTTTGTGAGTACCATAGCAGATCTCAGAAAACCAAAATTCTTTCTGCACAGCCTTTTTCTTAAGACTTTCTGAGTCTTCCTGCAATATTTTATTGAGTACAGACAGTAGAGAAAGCATTATAGGAGCTACAGTGAGCTATCAGGAAAAGTGGTTATTTTAAGGAGTTAAATATTAAATAAATTAATTCTGGTTTTAGACTTTTTAGACATGTTGGCCATGGAATTCTGGGGGCTTTTTAGATAAAAAAAGGACTTAAGGAATTAAAATAATGAATTAAGTATTTTAAAATGTAATTTAAAAATTGCATTGCTATGTGTGCTTGTCATCTTTAAAATTATATGGTGAGAGTCCTATTGAAGAAGAAAACTAAAAATAAGTATGAAAACAAATTAAGTTATTTTATTCAATGGCTGTCTGTCTTTCCGTTTCCTACACAACCCTCAGCAGATCACCCCTTTTCACAGTCCTTCTCAGTCTCATGTTCATTATCTCTGTCCTTCCCTCCCTTAGGTCTTCAGTCTTTCATTCCTCTGTGCCTCTTTACTGCTAAAGGTGAAGTTCCTGTAATCAAATTCCTCCTACTTGTATTCTCCTCTGACACCCCATATTCCACAGTAACTCTCCCTTCTTTTTCTATTCCTTTCTCTAGTGTTTAACTTCCTTAAGCCTTATTTCAGCTCATTAAGTCATGGAGCGAAACTGTATTCTTAAAAGCAAACTACTGTTTTAGGCTGAAAAGGAAGAAGTGATAGTATTTCATAGGATCTAGCCATGTCTGAATGCTGTCTGAGGGTGGTTTGTTTCATTAGGTGAATCAATTT